>NC_037681.1:23097635-23397635 GCF_003255815.1 Theropithecus gelada | reverse complement strand
GATGAGTCCTAGAGGTGGAGTGCGTCATTCTCCCCCACCATTCTTGGCTGGAACTTTGACACGTGGCTCCCCTGGAAGACAAGGAGGCTTGAAAGATGCATGGCTCCCCTTGAAGACAAGGGGGCTTGAAAATATGGTCACTGGATGGGCTGCTGTTTTTCAATAGCAACTTTACATTAGGAAAGGCACATGGGTAATTGTTAGACAGCCAACAGTCTCTGTGAAACATGGTACTCATCTGATGTCCAGTGTTTTGTAAACTGTCCCTTTATATATTTTGTGCATCCATTGGTTATTTTAGGCAGGAGAGTAAATCCAGTTCCTATTTGCCCACCTTGGCTAAAGTGGAATTCTCTTACTGGTTTATTCTTCATGCCTCTTTAAAATTTTTATTTTAGTGTTTTCTTTAGAGTCTGTCTATCTATCTATCTATCTATCTATCTATCTATCTATCTATCTATCTATCTATCTATCATCCATCTCTGTACTTTTAATTAATCATAGTCTCCCATCCAATTATATAATGCCACTCTACTTGTAGTGTAAGATCTTACAATATACTCCTGATTTCTTCTTCCTGTCTTTTATGCTATTGACTTGTATTTTATTTTTACATATGTTATAAACTTGACAATGCATGGATACTAGGTTTGCTTTGGACAGTCAGTTATCCTTTAGAGCAATTAAAATGAAAAAATCCTTTTTAAATTTACTTTCACTTATGCCATTTTCAGTTGTCTGCAGATCTAAGTTTGCCATTTTCAGATTAAGTTTGCTTGAAGAACTCCCTTTAATATTTCTTACAGATAAAATCTTGTGGCAATTAATTCTCTCAGTTTTTGTCTCAAAAAAAGTCCTTTATTTTTCTACCCTTTTGATAGATGTTTTTACATGGTATAGAATTCCAGGTTGACAGTTTTTCTTTGTGCTCTTAGTACTTTAAAGATTGTAATCTATTGTCTTTTGCTTTGCATAGTTTTTGAACAGAAGTCTATTGTAATTTTTTGTTTGTTTACTTGTTTTTGTATGCTATGTGTCTTTTTTCTCTGGCTTCCTTCAAAAGCTTTCTTTACCTTTAGCTTTCAGCAGTTTGAATATATGTATGCTTTTTTTTGTCTATTTGTTTTGTTGATATTTATCCCACTGGGATTTCTTTGAGCTCAAGAGTTGTGTATTTTTGGTATGTTTCACTAATTTGGGGAAAACCTTGGCCATTACTTATTGAAATATTTTTTCTTCCACACTGCCCCCCCTTTTTCCATCTGGGATTCCAATTATATCTATACTAGATCATTTTCTATCGCCCCACAACTCTTGCATGCTGTTTCCTGTTTTGTCACTGTTTTATCTTTGTCTTTCAGTCTGGCTGATTGCTATTGACATTCAAGTCACTGGTTCTTTACTGAGATGCCTCAAGACTACTGATGAGCCCATCAGAGATAGAGAATATTTCTGTTCCTGCTTATTGCAGCCTCCCTTCCACTATTTCTAGCATTTATAGTTGACTCTTACATTTTTACATTTTTTTTGAGACAAGATCTCACTCTGTTGCCCAGGCTGCAGTGCAGTGGCACCATCACAGCTCACTACAGCCTTGACTTCCCAAGGCTCAAATGATCCTCCCACTTCAGTCTCCCAAGTAGCTGGACTTAGAGGTGTGTAACACCATGCCGGACTAATTTTTGTATTTTTTGTAGAGATGGGTTCTCACTCTATTGCCAGGCTGGTCCCGGACTCCCGGGCTCAAGCAATCAGCCCAACTTGGCCTCCCAAAGTGTTGAGATTACAGGCGTGGGCCACCACACCTGGCCTGATTCTATCTTAGAGTTTTCATCTCTCTACTGAATTTCCCCATTTCTTTTTGCATATTGCCCACTTTTTACATTAGCACTTTTAACATATTTTTCATAGTTATTTGAAATTTCCATATGATAGTTTCGACACCAGGGTCATATTTGTATCTGGTTCTGTTGTGTACTTTGTCTCTTGATTGCCTGTGTATGTTTGCCTTGCTTCTTTGCATAGCTCACAGTTTTTGAACATTTTTCACAGAACAGTAGAGTCTGAGGAAATAGAATTTATACCTGAAAATGAACATACAATTTCCTTTCCGATGCCTGTCATGTGGGTTGTTGAGTTAATCGAGTCAGTAGTGGCTCTTGCTCTGGATTTTGTTGTTGGTAGTGTCACCCCCAGGGTGTCTCAGGCTTCTAGGGGTCCCGTTTGTTTAGGGTGAATTTACTGGGAGACTTTTGTCAATGACTGTGCCACCTTCAGCTTTAGATCTTCCCTTTGCATCTGCACCTCAGAAAGGCACTCCTTTGTCCTCATTCTTCCCTAGTAGTCAACTGCATTTCCTTGTTACTGGGTGTCTCCAGCCTGGTGCTGGGGTGAGGGTGACGGCATTCCTTCCCATGCTGGGTTAGCTTCAGTCTCTGGTAGGCCCCGTGTCCCTGCATCTCAGGGCTGGGGTCTTCAACCTGATTCTACCTTTCCCCAGCAGTACAGGTGTCTCACACTCTGGGCCTAAGGTATTTTCTGTTCCTCTTTCAGGTGCAGTGGGTCTTCTCTTGCGTTCTGGAGTGGAAAGCTTTAGGTCTTTTTTTCCATGGGCACTTCCTCCCTTTGCCACAATGGCTGCCATTCCTCCTCTTCTGTTACTTGGTAAGCCTGAAAAAAAAAAAAAACCTATGAATTTGTGTGAATTCCTTTTTTCTTTTCTTGACTTCCGTGGTTCCATACTCTTGCACTAGCTCACATTTGTTCTTTAGTAACTTGTTCAGACTTTCAGCTGAATTCTTCTTACCAGCTTCTATGCTGCCTGCCAAAAGCAAGTGTTTGAGTTCCCTCACTCCTCTACGGCTGTTTCCTTAGGATCTGGGTTCGCTGGTTTCACTCTGACTTCAGCTCTCTGTTGGATTCAAGTAAAGATATTATTCTATGGATTATATATATATATTTTTTTGTATTGTGGTAAAGGTGGGCATGATGCTGTCTAGCTTTCTACATTTTAAGTGGAAGCCAGAATCTGCATTTTTTTTTTTTTTTAGATGGAGTCTTTCTCTGTTGCCCAGGCTGGAGTGCAATGGCGCAATCTCAGCTCACTGCAACTTTTGCCTCCTGGATTCAAGCGATTCTCCTCTCTCAGCCTCCCAAGTAGCTGGGATTAGAGGCATGTGCCACCATGCCTGGCTAATTTTTGTATTTTTAGTAGAGATGAGGTTTCGCCATGTTGGCCTGGCTAGTCTCAAACTCCTGACCTCTGGTGATCTGCCCTCCTTGACGTCCCAAAGTGCTGGGATTACAGGCATCAACCACCGCATCCAGCCTGCCTTTATATTTTAAATTACTAGAAGCTCTTTTAGTTCTCTCAGTATTTTCTTTCTGAACATCCCGTTCTTGCAATACACATGCAGTATCTTCTCTCATAGGTGACTATTAATGATAATGTCTCCTTCTTAAGTTTCTTTTTTCCACTACAGTCTCTGCTTCCTACAGGTTGCTTTTGCTTCTGTTTGATTGTTCTGGTCACTGGCTTCCTTGTTAGGAGCACTTCTCTGACGTCTAGAATTCCTTGACCATCAGCTCATGATTAAGAGTGATAGGCCAGTAATCAGTTTGGCAGTTCTGAAAGCTTGAGCAGAGGTGGTCAACCGTGGGCTTCCCTGCAGAGCCTCTGACGTCAGATTCTTGGTTCTTTCCTCTTTGGTGACTCAGAGTCCCAAGACGAGGTCCTTCCAGTCTCTCATATGGAGAAATATGTTTGGCTGCCTCCTGGAAGCTGAGTGTCTGGTTCCAGAGTATTTCATTTCAGTTTTAAAGGGACTTTATGAATGTCTTTCTGGAATACTATTCCTCTTTCTTTGTGTATTACTCTTTTCCCAAATCTAGGAAAAGTTGTGCCTATTTAGTATACCTAAATAGACTTGAAAGTTTAATTAAACTCTGCAGAATGGCCTTGTTCCCACTTTCCTATCAACTTCCTAGGAGTGTAAGCATTAGACTTTCATGCCCAGAGCAAAGCCCTTTTATGTGCTTCTCCCTTTCAGCCCCAGTACTGGGTGCAGGCTCACAGTTCCTCCATATTTACGAAGAGAAAAAAGTTATGAAGAGGCCGATTAGCCAAAGCCTCAGCCCTGGGCTCCTGGTGAGTACTGGGCAGAACCTTGCTTTGTTTCTGCATCTATGTTTGTGCCATGCCGCTCAGGATTTTAGACTGTCTTCCAGAGACCGGGAGCTCATCTGCACCCACAACGAGTGATGGCAAATGGTCAGAGGAAAAAGGCAGCCAGAGCTGGGAAGACTTAGGTGGTGGCTCCATGGTAGGGAGGAGGGGCATTTCTCCTCCCCATCACCAACTGCAGTCCCCTGGGGCTTGGCATCTTGCCAAGCTGTTGCACACCCATCATTTTGTGAATCCTCCCGATGGCCTGTGAATCAAGAACAGTGAATGTTATGGCCCCCACTTAAAAGTTGGGTACACTGAGGCTCAAGAGGAAAGGACTTTCCTAAGGGAGAGTACTTCCACGTGCACAGCAGAGAGCTGACGTCTCAGGGGCTTAACGCTGTAGCCGTTGGTGAGCTCTAGCCTGAGTTAATGAAGTGGGGCTTCGCCAACATCTGGGTATGGGAGGAAACTTGGAATGGGCTTTGTTGGACAGTTAACGAAGAGAAATCCTTGGCGCCTGGTTTGAGAAGTGGAGAAGCTGAGGTAATGGGCGCACGGCTGGCTGGCCTAGGAAGTACGGGGCCCTCAGGTACCATGGGCAGTTCCCACCCTTGGCCGTAAACAGGTGCTTACCGCCTCTGCTGTCTGTGCAACTGATTTCTTCATCATGAAGGTTACAGATGAGCTTGTTCTCCACTCTGCATTAACATAACTTCTGGATTAGTAATGCTGAAATAAATAAATTCTCAATTGTGAAATACGTGAGAGGGATGTGGCCAGGCAGGCGGGTGGGAAAGCAGGGCGACCTTGGACAGGAGCACCGTTCGGCTTTGTTCACCCTGTGACCTCCAGCCTCCTGCCAGCAGTCAGGTTCTAGCTGAGGTTTGCCTGCTTTTCCTAGTGTGGCCCGTACGTATCTCCAGGCACACACAGCAGACTTTTCTGGTTGCCCGTGATTGGCCTCTTCATTTGTGTTTCTTTGAAAAACAAACAAACCTGGGTAGGAGCCCCTCAGCATTCCAGCAGGGCTGCCTGTGCTAACCTGCTAGAGGATGTGGGGCCGCTGGTGTGCAAAGAGCTTGAGAAATGACCAGACGGTGCTAGGCTCCCGGTGTGGGCTGTCAGCGGCGCCGGCAGGATAATAAATCAACCTGTCTCATGTCAGGGGTCAGCTCGTTTGATGTTTAAAGCATTTGGGCCAATCTAATCAGGCCGGGCATAGCCCATCCGAGCGTGAGCCGCTGCTGCCATGACAAGGCTGAGCTTGCTTTGAGCCGATGTTCCCTGACCTGACGGCTTTGGGGCCTCGGGACCAGGCAGGTGCAAAGTACAGAGTCTGGAGTTCAGGGACGGGAGCCTCCTGCTAGCGTGTGTCAGCCGGGAGAAAACCTTGTATTTGGCAGTGGCGGGGGGCAGTTACCAGTTGTTGAGCGTGAGGGAGACTTAACTTTAATGATTCATTTGGTAACCCTCTTAGTGCACTTAGGAGCAGGGCCGGCTCTGCGTTTGCGGGGCCCCGTGCACAGTGAAATTGTGGGGCCCCTTGTTCAAAAAATGAGAGTAAAGTACCTTTGATGGTGATGAAACGTAAGCGTTTTCCTTTGTTCCACGGTCTTGCTCTTCACAAGGCAGGTTGCTTTTATTTGATAATTACTGCAGTTCTAAATAAAAAAATAAAAATTTGGATAATCAGCATAAATTTTACCTTTCATCTTCATACTGTGCAATGTTAGTTTTAAATGTAAATATGAGGATTTAACTTGCACAAAGAATCATATAGTGACACGATTCGTATTTCATGGCTTGTCTCTGGTGGGTGCCATGGAGAGACCAATCCGCAGTGAGCCAGGGAGGTTGAAGGAGGGAGGGTCTCCCAGGCACAGAGCCAGTGAGGAGCGCTGCCCAGGCACCGGCATCCTTGTGAACCCTGACGACTATCCAAGGCCTTCTCGACCCCTATGTCCTGGCAGAGGACAGGCTCTGGGGACCTCTCGACCCCTGTGTCCTGGCAGGGGACAGGTTCAGGGGAATTTGAGCCAAACATTTCCCCTCCACAACCCACAGCCCCAACCAGAGCAGACAGGTGGCCACGGGATCTTTACACCTTCTTGGGGAAACAGACTCAGGACATGGTCAGGAGTGACAGCAGGCACCACACTGCCCAATGCCACCCACCCACACTGGGATGTGGGCCCTCCGTGCTGAGGCCCCCAGGCAGAGGTTCCCCGAGGCTTGGCTGACAGCAGGTGGGAGAGCAGGGGCAGGGCAGCCAGGCAAGGATGGCTGGGGCTTCAGAGCTGGTGGTCCAGACCTCACCCCAGGGAGGTGTGTGGTGGGACCTCGGGTGGCTGAGCCTCCATTGTCTTGTTGATTTCTCTCTTGGAACACAAGTGCAGAGACAACGTCAATAAACATTCGCGATGATGACAGCAGAACTGTTGGCCTTCTGAGCAGGTGGTGGGGCCTGCGGAGGTTGTCCCCATGCAGCCAGCCCTGCGGAGGAGGCACCTGACTTCCAAAGTCAAAAGCAAGTTGCCATTTGTGATGGGTTCTCAACCAAGTTGGAGAGAAACAGCTGAGAGAATCCAACACTCAATCGAAAGGCAGCGAAACATTCAGAGCTTAGGAGTAGGGGTGCTCAAGGAGGTGCTGTGTGTGGTTTTTTTTTTTTTCTTTTTCTTTGTGGGGATTAGGAGGGAAGAGAATATTATCAGCATTTAGAGACTATTTAAAAAATACGCACCCCAGGAAGGAGGAGGAAGAGCCCCAAGTATGGGTGTGTGAGGAGAGATGGAAGGAAATGGTTCCAGGAGCCGGTCTGCTGGCTCCAGGACTGAGTGGGAGAAGGTGTGGAGCTGAACGCTGAGCTGTCTCAGAGCCGTGAGGAAGCATGGGACCGGCACACCTACCTCTGACAGCCCTGGAATTCCTCCATCAGCCTATCCATATGACACACACACGCCATTAACTTCTTTGTGCCTCAGTTTCCTTTTTTGGGATCTCAAGAAAATGTGGATTTAAGACAGTGACAAAAAACAATGCTGCCACCGCTCTAACACCATATGGCTGCCTCTGTCTTGGGGGCGGGGGTGTGTCCTCCTAGGAATCGGGGCAGGAGAGGAGTCTGCAGATGGCAGCTTCCTGCCTGTAGAACCTGGAGCGGGAGAAGCCTGTGTCTAAACGTGGGCGATGTGGAAGAAGAGACCTGGAAGACATGATGGTGGTGTTTCGCTTGGAGAAAGGCATGGTCTAGAAGAAAAGAGTGTAGTAAAGAGTCTATACTTGAGTTTCCCGGATCTAGGAAGCTGGTGAGGGAAGCGAAGAGGTGAGAGTAATGGAGTTTCCTGCAGAAGGAGCTAGGCAGCCCCCACGGCTCCCAGGGGTGGGACACAGGGGACGGGGCAGGCCTATGGCCAGCAGCATGGACTGCCTGCCCCAAAAGCTTCTTATCCTCCTTTCTCCACTGCAAAGGTCTGAACGCCTTGTTGCTCTTTTCAAGCGGCCTTGGCCCTGGAGGCCAATTCTGCACAAGAAGATGAAGGGAGAAAATCCCTGTGACCAAGGAGACAATTTTTCCTGAATAAAAATGCAAAGCCTGGAAAGCAGAGTGCGTTGGTGCCATCAGCCTGGTCTCTAGCCTGACGCCTGTAGGTGCCGTGGCCCTTGGGGACCACACTGCGGAGCCTGCCCTGGAGCAGCCAAGAGGGGAAGGCCGTCTGATCTATCAGGGCACCCTGGCAGTCCTCCAGGCCTGAAGGGCCTTCCTTGGACTTCTTGTCTGAGGAGGAAAGTCACTCCTTCCTCGTTTAGGCTGCGAGCCATCAGGTTTCCCGTTGCTGGCGCCTGGGCTTGCTTGCAGCAGGCAGCGGTCGAATCCCTGGCTCTTCCCACAGCACCAGCCATCCCGGATGCTGAGAGGGCCAAGTGAGGGGCTGTGATTTGCATGTGGACGAATCAGAGGAGACCCCAGGAGGTGGGTGGGGGAGGCAGGGCCTTCTGCAAAGGTGAGATGTGGAGCTGAGAGGCCTTCAAGAAGTCCATGGTTACTGAGGGGGGGCCTGGGGCAGAGGGCAGATGCTAAATTCTCACCCACATCAGATGGAGTCTGGACATTTAGAATATAGCAAGGAAGGTGGTCCTGGGAGGTGGGGAGGGACTAGAGACCATCGGACTGACAGGGTCTCATGGAGATGGGAAAGTGAGTGAGGATGCATCCCAGGAGGTATCACTGGGGACAAGATGGTTTGTGGCGTGAACATGCACGAGAAAGAGAAATGAATTCAGTCATGGGCATCAGACACAAAAGGAGCTGGGCACGGTGGCTCACACCTGTAATCCCAGCACTTTGGGAGGCTGAGGTGGGTGGATCACTTGAGGTCAGGAGTTCAAGACCAGCCCTGCCAACATGGTGAAACTGTCTCTACTAAAAATACAAAAAATTAGCTGGGTGTGGTGGTGCACGCCTGTAGTCCCAGCTACTCAGGAGGCTGAGGCACAAGAATCACTTGAACCAGGAGGTGGAGGTTGCAGTGAGCCGAGGTCACGTTACTGCACTCTAGCCTGGGTGACAGAATGAGATTCTGTTTCAAAAAAAGGGAGGTGGCTCTGGGTGGTGGCCCCTGTTCTGGACCCTGAGAAGGGAACAGACTCTGAGAGGGCCAGGCTGGGTGCCATCGTCCTGCATGGCTGTGTTGGGTCCAGGTATTCAGATGCCTGTTCTTGCTACACTCTCCTGGCCATAGCTTTTCGTTTTGTTTTATTTTTTCATAAAAATGTTTCCAAGGTGCTGGTACTTCCATGAGACCTTGGCCCAGTCCTGATGCCTCAGAGATCATTCCTTCTGGTGTGTAAATCCCAAAGCCCGTGACTGCACAGGCTGTGGGGAAACACTGTCCATCTCCAGGAGGAGTGATGAGTGTGCACCCCCTGAACTCGTCATCACCTTGAGCATGCACCCCCTGAACCCGTCATCACCATAAGCGTGCACCCCCGAACCCATCATCACCTTGAGCATGTACCCCCTGAACCCGTCATTGCCTTGAGCGTGCACTCCCTGAACCCGTCAGCTCCTTGAATGTGCAACCCTTGAACCCATCATCACCTTACAATTTCGGGGACAAGGGAGGAAGGGAACGTGAGAGGCAGGACCCTTGTGGGGAACCAGCTCAGCACAGGAGCAGGTTCGAGGCTTTGAAGCCTGGGGTCTCAGGAAGCCAGCCCTGACTAACTGACCGGCCCAAGTCTAAGTCCTACAGTGATCCCCGTGCAGATTCGTTTCCTCAGGGCATGTCCAGAAGTGCCCAGGAGGGAAAGGCCAGTGCCTGTCTGCGTGGCCCCATCACAGCCCGGAACCCCGGGGCCTGGGCCAGGTTAGTGTGAAAGAAGCGTTTTCCCTTTCCCAGTCCCCAGGTGGGAGTTCGGCGACATTAGTGCCTTGCCCTGGTGTGAGTAGGGGTTTACATCTGCGGTGACTTGAGAACCAGCTCCCTGTCCAGGAACTTACTCCTCTCTCTCCTTCACGAGATGCACATTTGATTCTACTCCTCCGGGAGCAAGTCGAGTGGTGGCAGGAGCAGCTCAGAAAGCCTCTTGTGCGGCCAGAGAAGGACCAGTGCTGCGGATGGTGCCCGTCAGGGAGGGGCAGAGCCTTCGCCTCCTCACGCTAGCTCAGACCTCCCAGAAGCCCTGCCTGTCCCTTGCCCGGAGCTTGGGAGCAGCTAAACCGGTGCAGATGTTTAGGCAGAGTGAAGTGGGATGGGAGGGGGCCAGGAAACGGTTTTATTTTTGACCGTCATGGTCTTTAAGCATGACACAGTCATGAGGAAGAGGAGATGTAATTTGTTGAGTGAACTTTTCTGAATGACCACCTAAGCCAGGTGTGTGGGAGACAACTGTGAGGTGCACATCTTCGTCACTGTTGGCGACAGGCGGCCTAACCTCGGCAGTGGTGTCCCCTGGATCAGCAGGCCGTGTTGGCCACGCCTTCTGCGGAGCCCTGTGTGCAGAGACTTGGATGGCCTTGAACGGGGCCAGGCCTCCACTGCCTCTTCGGGGCACCCTTGAGGCCACCTCATGTCTCAGGGCCTCGGTTTTCTTACTCCTAAACCGACCTGCTTGGGTAAGAATTTTTCAGTTACCTTTGGCTCCAGCATTTCACAGTTCTCAGTTTAACAGGGCAGGGAACCTATCAGTGAATGGGTGTGAGTTAAATGCTAGAAGTCCAGTTGACCCTTAGACAACACAGATTGGAACTGGGCAGTTCCATTTGTACGTGGATTTTTTTTCCGCTTCTGCTACCCCAGAGACAGCAAGACCAACCCCTCCTCTGCCTCCTGCTCAGCCTACTCAATGGGGATGAAAACCTTTATGATGATTCACTTCCACTTAATGAATAGTAAGTGCATTTTCTCTTTCTTATGATTTTCTTAAAAATACTTTCTTCTTTTTAGCTTTATTGTAAGAATACAGTCTATAATACATAGTATATAATTTGCATAGCATGCAAAATATATGTTAATTGACTGTTTCTGTTATCTGCAAGGCTTCTGGTGAACAGTAGGCTATGAGTTAAGTTTTGGGGAAGTCAAAAGTTATACGTGGATTTTCTTTCCACTCTACAGGGGCCAGTGCCCCTGTGTCTTGCATTGTTTAAGGGTCACTGTAGTATTAAATAGTCTCAAGGCTTCTGAAGAATGGACGCACTTCAGAAAGTACTTGGAAAGGACATTTCAAAGCAGAACTATGAGTCAGGTGGCTTCGGTGCTGGGGTCATGAGGTCCTTTTCAAAACTGGTGATAAATGATGAGCATTGTGTTGTCTTTGCGCGCGCACAGTGGGACGGCTTAGAGAAGCCCAAAGGATGGTGCACCCCTCATTCTGCAGCTGCGTGCTGGGCACCTACTATGTGCAGGGAGCTGCAGGCGAAACGGAGGTAATTTCACGTGTGTGTCATGAGAATGAAGAGTCATTCTGCAGTGCGGGGTCTCCAAATCTCCCCATGACTTCAGGAATGAAGCTTAGAGAAGGGCACTGCCATTATACCCACATGGCTGAACTTGGGCAGCAATTGCCTGGCACTGCACAGGAGGAGAGCCAGACCAGGCTGCCCGACGTCCCGCCTCCCTCCCCTCAGAGTGCCCCTGAGAGACCCGAGCAGGAGCAGGCCAGCCCCAGCGATGGATGATTCCATCAGGTCCGGTGGCCCAGGAGTTTCTCTCATGCAGATGGCGGGTCCTTGGCTCTCCATCCATTCCCAGACAGATGTGGGGAGAATGGCAGGGGCTTACGGGGTCTCAAGACAGTCACAAGAGGGGAGAAAGAGGAAGGATAGAAAGGGGGTGAGGAAGGGTCTGATGGAGACCAGGGGACAAGACAAAGCAGCTTCTAAAAGGAGAGAGGTCAGAAAGTTAAGTGGGACTGTGCCTTTTTGGGTGTTGTGGGAGGGGTGGCCTCAAGTTTCTAGAAACTGGTCGTCCAGGGAGCCAGTCATCAAAGTGGATGTTTGACTGCTGGAAATATTTCAAAGGCAGAATCCAGGCCGAAAGGAGGAGGCCCGGAGTGGAGATTGCTGGCTTTCCCCGTAGGGTCTCAGCAAGGAGCAAGTGGGAAGGTGCGAATGTTGTGAGCGAGACCCTCGGCAAGCAGAGGGTCTGATTAGAAATTCACTCTTTGGTGTCTGCCGAATGCCGCGTGGGAGGCTGCAGAAGCCTGTGCCAGCCCAGGAACTTGTGGTTCACGACGTGATCAATGGTACAAAACAATGCCCCAGGCCTGTTTAGCTCATTAGCCTCGAAGAGAGAAAAATGGGTGGCTGAATTTGAGGCGTGTGTGACAGACACTGGTGCCCCAGCCAGGGAGGGTGGGTTTCAGGACAGAGGCCTGCACAGCCCACTTCAGGCCAGCGTTGCCGACGGTGGGCGGACTCGCCCCAGGCTTCATCAGTCATGACCCCGTGGAACTTGGTCAGACAGGCGTGAAGCGAGATGCCCCTGTCCCTGAGGGGAGCAGCTCAGCGTCTGGGTGAGAGGCCATCGCAGTGCAGACAGGCTGCAGAGAAGGCAGACACCAGCAGCTTGGCAGGGTTGGTGGCCCCGGTAGGTAGGTGCTCGCGGCTCAGGCCTCGGGGGTGCTGGCTGGGCCGGATTTACGCGAGGCCTGGGCAGCAGCATTTCCGGAAGTGTTGTTTAATCTGGATGGTGGTTTAGTTTCAGGCTCTGTTACATAAGGTTGTTTTTTCTTTTCTTTTTTTTTTAAATTGATGATTTGCTTTCTTTAACATACTTATTAGGGCAAAAGTTCAAAACTAAAGTTTTAGGTTCAAGAACATATTAAAACCTATAATAGAAATATATTTAATAATATATATTAAGAACAATGAAATAATAAAATATAGTTTTAATCCTTTTATGGAGGAAGAGGCCTCAGTAGTTGAGCCAGCCCTCGAATTTGCTGGTGAGAGACATGGTGGCCACACTGTGAGGCAAGGGGCGGGGGTCAGGGGCAGGGGTCTGGGCTCAGGTCCCATCAGGACGCTGTCCATGGTACGATGGTGCACGTGTGGTCTGGCACAGCCACAACACTGACCTCTTGCTGTTGTGGAAATTAGTTGAATACACACAGGCACACACACATATGTACATGCACACATACACACGTGTGCACACACACGTACACACGCGCACACACACATACACACGCTCCTGGCATATGTGGACGTGTGAAGCTCCGGGTGAAACTGTGGTTCCACCTCGCCTTTAGTACTTTGATGAGGCTGCCTCTGACGGGGGTTTGCACAGAACCGTCCACAATGGGTTTGGGAGGGTGGCTTGGGAGCATGGTGAATGGTGGGGGTCTCAGAAGAGACATCCCCTCGAGGCCTGTGGACACCAGCTGGGTTGGTTTCTGCCAGTGGGGGTGATGCTGGGGGGGATCCGTCTGTAGCAAACGGAGCCCTCACAGGATTGCCTGATTCATAAGAATCGTCTGTAGCTTTGCCAAGATAAAAAATAAAGCCCTTGTGTGCAGTTGCGTATCTCCTCCCTAGTGTTATCTACGGTGCTAACCACTTTCCTCCCTTTGGCATGTTGCTTCGTTCCACCAGTTTTCTGGGTGTTGTGGAAAATGTGGGGGATTTCTGGATAAACATGGTGAGATTCGTAGTGTTGGGCCTTGGGCCTTGCTGTGTGAAGCTGCTCTATGGGCGGGAATTTCCACCCCCATGTGCAGGCGGGAAATCGAGTCAGGAAAATGAGGCCTCTCTCCAGGCAGCCAGGGTTGAACTTCAGGGGCTTGAGGAATTGGTGCTTCTGTTCCCTGACCACACTCTGTCACTCTTTCTTTCGGATGATCACATGTGTAATTGCCTGAGTTTTGTGCCCCGGAATGATAGCAGTGAAGGTAAAACTCGAGTTCCGGCCTTCGCCTGCTGCATAATTTTTGTGAGGCTGCTCCATGGACACTCTCAGTTCTGACTTCAAAGGTCTCTGTAGACAGCTGCATAGAAAGTTGGAAGTCATTGTCCCCCTATAGCAGGATTTTCCTGCCCAAACAGCCACGCACGCCCCTCTTTCTCATTCCTTCTCCCCTCCCACCTCTTACCCACCCACCTGTGCTGAGTGGCAGGCACAGAACAGGCCCTCCTGGGTGGTTGGTGAGACACACAGTGAAATGCTGCTGGTTACTGTTCCCACAGCGATGCCGTGGGCAGGAGCACCACTGACCAGGAAAACTGGGCCTCCTAAGCTCTGGGGTGAGGAGGGGCGTGCCACTCCTGTCACTGCTGGGCAAACAGAAATGCTTCATTTGGGGAGCCCCCTGGTTATCCTAGGAAAGCACCAGAGACCAGGGAGACGCTGGATGCAGTATGACTTTCAATAAAAATAAAAATAGTCAAAATTGTATTTATGACTTCATTGGCATAAAGAGAAACATTCCTATGATACATTAAAATACTTTCTTCAACCTAATAATCTTTTTTAGTCTCCTGAGTTAATAAGTACCATGGTCCTAAGCCCTGGACTTCCTGTGCTGGATGATGAGTCAGCCCTGGCTGGTCCGGACCCTGGGGAAATAGTCCAAATAAATGAGAAATGGACAAGTGGCTTTTAATAACTTACCCATTTCCCGTAATAAAAACAACAGTGTTCATAACAAAAGAGTAATGTTGCTATATCGAGGAATAAATTACCTTGTCTGCCAGTAGGACTGATGGTGCTTTGCCAGGACGTTTTTCTTTTTCTTTTTTTTTTTTTTTTAATTTATTTATTATTATTATACTTTAAGTTGTAGGGTACATGTGCATAACGTGCAGGTTTGTTACATATGTATACTTGTGCCATGTTGGTGTGCTGCACCCATCAACTCGTCATTTACATCAGGTATAACTCCCAATGCAATCCCTCCCCCCTCCCCCCTCCCCATGATAGGCCCCGGTGTGTGATGTTGCCCTTCCTGAGTCCAAGTGATCTCATTGTTCAGTTCCCACCTATGAGTGAGAACATGCGGTGTTTGGTTTTCAGTTCTTGTGATAGTTTGCTAAGAATGATGGTTTCCAGCTGCATCCATGTCCCTACAAAGGACACAAACTCATCCTTTTTTATGGCTGCATAGTATTCCATGGTGTATATGTGCCACATTTTCTTAATCCAATCTGTCACTGATGGACATTTGGGTTGATTCCAAGTCTTTGCTATTGTGAATAGTGCAGCAATAAACATACGTGTGCATGTGTCTTTATAGCAGCATAATTTATAATCCTTTGGGTATATCCCCAGTAATGGGATGGCTGGGTCATATGGTACATCTAGTTCTAGATCCTTAAGGAATCGCCATACTGTTTTCCATAATGGTTGAACTAGTTTACAATCCCATCAACAGTGTAAAAGTGTTCCTATTTCTCCACATCCTCTCCAGCACCTGTTGTTTCCTGACTTTTTAATGATTGCCATTCTAACTGGTGTGAGATGGTATCTCATTGTGGTTTTGATTTGCATTTCTCTGATGGCCAGTGATGATGAGCATTTTTTCATATGTCTGTTGGCTGTATGAATGTCTTCTTTTGAGAAATGTCTGTTCATATCCTTTGCCCACTTTTTGATGGGGTTGTTTGTTTTTTTCTTGTAAATTTGTTTGAGTTCTTTGTAGGTTCTGGATATTAGCCCTTTGTCAGATGAGTAGATTGCAAAAATTTTCTCCCATTCTGTAGGTTGCCTGTTCACTCTGATGGTAGTTTCTTTTGCTGTGCAGAAGCTCTTTAGTTTAATGAGATCCCATTTGTCAATTTTGGCTTTTGCTGCCGTTGCTTTTGGTGTTTTAGACATGAAGTCTTTGCCCATGCCTATGTCCTGAATGGTACTACCTAGGTTTTCCTCTAGGATTTTTATGGTATTAGGTCTAACATTTAAGTCTCTAATCCGTCTTGAATTAATTTTCGTATAAGGAGTAAGGAAAGGATCCAGATTCAGCTTTCTACTTATGGCTAGGCAATTTTCCCAGCACCATTTATTAAATAGGGAATCCTTTCCCCATTTCTTGTTTCTCTCAGGTTTGTCAAAGATCAGATGGCTGTAGATGTGTGGTATTATTTCTGAGGACTCTGTTCTGTTCCATTGGTCTATATCTCTGTTTTGGTACCAGTACCATGCTGTTTTGGTTACTGTAGCCTTGTAGTTTAGTTTGAAGTCAGGTAGCGTGATGCCTCCAGCTTTGTTCTTTTGACTTAGGATTGTCTTGGAGATGCGGGCTCTTTTTTGGTTCCATATGAACTTTAAAGCAGGAAAGATCTAAAATTGACACTCTAACATCGCAATTAAAAGAACTAGAGAAGCAAGAGCAAACACATTCGAAAGCTAGCAGAAGGCAAGAAATAACTAAGATCAGAGCAGAACTGAAGGAGATAGAGACACAAAAAACCCTCCAAAAATCAATGAATCCAGGAGTTGGTTTATTGAAAAGATCAACAAAATTGACAGACCAGTAGCAAGACTAATAAAGAAGAAAAGAGAGAAGAATCAAATCGATGCAATTAAAAATGATAAAGGGGATATCACCACCGACCCCACAGAAATACAAACTACCATCAGAGAATACTATAAACACCTCTACGCAAATAAACTGGAAAATCTAGAAGAAATGGATAATTTCCTGGACACTTACACTCTTCTAAGACTAAACCAGGAAGAAGTTGAATCCCTGAATAGACCAATAGTAGGCTCTGAAATTGAGGCAATAATTAATAGCCTACCAACCAAAAAAAGTCCAGGACCAGATGGATTCACAGCTGAATTCTACCAGAGGTACAAGGAGGAGTTGGTACCATTCCTTCTGAAACTATTCCAATGAATAGAAAAAGAGGGAATCCTCCCTAACTCATTTTATGAGGCCAACATCATCCTGATACCAAAGCCTGGCAGAGACACAACAAAAAAAGAGAATTTTAGACCAATATCCCTGATGAACATCGATGCAAAAATCCTCAATAAAATACTGGCAAACCGGATTCGGCAACACATCAAAAAGCTTATCCACCATGATCAAGTGGGCTTCATCCCTGGGATGCAAGGCTGGTTCAACATTCGCAAATCAATAAACATAATCCAGCATATAAACAGAACCAAAGACAAGAACCACATGATTATCTCAACAGATGCAGAAAAGGCTTTTGACAAAATTCAACAGCCCTTCATGCTAAAAACGCTTAATAAATTCGGTATTGATGGAACGTACCTCAAAATAATAAGAGCTATTTATGACAGACCCACAGCCAATATCATACTGAATGGGCAAAAACTGGAAAAATTCCCTTTGAAAACTGGCACAAGACAAGGATGCCCTCTCTCACTACTCCTATTCAACATAGTGTTGGAAGTTCTGGCTAGGGCAATTAGGCAAGAGAAAGAAATCAAGGGTATTCAGTTAGGAAAAGAAGAAGTCAAATTGTCCCTGTTTGCAGATGACATGATTGTATATTTAGAAAACCCCATTGTCTCAGCCCAAAATCTCCTTAAGCTGATAAGCAACTTCAGCAAAGTCTCAGGATACAAAATTAATGTGCAAAAATCACAAGCATTCTTATACACCAGTAACAGACAAACAGAGAGCCAAATCAGGAATGAACTTCCATTCACAATTGCTTCAAAGAGAATAAAATACCTAGGAATCCAACTTACAAGGGATGTAAAGGACCTCTTCAAGGAGAACTACAAACCACTGCTCAGTGAAATCAAAGAGGACACAAACAAATGGAAGAACATACCATGCTCATGGATAGGAAGAATCAATATCGTGAAAATGGCCATACTGCCCAAGGTAATTTATAGATTCAATGCCATCCCCATCAAGCTACCAATGAGTTTCTTCACAGAATTGCCAGGACGTTTTTCCCATGTTTAAAGTAGAAATGGTTGGTGGTGAGTTGTATGGTGCCATCTTGATATTCATTAACACTAAATGGCGTCTCTATCTTCCTGACCTCAACACGTATCCCAGTGAGAGAAACAGACTGCCTTGATTATCCACTGAATTCCAAAAAGCGTTCATCGGAGGCTCACCTGGTGTTTTCAGTGAGAAGTTTCTTTGGAAGAAGCCTTGTGTGCAGTTTCTCACTGTGTGTGTGCAGCAGAGGTCTGGATTCAAGTGCCGGGCAGCCCAGGCCGTTTGTCATGGACTAGTGACCTTTGGCAAGCTCTTCACCCCCCGGCCCTGGTGTCTTAGGAATACGTAAAATGTATGGTGTTCATGGCTCTGATACTGCAGTGGGTCTTGTCAGAAGTAAAAGTGACCACATGAGATAACACACAAGCATCTGCTTTGTAAAGAATACAGTGTGTCTGATGTTATCACGACATGATAATTTAGTAGCCACTTAGTAGGTAATTTGTCTGAACCTCTGAATACCAGGCTGGTTCACAGAAATATAGGAAGGAAAGACCACTGGACTAGGTCTGCACACAACTAAATGGTAGGCAAGCTGACAGTATAAAGGAAAGGGCAAGTGTGTTCCCTCCTGGGCCTGTGCTTCGTGGCTCTACACTGAGTTCAGGTTGGGAGCATTAGAAGCAAATCTACATCCCCTATACTGAGAAAAACAACAACCTCATGGCGAGAGGGAAGGTGCTCAGTAAACTTCAGTTTGCTGACCATCTGGCATTTGTGTGGACCAGCTGCCCTGGCTCACATCAGAAACCCATGACCTCCCTCAGGAAGATGGGAAGACCCAAGATTTGTCACTTAGTGCAATGTCAGAACTTGCCTGATGGGGCACACTTAGATTTTAACGCCTGTGGCACCTTCTGCAGTTGTGGGTGTGAGGGAGGATGGAAGGAGAGAAGAATTATTTGAGGGATTGTGTTTAATGGTGTAAGAAAGCATTTTAATGATTAGAAGGTTGCTTTCAGAACTCAAAGAACCATCTGAGCCCATTGAAAACTCTAGCCCACTCTGGCAAGAGCCTTTCTGACACAGGGGTGAAAAAAGGAAAAAAAGGCTAAGAAGCACTTGTGAAGGTCATGGACTCACTAAAAGACTGAGACCTCATCTTAGGGTCACAGAAAGCTTCTCCTGAGACCTTATGATGATATCAACAAGGCTTCTGTGTAATAACAGGAGATTACATTGAAAAGAACTGTTGCCTCAGATCTTATCTAAGAAGGAGACTCCAGGGAAACCTACAGACAACAGCAAAGGCAAAAACAAGGACATTAGAGAAAAATTTAGCCTCTGAAACTGCAGCTGTATTAGAATCAACACAGCCCAACTCCTTGACAAATAAACATAAAACTTCACACTGAAGGTAAGATACAATTTATGTCAGGTTTATTTACCTGATGTATGATGTCCACTTCTAAGAAAAAAAATACAAGGCATGCTAAAAGGCAAAAATCACAGTTTCAAGAGAAAAATCAACCACCAGAACCAGACTCAGATATGGCAGAGATTTGGGAATTATCAGACTTGGAATTTAAAACATCTAAAATAAATATTTGAATGACTCTGATGGATAAAGCAGACAGCATGCAAGAACGGTAGGGTAATGTAAGCAGAGATGGAAGCTCTAAGAAAGAATCAAAAGGGATGACTAGAAATCAAATACTCTGTAACAGAAATGAAGAATGTCTTTATGGGCTCATCATGGACTAGACTCAGTTGAGGAAAGAATCAGTGACCTTGAAGATATGTCACTAGAACCTTCCTAAAATGAAAAGCAAAAAGAAAGAAAACATGAAAAAAAAAAATCAAATAGTTATGGGACAATTACAAAAGGTGTGTGGTTTAGTCCATTCTCATGCTGCTATAAGGGTATACCTGGGACTGGGCAATTTATAAAGGAAACCAAGTTTAATTGACTCACAGTTCCTCATGGCTGGGGAGGCCTCAGAAAACTTACAATCGTGGTGGAAGGAGAAGCAAACATGTCCTTCTTCATATGGTGGCAGCAGGGAGAAGTGCAGAGTGAATTGGGGGAAAGCCCCTTATAAAACCATCAGATCTCATGAGAACTCAATTGCTATCACGAGAACAGCAGCATGGGGGTAACTGCCCCCATGATTCTACTACTTCCCACTGGGTTTCTCCCATGACATGTGGAGATGATGGGAACTACAATTCAAGATGGGATTTGAGTGGGGACACAGCCAAACCATATCAGTGTGACATGTGTAAACTGGGGATATCAGCAGGTGAAAAAGAGAAACAGGAGAAATATTTGAAGTAATATTGGCTAAGAATTTTCCAAAATTAATGGTCGACATCAAACCACAATCGAGGAAGCCTACAGAGAAGCCAGGGTAAACACTATATCAGACTTCTCTTTAGAAACATAGTTTCTAAATGCAAGCAAGAAGAGTGTGGGTAACATATTTAAAGAGCTGAAAGAAAAACATACCAACCTCAATTCTGTGTGCAGTGAAATTATCCTTCAAAAGTGAAGTAGAAATAGCTTCTCAGACAAACAGAAATTGAGGGAATTTGTCTCCAGTTGACCTACTTTGTAAGAAATGTTAAAAGAAGTTCTTTAGGGAGGAGGAAAATGATATAGGCCAGAAACTCAGATATAATAAGAAAGGAGGAGTCTTAAACAGGGAATACATGCAGGTAAAAATAAATAATTAAAAAAAATCTTAATTGATTTAACTGATAACAGTTTTGTCAAAATAATAATATCAATAATATATTGATTATAACTTATAGACAGTGAATTGAGTATCACTGAAATAATAAATGAAGAAGGGAAGAATCAGGAGTGCTCTGTTGTAAGACACCTACACTACTCATCAGTAGAGTTATTTGAAAGCGGGATTATATTAGTTGTAAATGTACACTGTAAACTTTAGGGCAATCGCTGAAAAAAATTTAGAAAGAAGTGTAATTAATAGAAAAGTGAAATCATAACATACTAAAAACAGAGAAGATGAAAAAACAACAAAGAACAGTATAACAAACAGCAAACTGTTTCAAATATAGTAGATACTAATCCAACTTTATCAATAACCACCTTAAATGTGAATAGTTTATACCAATTAAAAGCAGATACTGACTGAACTATACATTCAATACAGGAAACTTACTTTAAGTATAAAAAACACAGATAGATTAAAAGTAAGGACATGGAAAAAGATATATCATGCCAACACTAATCAAAAGAAAGCTGGAGTAACTACTTTAATTCCAACCAAAGTAGACCACAGAGCAAGGAACACTACCAGAGTTGAAGAGAGGCATTGTATAATGATAAAGAGGCAATTCTCCAAGAAGGCATAACAATCTTTAATATATATGCCCCTAAAGACAGAGCATCAAAATACATGAGGGTAAAACTTATAGAACTGCAAGGAGAAATAAGTAAATCCATTATCATAGTTGGAGACTTCAACACCCTTCTATTAGAAATGGACAGATCCAGGAGGCAGAAAATCAGAAAGGAGATAGTTGAACTGAAACAGCTCCATCAATTGATATTGATAGAATAAAATTGATATTTATAGAATATTTCATCCAACAACAGCAGAGTACAAGTTCTTTTCAGGTTCTCATGGAAGGTTCACCAAGATAGACCACATTCTGGGCCATAAGACATATCTTCACAAATTAAAAAAAAAAAATAGAAATTATATGAAGTATGCTTTCAGACTACAGTGAAACTAAACAAAACAAAATCAATAACAGCTAGATAGCTAGAACATCCCCAAATATTTGGAAATTTAAAAATGTGCTTCTAAATAGCATATGAGGCAAAGAAGAAGTCACAAAAGAAATTTAAAAATATTTTGAACTAGATGAAAATGAGAATACAATTTATCAAAATGAGTGGAATGCAGTGAAAACAGTGTGTAGAGGAAAATTTATACCATTGAATGTACATATTAAAAAATAAAGATCTAAACTCAATAATCTAAGCTTTCACCTTATGAAATTAGAAAAAAAGCAAACTAAATTTAAAGTAAGCAGACGAAACAGGCATAATAAAAATCAGAGCAGAAATACTTAAGTCCTCGCTAATACCATTGCGACTTCAAGTGAAACAACATATGATGAAAACATTTTTTTTTCCTCATCAAACTTTGTAACAAAATGATGTTGAATGAAATGGTATCAGTCCAGTACATGACTTTGCTGAGAGTTGCAGTTTCTGAGAACTAACCAATGACATAAAATGAGACCTTCCTATAAAAGAAACTGAAAACAGGAGAATAATAGACAAAAATCAACAAAACCAAAAGCTAGTTCTTTGAAAAGCTAATACAATTGGTGAAGCTATAGTCAGGCTAACTTGCAGAGAGAGAGAGAGAGAGAGAGAGAGAGAGAGAGAGGATACAAACTGCTAATATCAGAAATGAAGGCAAAGCCATCACTGTTGATCCCATGGACATTATAAGGGTAACAGAAGACTATTACAAGCAACTGTATGCCACAAATTGGATAACCTAGATGAAATGGATCAACTACTTAAATGGCACAATCTGCCAAACGCACACCAAAAGAAATAGGCAATCTGAATAGGCCTACATCTACTAAATAAATTGAATCAATAATTAATAACCTTTCAAAACAGAAAGCACTAGGCCCAGATGGGTTCACTTGTGAGTTCTACGAAATATTTGAGGAAGAAATACCTATTCTCTGCAATATTGAAGCAGAGAGCACTTCATAACCCATTATATGAGTCAAGCATTACTCTAGTATCTAAACCAGACACAGTCATTACAAGAAAGGAAAACCAACTCGTATCTCTCATGAACATAGATGCAAAAAATCCCCAACAAAATATTAGCATATTTAGTCTAACAATGTAAAAAAAATTATATATCATGACCAAGTGGGATTTGTTTCAGGTATGCAAGGCTGATTTAACATTCAAAAATTAATGAATGTAATACATCACATCAACAGGCTAAAGAGGAAAAATTGTATGATCGTATCAACAGACGTAAAAACATCATTTGACCAAACTAGGGATAGAGGATGCACTCATTTTCTAGGGCTGCTCTAACAGTACCACAGACTGGATGGCT
Organism: Theropithecus gelada; assembly: GCF_003255815.1. Lineage (NCBI taxonomy): Eukaryota > Metazoa > Chordata > Mammalia > Primates > Cercopithecidae > Theropithecus > Theropithecus gelada. The sequence continues at coordinate 23,374,961 of NC_037681.1, read as the reverse complement.
TGAACCACAGAAATTAATTTTCTTACAATTCTGAAGTTCAGAAGTCTGAGATGATAGGGCTGATTTTATTTTTCTGAGGCCTTGCTTCCCTGGCTTGATGGCAGGTGACTGGGCCGTCTTCTTCCTATGTCTTCACACAGGCTTCCCTCTGTACATGTCTGTGTCCAAATTTACTCTCCTTATATTGGATTAGGGCCCACCGTAATGACCTCACGTTAACTTAATTACCTTTTAAAAGAGCCTATCACCAAATATGGTCACATTCTAACATACTGGATGTTAGGACTTCAACATATGAATCTAAAGAGATGACATAATTCAGTCTGTAACAGAAGGAAACTTCCTCAACCTCAAAGAACAAAAGAACGTCTATAAAAACCAACCGACAAAATCAACTACAACTTCTCTGATGAAAGAGATCAAAGAAGAGCTAAATAAATAAAATTGATGTTAATGTACAAAACGACTAAACGTTAAAATGTCAGTTTTCCCCAGCATGGTCCATAGATTCAATGCAATACCAATCACTTTATTGAAATCAACAAATTGGTTTTAAATTTTATTTATTTATTTAGAGATAGGGTCTTGCTCTGTTGCCCAGGCTGGAGTGCAGTGGCACGATTGTAGCTCATTGTAACCTTGAACTCCTGGGTCCAAGCAATCCCCCTGCCTCAGCCTCTCCAGTAGGTAGGACTACAGGCACATGCAACCATACCCAGATAATTATTATTATTTTTTGTAGAGATAGGATCTTGCTATGCTGCCCAGGCTAGTCTGGAACTCCTGGCCTCAAGCAATCCCCCTGCTTTGGTTGCCCAAAGTGCTGGGAATTATAGGGATAAGCCACCATAAAAACCTTCCATACAGATTTTAAAAACGTGTCCTGGTTTTAAAATCTGTATGGAAAGGCAAAAGATCCAGAATAGCCAATACAATATTAAAGAAGAATAAAGGTGGAAGACTGACACTACCTGACTTTAAGACTTACTATTAAGCTAAGCAATTCAGAACATGTAGTGTTGCAAATGAATGGACAAATACATCGATAGAACAGAACAGACAGCCCAGAAATAGGCCTGCACACATACAGAGTCAACAAAGCAGCAAAGGCAATTCAGTGGTGAAATTATAGTTTTATCAACAAATGGTGCTGGAAAAAAGGGACATTTGCATGCAAAGAAACAAACAAAAACAAATACATGAATCTAGACAGAGACCTTGGAGCCCTCAGAACAATTAAGTCATGAGGGATCACAGGCCTACAGGTAAATTACAAAACTAAAATAATTTCTAGAAAATAAAATAGAAGAAAATCTAGGTAAAATTAGGTTTGATGATGAGTTTTACATGTAACACCTAAACCATCATCCATTAAAGAAAAAGGTTAGACTTCGTTAAAATTAAAACTTCTGCTCCATGAAAGACAGTGTTAGGAGAATGAAAAGACAAACCACAGACTAGGAGACAATATTTGTAAAAGACATATTTCTAATGTCTTTTTGGACTTGTATTCAAAATATACAAAAAAAACCCCTCATAAGAAAACAACATAATTAAAAATTTGGCAAAAAATCTGAACACGCATCTGATCAAAGATTTATAGATGGCAGATATGCATATGAAAGACACTGAACATCATATGCCATTAGGGAATTGTAAATTTTAAAACAATATGACACCATTATACACCTATTAGAATGGCTAAAATCCAAAACGCCGACAACACCAAGTGCTGACAAGGGTATGGAGCAGCGGTGACTCTCCTTCTTTGCTGGTGGGAGTGGAAAATGGTGCAACCACTTTGGAAGACAGCTTGGCAGTTTCTTACCAAACCAAACATTCTCTTACTAGATGGTTGCTATTTACCAAATGCTTTGAAAACTTACAGCCTCGGAAAATCCTGTACACGGGCGTTCAGAACAGCTTTACCTATACTTACCAAAAATTAAAAGCAAAAATTGAGAGAAGACAAGTCCTTTGATAGGTGAATTGATAAACAAACTGTAGCCCCTCAATACAATGTAATATGATTTAGCGATGAAAAGGAGGGAGCCAGCATCCATGAAAAGACAGGGAGGGGCGTCTGACAGCATCGCTAAGTAAAGACAGCCAGCGTGAAAGGGCTAGATGCTGTAGGATTCCAATGGTACAGCATTCCGGAAAAGGCATGACTGTGGAGATGGTGGAAAGCTCAGGGGTTCAGTGTGTAGGGGTGGCGTGTGGAAGGCGATTCTTAGGGCAGCAGAACTATTCTGTATGATTCTGTAGTGGTGGATACATGACATTGTGTATTTGTCAAAATCCATAGACTGCACACAACAAGGAGTGAGCCCTGATGCAAGCTCTGGCTGTGGTTAGTATCATGTATCAATACCGGCTCATCAGTGGTAAGGAACTTACCACACTAACGGTAGACGCCAACAATAGGGGGGCGGTGGTGTGGGGAGACAGTGTGTAAGGAAACTATGTACTTTCAGCTCCATTCTTCTGTTAACCAAAAACTGCTCTAAATAAATACATTTTATTAACTTTAAAAAAAACCTCTCTGGTTCTGCAACCCCAGCATAAAACTCTAGATATTTAGATATATTTTCTTCAAGTATTTTTCTAAGTGATTTTTTTTTTTTTTTTTTTTTGTGAGACACAGTCTTGCTTTGTTGCCCAGGCTGAAGTGCAGTGGTGCAATCTTGGCTCACTGCAACTTCCGTCTCCCAGGTTCAAGCAATTCTCCTGTCTTAGTCTCCTGAGCAGTTGGGACTACAGGCACCCACCACTATGCCTGGCTAATTTTTGTGTTTTTAGTAGAGACAGGGTTTCACCATATTGGTCAGGCTGGTCTCAAACTCCTGACCTTGTGATTCATCTGGCTCGGCCTCCCAAAGTGCTGAGATTACATGTGTGAGATGAATTTTTTTAACCATTCAGTTGGACTTGCTATTGGATATGTTGACTCATAATCTAATGTTTTGCTTTCCAATAAATCTTATAATAAATGTTAAGTATTCTCCCATGTCACTAAATATTCTATTAAGACATGGTTATTAATGGCTACCTAATATTCTCTTATATGAATGATTTTTATAGATTGAAGTTTAGAATGCTTTTGTCATTAACATTTTTCTATATAAGTCCTTCTGGTAGGTTTTCAATGATTTCCTTTAATAAGTTTTATTATTTTATTATTAAAGTGGAATGGCTGGATCAAAAGGGGTAAACATTTTTAAGGCTTTTGATGCATGGTGCAGTTTCATCTTTTTTTTTTTTTTTTGAGACGGAGTCTTGCTCTGTTTCCCAGGCTGGAGTGCAGTGGCGCGATCTCGGCTCACTGCAAGCTCTGCCTCCTGGGTTCATGCCATTCTCCTGCCTCAGCCTCCAGAGTAGCTGGGACTACAGGCGCCCGCCACCACACTCAGCTAATTTTTCATATTTTTAGTAGAAACGGGGTTTCCCTGTGTTGACCAGGATGGTCTCAATCTCCTGACCTCATGATCCACCCACCTCGGCCTCCCAAAGTGCTGGGATTACAGGCGTGAGCCACTGCGCCTGGCCTCACCTTCATTTTTACCAACTTACATCCTCTCCAAGTTGTGAAATTTTAAAGAATAGAATGGGCAGACATGCTGATTAAAATTCTTCAACAAAAACTCATTTCAGTCCAGCCAACGGTAGGTGAGCAGCTGCTATTTGCTGAGAACGCTGCTAAGTGCAGAGGACCTGAAAATGAGCAGGAGAAGGTCTGTGTCCTTGCCTTGCCCAGCGCAGTGGGAGACTCATGTAGAATGGTGTGCCCTGCATCCCATGGGGCACGGAGAGGGCCAGCGAGGGGCTTGGCAGAGAGGAGGCTTCAGCTGGGCTTTGGAGGAAGGGCTCAGGCTGGGAGGGTGTTCCAGGCGGCGGGAACAGGGTGGGCCGAGGTGTGGCATCAAATGCTGCACTGTGTGTGGCTCTGGAGGCTCAGCACGAGGCTGGAAGTGGCCTGTGGCCTGTGGAGCGGGGACAGGGATTGGCTTTGTACAGTGTATAAAAAAGTTGTATGGTTTCGGGGGCTCGTAAAGTGTTTTAGTAGATAAATGACATGGCCAAAGCTGTGAGTTTTTTTTAACCTTTCGTTTAGAAAATTTCAAACACATACAAAAGAATGGTAAATTGAACCCCCAAGCTCCCACAGCCGACTTGAACAATCACTAACACACGGCTGACCCCACTATGTTTAGCCCCTTCCTACCTCCCTCCCCACAGGTCATTCTGCAGCAAACCCATCCCTGCCCGTTTTAGAACAACACCCGATCAGGTAAGGATACTGGCGTAAAAAAGAAAAATAAAACCGCACCACCACGGTCACACCTGACGTGAATAACAATAATTTCTCATCATTATCAGATATCTAGCTCCAGTTGCAAACTTACCTGTATCACAGTTGGTTTGTTTGGATCAGGTACCAAAGAGGTGCAAACATCTGCTTCGATTCTACTCCGGTTTGATCTGGACCTTCCTTCTCTGTCCCAGGGTCTCCCCATCCGGTAGGAGACTCAGCTCCCAGCTCTCTTGGTGGTGCTGGGTCGTCATCGGAGCTGAGGAGGCCAGGCACCCGTCACTCCCGGAGGCCCTCACATGCCTGGCACGCCGCCTGGGCCAGTGTGGGCTGCTGTCCTTCGTGAGTCCCTGTGCGGCCTCTGCTTTCCTGGCCACCAGTTCCCGACACCAGGGGCGGGCCGGCCTATGGCTCAGCATGCTTGGACATCATGTTAGGATCTGTGGGGGTACCTTGTTACTACTTTTGTTGAAGATGCCGCTGTCTGAGGGTTTCTAGTTTTGCTATGCAAGTTGCTCTGTTTTAATGGGAACTTATAGACGTTTCAAAAATGGCACAATGACGAACACCTGACCTCTGCCATTCATATATATGTTTCAGAGGAACCATGAGCAATGCGTCGCGGGGACTTGAGAGACGCTGCTGGGAGCACTGTGGGGTGAGGTGGTGTGGCTGGTGCAACAGCATCCATGAGGCGATGCTGAGGCGCCGGCCTGGGGTGGGAAGGCGTGAACCCTAAAATACGCAGGATGTAAAATCTCCAGACTTGGCAGTTGCTTCCTTGCTTGATTTTGTCATTTGCTTGATGACATCTTCGTTCAACAAATACTCATTGATCACCTTGCATCACCTCATAGAAGTCAGACATTGGAAATAAATGAGCAAATAAGACAGATTTTGTTTATTTTTATTTGTTGAATACCAATATGTGCTTTCTTGTGTTACAATCATGATTAGTAATAGTACATTATAAGCTAGAGAACATTCTTAATATTTTTAAGAAACAGAGTTAAACATAATTGCAGCTTCCTTCTCTGGAATCCCTTTTCTCCTTGGCTCACCTGACACATATTAATGCTTTCCTTTTCCAATATGACCCTGTCATTGTTTGTTCATGATCACCTCCATTACAGTGAGCTCATTTTGCTTAAGTCCTTTAAAATGATTAATTGATGATGACCCTTGTATTAAAATACCATATTTCTTGATTCTAAGATGCATATTTTTCACCTGTGAGTGTTTCTGAAAGCTGAATGCAGCTTGTAATTGATGGGTGCTTTTAACATAGTCTTTTTTTTTTTCTGAAAAGCTGTTAATAAATAGATGGCACATCTTATAATTTATGGCATCTGAGAGTCAAGGAAATAGGGTGCTTCTCCATCATGTTGTAGAATGGGCTGGCTTAGACCTGACCAGCATACTGAATTCCATCTCTAAAATGCCGGCGAAGGACACTTGCAGCAAGAATCCTCACCAAAGCGCCAGCCAGCTTCCTCATTTTATTGCTTTATTTACTGATTCTGGATTGCTTTCTGGGTTCTATTAAAAAATGATTTTTGCCTCATGATGCAGTCCCAGTACCAGATGAACGTGCAGGGGGTGGCTGCCCCTGGCTCCCGTTGAGAGCAGGTTGGCTGCACCAGCCCATATTCAATCACCGATTGGCAAGCCCCGTCTTACCTTACAAGTCTGGTGGATTTTGCATGTGAGTTTTTAGCGTCAAATTTACCACTGGAGGACTGTAGGAAAGATATCTATCTAGCTAACAACTTAAAAGCACACCTCTAAAAATGTGATGTTTTGCCCTGAAAAAGGAACACTCTACTTGTAGATAAAAGAAAGATAATTGATTAAGCTTGCTATTTACACAAGAAAAAAGTGCAGTGAATTTAAAGGGGGGAAAGAGAGGTTTTTAGATTTTTTCCCCTCTAAAATGGATGGCTCTTTTTTCCTTAATGGAGATGGAAGCCATTATGAGAGACCCTAACAGGCTCCAGGGTTTAGTCCTACAGTGCTCACTCCGTCTTCCAGATCCTGCCGCCGCCAAGCCCCGCTCTTACTGGGTGGGTGCAGGGCCGGCAGATGCTGCTCTCCGCCATGTGCTGCCTGCCTGCCGGGCCGGGGGTGTCCAGGCCACTCCGGGGGCGTTTAATTCAGGGACTGAGGTTTTTGAAAAATAGATGCTCAGGGATCCAGCCTGGAAACGGCGGGATGGCAGCAGGAAGAATGATAGCATCATTTCTCTCGGCTTGGTCCCCTTTCCCCTTGGATTATGGTGGCCGGCTTACACGCATTTATGGTATTTCTGGAGTACTTGGAAACAAGATTTATTGTACTTTAAGAAAAAAGTAATGAAATGCAAAATCCAGCACAGTCAAAAGACAGTATGTTGGGGGATGCAGGGATGGATGTCGGGGTTTCAGGGCTCGTCTGAAACCTCTTCCACGTGATGATGTATCTGTGAGGCCTGCACCTGCACCCACTGCCGCCCCCTGCCCCGCCCCAGTGCACATGGAGGGGCCTCAGCCGGCCCAGCAGCCTGCCTGAGTCTCTCACGGTGGGATGGTTCAGGGTGACAAATTTGACCACACTAGCACCCAATCCACCTTCCTCTCATCTTCTCCACTGAATTTCTTCTCTGAATTTATTGCCATTGTCTCTGCCCCACTGCCCATCTACTGGCACAGCTGTCAGATTCATTGCCTTAATACCTCTGCTTATGTGATCTTTTTGCTCAGAGATCTTCGATGGCTCCATATTGCCCTTCGAGTTAAGCAAAATCTTCCTCCTTGGGCATTACAGACCCTCCCAAGTGGGGCCCCATGGAAACCTGAGGCTGCATCTCCCACAACTCCCCACATTGACTCATCTTGGTATCCCTAACACCTATCCTACGTCTGGTAGCAAGTTGAGGTTTATCGAAAGAGAAGGAGAGCATGTTGAAGCTATGTGATGATTAACATGTCCTCTGCATTATAGACAGAGAGCAATTTTTGTTTGTTCATGCATTGTCTTCCTTGGTATGTTGCATTATCAGCTCTCCTTAAAATCCTTCTGATGACGTCTCTTTCATTTGGATATTGCTGGCTTGTGGCCTCTGACTTGACACAGAATAAGAGCTCAATGAAAACACGTGGCCCTACCCATTGAACCCACCCATGCTTTCCCACTGGAATTCAGTCCTTTCACATCAGTGGCTTTGCTGATGTTGTTCTCAGTCCCCTCCTGACTATCTGAGCTCTGAAATCCCAGCCCTCCTTCGCAATGCCTTTTACATATGCTTCTTTATAACTGTATGTGCTGTGGGTAGTAAAGCAAGGAGCTTCTTTCCTTGGCTTTTCTCTAGGGGTCTTCATTGGCACCTACTCACCTTCATCGAGCATGGCGCCATCCTAGCATCACAAGAAGGCGCAGCCCTAGAGGCCGTAGACATCATTTCCAAACAAAGCCAGACTGAATGGTAGACAGCATCCACCTGCTCACCTTCATTTATCAGTGAGAAAACTGGGGTCCTGACAGAGGACGTGAATTGTCCAAAGTTCCGTAACTCAGGTCTCTGAACTCCCACTCTTGGGCTTACTGTTAGAAGAAAGGTGAGTTTGTGTGCAGTGGTGGTCGTTTCTGATACTGACCAGTAAGAGATGACGTCTTTCAAAATATTATCCTTATTCCTGTAACACAGAGTAAAATAAATACTCAGTTGTACAGACATAAAACCTAGGTCTCAGAATATCAAGGAACAATTCTACCTAAAATTGCTTAACAGTGTCATCTTGATAGATTTATCTTAATAGTATAGCTAATAATAAAATATTGTAAAGTATGCCTTCTCTTTATGAAACAGGTTAAAGCATTGCCGTTTATTTATAAATCAGGTAGGTCGTTAAGGTGAAGAAATCTATGACTATGTCTGTAAATGTCAGGAAGCATATTCCAAAGGTAAAAAATGCATGAAAAATTATGTGTGCCTGCCCTGCACAGCTGGTTAACTGTATACACTCTGATCACAACCAAACACCTAGTTTACTGGATCAGCCACGTGTTGGGGGCGTCTCACACAGGGATGCTCCGGGTGTTCCCTGGACTGGTGTATGTGACATTATAGCTTTCAGGTGAAGGATGAGAGCATATAACGTTAGATGAAAAGAAAAAAAAAATCACTTAGCACTGTGGACCAGACTTAGGGCAAGAACACAAGATCAACTCAGTAGAAAAGGCTTTGAAACTGGGCATGGTGGCTCACACCTATAATCCCAGCACTTTGGGAGCCTGAGGCAGAATGATGGCCTGAGCACAGGAGTTAAAGACCAGCCTGGACAATCATGGCAAGACCCCATCTTCACAAAAAATACAAAAATTAGCTGGGCGTGGTGGAGCGTAGTCCCAGCTACTCAGGAGGCTGAGGTGGGAGGATCAGTTGAGTGCTGGAAGGTCGAGGCTGCAGTGAGCTGTGCTCACACCACTGTACTCTAGCCTGGACAACAGCGTGAGACCCTGTCTCAAATAAATAAATAAATAAATAAATTTTAAAAAAGAAAGAAAAAGAAAAGAGAAAAGAAAAAGGCTTTGAAGCTAGAACTTCCCGAATGTAGACTTGAGACAAAGCCCAAGGTGGGGCTCAGGTAAGGGTGATCACAAGTCCTCAGGAAGGGCCAACTTTGAGACCCAGGTCAGAATATGACATAAACATTTACACTCAGTTGCACACAGGAATGTGGGTGAACTAGAGTTCTTGTTTACAAAAATAGATGAATAATGTTGCTGTGTTTTTTATTTTTGTTTTCTCCCATCAACTTCTCCATTGGATAAGCAAAAAAACAAGTCATTGAAATAAAAAAGACCTTGACTTCACTTGTTTCTGGGACAAAGAAGACAGGGCACCTGAAGTTTTGGATATTTGAAAAAATGTGCTAAAGAAGGCTCAACCCCTGGGAGCCGTGGGAAGATCTGTTTTCCAGGTGTTACCCCGGGGACAATGGCACTCCTCACTCCTCACTGGTCCACTCTGGCTGGGCCAGCATCCATCCTTACTCCATGACCTGGCATGCATCCTTCCAACAGAACAGGGTCTATTGAAAGGTAGACCTCTTGAGTCCGGTGTCTGTGTCTACTGTGTCATTATTCAGGGCCGATGCATGCCAGGTGAGCAATAAAGACAGATGCTTCTCTCATTAATGCTTCTCTATCATTTAATGTCTTCCTCACCTTTATTCTGAATCTCAAATTCCCTTGTCTAGTTGCCTTGGCAAGTCATCAAATAAAATCTGTAGACACTTCTTGTTATTAACACCTCATCAGATATATGATTTGCAAATATTTTCTGTCAGTCCACAGGCTACCTTTTCATTATGCTGGTTGTTTCTTTTGCTATGTAGAAGCCTTTTAATCAGACGTTGCCTCATTTGTTTATTTTTGCCTTGGTTGCCTGAGCTTTTGGTGTAATATCCAAAAAATTTATATCAAGGACTTCCACCCTATGTTTTCTTTTAAGAATTTTATGGGTTCAGTTCTTAAATTCAGGACTTTAATCCGTTTTGAGTTAATTCTGTATAGTATAGGATAATAATCCAGTTTTATTCTTTTACATGTGGATATTTAGTTTTCCTAACATAATTTACTGAAGAGACTTTCTCCATTCTATATTTTTGGTGGTCTTGCTTAAAGTTGGTTGACCATATTTTTTTGGGTGTATTTCTGGTATCTCTGTTCTATTCCATTGGTCTGTGTGTCTGTTTTTAATGCCAGTACCATACAGTTTTGATCACTGTAGCTTTGCAGTATAACTTGAAATCACAAGAAATGCACATAACTCAATATAGAAACAAACCAACAAACATAACCCAACTTTAATAAATGAGAAAGGGACCTGAATTTACATTTTTCCAAAGAAGATATATAAATAAATGGCCAATAGGTATATGAAAATGTGTTTAACATCACTAATAACCAGGGAAGTGCAAATCAAAAACATAATGACATGTCACTTCATATCTGTAAGTCCAAAGATAACAGTGTGGATGAGGATGCAGAGAAAAGGGAACACTTGTGCACTGTTGCTGGGAATGTAAATTGGTAGAGCTCTTATGGGAACTAGTATGGAAGTTCTTTAAAAAATTAAAAATAGAATTACTATGTGATCCAGCCATCTGTCTGCTGGGTGTATAACTAAAGGAAATGCATTAAGCACCTCGTGTTCATTTAATCATTATTTGCAATAGCACTCTCATGTTCATTTAATCATTTGCACTCTCATGTTCATTTAATCATTATTTGCAATAGCCACTATATGAAGACTACCAAATGTCCATCAAAGAATGAATGATTACAGCAATTGTGGTATTTCTGCCATTTGCTACAACATGGATGAAACTGGAAGACACTATGCTAAGTAAAATAAGCCTGACACAGAAAGGCTAATACTGCATGATCTCACTTGTATGCCAAACTGAAAAAATATAAGTGGAATGCATAGAAGCAGAGGGCAGAATCGTGGTTGCCAGGAGCAGGGAGGGGTGGAAGTGGGGATAGCAGGTGAAAGGTGTGAATTTACAGTTATGCAGCATAAGTAAGTCTAGAGACTCATTGCGCTGCATGAGAAGTATGGCCAATAAGATTGAATAGTACACTAAAAACTTGCTGAGAAAGTAGATTTTAGGTGCTCTCACCAGACACATGCACAGAAAGTAACTATGGAAGGTGATGGATACATAAATTTGTTTGACTGTAGTAATCAGTTTACTAAATGTGTGTATATCAAATCGTGTATACCTTAAATCTATGCAATAAAAATGTATTTAAAAACACTTATTGAGCACCCTTTGTGTGTATAGCACTGAGCTGGGTCCTAGAAAACAACAATATACAGTTTAAGACACATTCCCTGTCCTCAAGAAGCTAAAATTTCATAGGGGAGATACAATAAGACGTATCTACAGCTAACATAAGTAGGGATGCTGCTGAACACATGATTTAATACCAGATTAATGGCTCAGGTCTGATGACATGGCTCCTCTCTCATTACACTTTGTTTAATAGCTCATTTGCTTGTATCCTGCCCTATCTTCTGTACTCTGAGAGACAGAAACTATGTCTGTATTTAAATTCTGACTTCCAGCAGCTACTCCGAGTTCCAGACACTTGGGGAAGTGGGAAATAGGAAGCATTTATTGAATGAAGGAAGGAAGTAATCAGTTCAGGGTAGGGCGCTTGGGAAAGAGCACCAGAAAAAAAAAAAGAAAAAATAGATGAGGGGTTGTTGAAGCTGGCTCTTGAAGGCAGTGAAACTGTGGACGAATATGTGGCCTGCCCATGTCAGTTAACTGGCAGTGAATGGAGTGCCATCTGTCTTCATGAGATGGAAAGAAGACTGGTCGGTCAACTGCAGACTGGACCTGAGCGTAAAACAATGAGGACAAGAAGCTGCCCCCATGCAGGGAACTGTGGCAGCCTCAGCCTCCTTGAGAAAGCTCAGTGCCACATCCTAACCACTGGAGCACCAGGGATGCTAGGAAGCTCTTGTTTGAGATGTGCACTGGTGACTGGCGTGCATTGCAGAGAAAGTGCAGAGGATAGAATAAACATTTCCTCAATCAATTAATAGCGTGAAAGTTGAGAGGATGAAAATTAACCTAGAGGGTAATGTATGTTTATCTCCTAGTTGGTGGGAATCTTGCCCACCATCAATAATTGCATGTTGGAGTTTCGTGGTGTTGCATGAGGAGTGAATTCGGAAGCTGGAAGCTGTTCCTAGGCCCTGCGATGAGCCCAGAAATCCTTCCCATCATTTTGTCTGCCGTGCTTCTCTTTCATGACACTGTGCCTCTCATGCAGCTGGGATCAGTGCTTGACATTTTATTTACTCCTGATGCTGCCTTTTATTTTGCCTTGAAAATTCTCCAATTACTCTTCAAAACCCACCTCTTAGCGACCGTGCTCCCACTCCCATGCCTCCAGGCCTCGATTTCCCCTTGGCTTCTTGTCCTTACCCCGGTGCAGTGCTCAGCCTCATTGCAGGCTCCTGCTGAGCTGTGGGGTTCACCAGTGCCCACACCTGTGTCCGTGCCTGTGCAGGGCTGCTTTTTCAGATGGCCCCCTGTACCCCACTTGCACTTTTATTGCCTGGCTGGCCCAGGTACCAATCTCCACAACCCCTCCCTGACCGCTGCCAGCTCCTGCCTCCCTTTTCCCGGGCCGGGGGCAGTCCTCCTCCCTCCGGGTCCCCACAGCACTCAGAACGTCGGCTTTATAGCATGGCGGGCAGGTGGTGGTTTCTTCTCGGCTATGTCATCATGGCCAATGACCAAGCTCTATGTCGATATCCTAATTGAGGGAAAAATTCAATGATCAAACATACGCATTGGCTTTCTGTTTATCACTCTCTTTATAAATTTAACCATGTATTTTTAAGTCCTATGCCTCATTTATAATTTCCATCATCTTAACTACTTTCTAGTACAAAAGAGTAGAACACATGGCATTCTCGTGCATTACAAAGGATGTGTATACTTTAATTTCTGAGGACAATAGCAAAGAAAAATCACTTGATTTTATAAATACATAATTAAAATATAATTTTATGTTTCTTAAGAATATCAATTTAAATTTGGCTATAATAAAATTACTAAGCCTGAATCTTTTTGTGGATATGTGAAGTATAATGACAGGTAAAAATGTTAGTTAGGATATTGTATTTCAGAATTTGCTTATTTGCGAATGTTTCTTCAGTCTCGGTCAACACTAGAGAAAGATATTTGTTGGGTGACGGCAGACGTGTAGAGGTGCAGGCAAATACAAAAAACAGGAGGACGTCATGGGGCTGAGGCCTGAGCCGTGTGGCCGGCAGTCCTGCTGCGAGTGCAGACTCCACCTGCCAGGGCTCTAGATGTAGGATTTAGGGGAGCCGCACAACTGGCTGCACCTTGGCTCCCTGTCTGCACGATGGAGGCAGGAATGACAGCAGCCACGGAGCTTTCTTCCCGCGCTGTACAATGTGAGGCTTCTAGACACTAGGGCAGCATCAGGGAGTGGTCCTTACTGGTGAGAGGAGCATGGACACGAACTCCAACAGCATGGAGGGCTGTGGCCACCGCCTGGGGGACAAACACTGTGCAGACCTCCATGTGGGGCACGTCGCATCCGACATTATCTAACCGCAGCACAGTGCCATGTTCTGGTCCGTAATAACAGAAATGCAATGTATTTTTAGAAGTTTTCCCATTCTAGAGTCACCCAATCATGGGATGGTGACTTTTTTTTTTTTTTCAAGACAGAGTCTTGCTCTGTCACCCAGGCTGGAGCGCAGTGGTGCAATCTTGGTTCACTGCAACCCCTACCTCCCTAGTGAAATGCATTTTAATCATATTTACATCGTTTTAATCATATTTACAACATTGGGGTTTTTTAAGTGCAGCAGAACGGTGCATGCCCTATGATGCCGGCAAGACGAGGCCTGACCCTCTGACTCTAGGAATGCAGAACAGCCTGCCTCGTGGACCCAGAAAACTCATCCCTGGGGCCAGTTTGAAAGAAAAGAGCAGAAGAGTTGATGTTTGAACTGTCCAGAGGAACCTACAAAAGTCGAGACCTCTGTAAAGAATTGGAATTTTTGACCTGAAGAAAAGTAATTTTCCACTCCCACGCTGCCCGCCTCATATCAGACGTGCTCCTCTGAGACGTGTCTGCTGGTCATGGTGTGACCCGTTTACACAAGCCGATCGCGAGAACAGATGTGAATTAAACCTCTTCCTAGACAGTCAATACATCCGACGCTCTTGCCCCGCACTGTGTCTTCCCAGGTGAAGGGTGAGGATGAGTTTGCTCTGCGCAGCTTTCTTCACTGAACACTGAGGGCTCCTGGCACCAGCGGGCGAGGAATGTGCACCTTCCTCCCGGGGAGGCCAGTGGCCCCACACAGGAGCGGCTGCAGCTGAGGGGCCAAAAAGCCTCCAGGCCATCCCCAGGAAGGGCAGCTTTTGAACTCTCTGCCTCGGGAATCCCTTGAGTTTCATGACCTTCAAGCTGAGCACGAGGCTAGGGACATCTGGGGATTTGCGCTTTAACTGCAAATGCCACGGTTTAATTTTTCAGGATCACTCCTAAAAGGGCAGTTTGAAGATTTACTGAGGATGTTTGGTTGGAGACAGCCCCTGGAAACACCAGGCTTTTCCTTGGTGGTGTTTTGTTTGTTTTGTTTTGTTTTGTTTTGTTGTTTTAGGCAGAGTCTTGCTCTATCACCCAGGCTGGAGTGCAGTGGCATGATCTCAGCTCACTGCAAACTCCGCCTCCCAGGCTCAAGTGATTCTCCTGCCTCAGCCTCCTGAGTAGCTGGGACTACAGGCACTTGCCACCACGTGCAGCTAATTTTTGTATTTTTAGTAGAGATGGTGTTTCACCATGTTGGCCAGGATGCTCTCAATCTCTTGACCTCGGGATCCGCCCGCCTCGGTCTCTCAAAGTTCTGGGATTACTTGGTGTTTTATTTAAAAGTGCTACTTGGTACAGACAGGGGTACTGAGATCTTTGTTTTGGTACTGAACTGAGCGCGGTTCCTCTCAGGATATTCAGGGTAAGGATTTTTTGATGCAGCCCTGCCACACGGGCATGGGTGGTTTGGACAAAGGCCTACCATTCTGCTTCAAAGAAACAGATAATTTGCTCTTTATAATGATAAGTACAGAGGCCTTAATGCGTTTGGCTGTCGTCTGAGGTTTATACTAATTACATCATCGGCACTACCATTGCAGGTCCACATCTTGAATCAAATGCTGGAGGCAGCATGGCTTAGCAAAGCGATCCTGGACTTTGACTTCACGCAGACGAGGTGGTGAGAGTCTCAGCTCAGTCACTTTACAGGTGTGCAATCTTACGTGACTTATCTAATGCTTGGAGACTTGTTTTTCTCATCTGTAAAACTGGAATAATAATTATCCTGTTAGATTATGAATGACTGACAAGCTGCTATGGTTTGGATATGATTTGTCCCTACCAAACTGTATGTTGAGGCTTGGTCCGAAATGGGGTGGCGTTGGGAGCTGATGCCTTCAGGAGGTGACTAGATGGTTAAGATGGATGCATCTCTTTCTCCCACGTCTGCGTTAGCTCCTGCGGGAGGGGATTAGTTCCCACGAGATCAGGTAGTTAGTTATAAAGCAAGACTGGCTGTCCTGGTTGGTTCCTCTTTGCACACATCTTTTTCCCCTTCCTCTACTGTAACATGGAACCAGAGCTAAGCAGGTACTTCTTGGACTTCCTGGCCTCCAAAACTGTGAGCCAAATAAACTTCTTTTCTTTATAAATTACCCAGTCTCAGGTGTTCTGTTAGAGCAACACCAAGCGGACTAAGACGCAGGGCTGCACATAGGAAAGTGCCAATGAATGGCAGCTGTTAGCACCGTCTGATTAGAACCTGCAACGTTTCCATCTGCTCGTGACCATTCATTCAGCACTTAGATGGTTGCAGGCACGGACTAGGTGCTGAGGGCAAAAAACAGCTGCGACAGCATTTTTAAACTCAAAGCGCTTTCTCATGTCAACTTGAAACCTTCGTAGACATGAAGATTCAGGGCCATGAATTTTCAGCTTTTGCACCCTCTTAAACTTATACAAGATGGTGGCGTCTTTTATGCATAGTGAGTTCTTTTTCTTCCATGTAGTCCCTCAGGAGGCGGTGACGAAACCTCAGCGACAGGTATTTTTCATGATATTCTGATTCCTGCACAGGGATCGCGTGGCTTCTTGCTCTGGTCTGTGCTGCCCTAGAATCCTTGTCTGAAGTGTGGTGCTCTGTGATTGTTTTTCTGTCTCCCCCAGAGTTGAGGCTCTGGCCAAATGTAATGCAGAGGTGAGACCAGCATGTTGGCTGCCAATCTCCCCACGACATGTCTGCACGGATCCTCTGTCCACCCCAAGGCTGCCGTCCTGGTTCTGAGACTCAGCGTGTCACCCTGTAGATCCTGTAAGAGTCCTGATGGCAGCCTCCTCCAAGCCATGGGGATGAATCTTAACACAGGCTCAGTCGTGGGTCACTCCTGCCCAAACTTTCAGCGGACGGTGGTGGTGCTGCCCCCACCGGACTGGCCTCATTCCTCTCTCGGAGGTGCCATGCTCTCTGCTCCCTCTGACCATACGCAGATGGACTTCGTGTACACCTTGTCTGTGTCTCCTCAGCCTTGGCTCAGTGTGGCCTCGCTTCCTCCAGCACCCTCAGAACTCTGCCCCAAATGATGGCTTCAAAATCGGCCGTCCTTCAAGACCATGTCCCAGGGGCTGTCCTCCATAAGGAGCCGCTGAACCCCTCCTCTGCACTCTGCACACCCCACACCATGGCCAGCCCCACAGAGGCACCTCCTTCCTAGGGCCTGAGTGTCTCAAGAGGGGGAACCTCCTCACTATCCCACCTTCCCCTCCTCCTGCCCCTGTCTTGAAGTCTTTGGAGCACTGTGCTTCTCCCAAACAAGTGTTCAAGGAAAGTGTGTTGAATTGTGTAGAAACAGACAGACAGAGGAGTGCGAGTCACACTTCGTGTCTGCGGTCAGCTACAGTAGACTCTGTTTCTGCCAATGCCTACTCTATCCCCACCCTGCTGTGATTGCCTGCACTGGGCTTTGGAAGGACCTCCACCTGGAGCCCCGTGAGCCCTTTCATGAAGTGCAGGAGGATGCCACAGGCTGTGGTTTCCTTATGATGTTCTGCTACCCAGGGGCCGCCACACCTGTCATTCTCCTCTGTATCCGAGGGGCTGTAACTAGAGTCACAGCCAAAGAGCACTCGCCCTGCACAGCTCCTGGGAGAGGAGGACGGAGTTTCTGTTTGCAGAACTTTGACCCTTTTTGGGCATGTGGCAAACAATCTTTGCAATGGGTTTGTGTGCGCAAAAGAGTGGTCCTTTGGAAGTTTCCGGCACATGCATGTGTTCATTTCGCTCGCCGCAACTTCAGCGATGCCGGGTGGGGGTGACTTAGATGAAAAGGAGGACACAGATGATCCCTTAGCCTCACAAGTGTTTACTTCACTTTTATTATTATTATTACTATTTGAGATGGAGTCTCGCTCTGTCGCCCAGGCTGGAGTGCAATGGCACGATCTTGGCTCACTGCAACCTCTGCCTCCCGGATTCAAGCAATTCTCCTGTCTCAGCCTCTTTAGCAGCTGGGATTACAGCCACTCACCACCATGCCTGGCTAATTTTTGTATTTTTAGCAGAGATGGGGTTTTACTATGTTGCCTAGTCTCGAACTCCTGACCTCAGGTGTTGCACTCATCTTGCTCTCCCAAAGTGCTGGGATTACAGGGCATAAGCCACGGTGCCCTGCCTACTTCTCTTTAAATTCTCAGTCTGTCCCCACCCTCAAATCTGTGGAGCGAATTGTGCAGGAACCAAGCTTAAATTAAGCCTCGGTTATAGTGGGCTTGACTCAAGTTTGGGGAAGAAATGAAAGAGAAAAGAAAAAGATGCCCTGGACACAGATGGGAAGAATAGGTTGCAGGAAGAATAAGGCAATGGGTGGAACCTTGAGGAACACGGGCCAGTGACGGCCGCCTGGAAGTCAGCTCCTAGCTTCTGCCACACTGCAGGTGTTTTGCAGATAGCCCTTAAGGTTGGGGGTCTGGAATTCTCCACGCCTCCTTCATAGCAGTGGTCAACCAGGGTGATTTGAAACAGATGTTGAAACCTGTTCTCTCCAAGAGCGGCCCCGCCACTACCCCAAACCAACCTCCCTATGAGGAAGGCAGAATGCTGGGTGGAGGGAGCCGGGGGCACAGACAGGCTGGTCCTGACAGCCTGGCGTGTGTGAGCACAGGGAGGCCTGGTTTCACAGGAGAAGGAACTCTGCAGTTCTCACACTGGGGCCTAGGATACACTCCCAGCTCCTACAACCACCAAGGAGGAGTAGGTTAGCCACCTCGCTTCACTGACCTTGGAGTGGACCCCTAGGGAGGTGGAGTAGCTTTCTAGAGGCCACAGCGGGTCATGGGTGATGGTGGGATTCTTCCCGCTCCGCGGAGCCCTCCTGTGATGAAAGTCAGTCGGATATAAATTTGGCTCTGGGGAAGGGGTTTCGCTTCTCTGGCCATATTTCCTGATCTGTAGTATGAGTGTGGCAGGAGCACATGAGACATGGGGTCCCTCCCAGCTTGCTCAGGGCATCTCAGGTGTGTACCTCAATGTTTGCTCCAACCTCAAAGCTGGCTTCTGTGCTGTATCAGGAATAATCACCAAGACTGGCTGACGGGGCCTGGCAGGTGCATCTCTGAAAGGCTCTACAAAAGCATTGAGGGCTCAGCAAAAAGGCCTGAGATTCAGGTCAGATTTGATAAATAGCAGGTGGTCTCCAAGTAGTTCTGCCTGTGATTTTGTGGTTTGATGCCCCTAGAAGCTGGTGGGTGGGTGGGTGGGGTCGTTCAGAGGGGCAAGAGGCTGGCTGCTTTGATAGCCTCCGGAAGGCTGTGTTTTCTTAGTTCTATGCGGAGAGTTCCCAGGGCATTGGCCTACATAGTTGGTCTGCATTTCACATGAGTGTGCGTTTTGGTTTTTAACTACGTAATTTCTTTATGGAAACCAGTAATTAAAAATTATTGTGCGACAAGTGACTCTGCATTGAACAAACCTACATACTCAAGCAAAACTCACACAATAGGCACTTTAGGAACTCACTCATGGGGAAAATCACTTCCAGCTAGGGCAGTGGTGGCTGGAAGAGGGGATGAAGGAAGGTGTCGGGGTGGGCGGCTGTGGGCTGGGAAGAGGGGATGGAGGAAGGTGTAGGGGTGGGCGGCTGTGGGCTGGGATGAGGGGATGGAGGAAGGTGTAGGGGTGGGTGACTGTGGGCTGAGTCTCAGGGACAGGTCAGATGGGGACAAGTGGGTGTGGGGAATGGGCACATATTCTGGCCAAAGGGGACAGAGGTATACTGTCAGGAGGAGCAAGAATGGGGGTGCCCCAGCAGCAGTTGATGTAATACTCAGAAGAGAATTCGGAGTCACACAAAAGACATCTCATCCAGTTTTCCTGGAACAAACCTGTTGCAGAGAGTTCAGTTGTGTCATCCTGCATCTTGTTTTGTGCTTTTCTCACTCAGAACGAGGCTTTGCACCTGCCTGGGAAGGGGGGTGCCTGAAATCGGGGTGGTCTGCTTGTGTTTCACTATGCAATGGTGATGCAGCAGATCTAAAATGATACGATTCATAATTCTGCGCTCAATCAGATACTGCCTTCTACCACCTTTTAGCATGGAAACGTAGAGGGCTCTAAAATTTAAGACAATTCACAGGATAGAAAACAAAAATTAAGCACGTTCCATTATTATATGATGTAGTATCAACTAGATAAAAGGCAACATTATAAGATTTAAGATGATGCCTCAATTCAGAAGTAAGGTTATATTAAGTCCACTTTATTAATCATCTGCTACCTTCCAGGAACTGTGCTAGGTATTTTACTTTTTTTTTTTTTTTTTTTTTTTTTTGAGACAGAGTTGTTGCCCAGGCTGGAGTGCAATGGCGCAATCTTGGCTCACTACAACCTCCACCTCTTGAGTTCAAACCATTCTCCTTCCTCAGCCTATCGAGTAGCTGGGATTACAGGCGCCCACCACCACACCCGGATAATTTTGTATTTTTACTAGAGATGGGGTTGTTGGCCAGGCTGGTCTCAAACTCCTGACCTCAGGTGATCCGCCCACCTCAGCCTCCCAAAGTGCTGGGGTTACAGGCGTGAGCCACCGCGCCTGGCTGGTATTTCACTTCTTTTACAATGAATCCTTTTTATAGTCCTGAGAAGTAATTTTATCCTTACTTTCTATATGAGGAATCCAAGGCTCAGCAAAGTTAAATCACTGGTCCTAAAGAAAGAAGTGGTACCAAGGCTGGACCCATGGGTCTTTCTGACTATGGACCTGCTGCCCTGGGTCTTTCTGACTACGGACCTGCTGCCCTTTCCACTCTGCGTCAGTCCATTCTAAGCTCAGAGCACACGTGTTCCACTGGGGACAGAGCTTGAGAACCATGGCTGATTTCCCATGGGATGGCTGCATGCCTTCCCGTCTGCAGGCAGAGGCAGCCAGCTCCCTGCACTCTGCCACGCTCTTCATGCAAGCTGATGAGGTCTGGCTGCTCGGATTGGTACCTTCTTGTCAAAGCTTAATGAACTTGCTTTTCCATTCTGGTTAATTATTCTGACAACAAATGGCACGTGGTTGCGTGAGGACCGCACCAGGGAGTGGAGCTCCAATAGAGAGAACTGCGGCCCCACAGAGCTCCAGCCGCATCGTGGCAAAAACGCCAATAAACGGAAGCAAAGTCAGGCCTGGACTCTGCACCCCCTCATGCCTACTCTGGCGGTCCCAGACTCTCTCTATGTGCATTTATTCTGGCCCAAGGATAATTTGGGGTATCTAGAGTTGAAATGGTTGGGTTTTTTAAGATGGTGAGGGGAAGTGGAACAGGCGTTTCTTTTGAAGACGGGTACATAAATGTGAATAGCTGAGGTTAGCTCTCAGTTTGTCAGTCTAAAAGCTTGTGACTCTTCCCAAATGATTTCATTTCTGATCTTTTGCCCCTGGACAGACCTCTTCACTCCTACCCATAAGAGCATCCTCTGTCACGCTGGCAGAGATTCGTTTTTGGTCTCTGAATGGGATGTGGGCCCTTTTCTGCTGGGATCCTTCAGTAGCTTCTTGCTGCCCTGGGATCGAGTGTGAGCCGTCTGGTGCTGCATAAGCCTTGGCTTGCTTCTTCCCTGATCTCTCTCCCAACACCCATGCAGCCTCTTAGCCACCTGGACCAGCCGTCCCTTTGTTCCGTGGGCCTTGCCTATGCTGCGCTCCCCGGACCAGCCACCTCTCCCTCAATGCTGAGAAAACTCAAATTCATCCTCTAAGAGATACCTCAAGGTCACCTCCACTTGGAAGACCTCCCTGATCCCAGGACTTATTGAGATGTTTTAGAGTTGTTATATTCTAGGACTATTTTCTGCTTATTTGTCCATCTCCCTGGATAGAGTGTGTAATCTTTGAAAGCAGGGAATATATCTGGCTTTTCATTTTACCTCCAGGGCTAGCACAGCACTTGACAAATAGCAGGTACTCATATATGGGGCGAGGGAGTAAAGTAAGTGATTTCTTTGCGACCTTAGATAAGGAAAAAAAGCTTTTGTTGAAAAGATGTATTCACTGTAAAGGAATTTGTTGCAAGCGCAAGTTCATTTCCCAGCAAATGTCTAATAAACGCGTCTTATGTGTTTACCAAAAAGTAGCTGGGGCATTAAGCAGGGAATCTGTGTTATGTAAAAGCTTAGAGAAAAGGCATGTTTTCAGGGATTTTAAAAAACAATTCGATTTTCAGTTCCTAGAACAGTGCCTGGCATGTGGTAGGCACCTGCTAAGCATTTGTTGAATGATCGAATGGTGTGCTCTAGAGCTTAAAATGACTTTCATATATGTGGTCTTACACTGAAATTCAAACAAAACCCCCACAAATGTGGATAGATTGTGACCCCAATGTTAGAAAATGGAGGCACAGAAATGTGAAGTGGTTTGTCTCGTGTTATTGGACTTGGTCACACAGCACAGAGCCAGCAGCAGCCGGCAGAACCTGAAGCAAGGTTCATTCTGACCGCCAGCGGGGAGAGTCTGAGAGCGCACATACACACTCCGTTGTTCATACAACACACAATCTTTGAGCACCTACAAGGTACAGGCACTTATCTTACAGTTAAATCACTCAGCAGTCAGCTGGCAAGGGACAACTGTGGCCTGCCCCAAAATGAAACGGGTCTTGCTCATGGAGTGTCTGCAGCATGCTGACTGCACAGGGGAATGCCAAGGGCACGAGGCCTTCCTTAGAGAGTCTGACTGTGTGCATGAGATGCCCCTGGGCAGGGGACAACAGAAGCCAGGCCCACAGTGATTAGCTTGGGATATAGCTCCATGATGGCTGCAATGGGATGGAGACCACAGATGGTGAGTTGGCACTGCATGCCAGGCCTGTGCCACACAAGCCTTGAGAACACAGAGAGAAACAGCACAGTCACTGTCCTCAAAGCAGTCCCAGCCAGCGGGGAAGACGGACATATACGCAGAGGGAAGTGGTGCATGCTGGACAAGGCCTGTGCGGGGTTCCACTCCATGTCAGGAAGAGGCAGCTAATCGGACCGGGCACTGAGCAGAGAGCAGGGGATGGCTCATGTGCACCTCGAGGTGGAGTAGGGAGGACAATTAGGGCTTGTATTTAAGGCAAAGCGAGCAGCATATTCAAAGCTGAAGTGTTTTTACAGAACTGATAAGTTGGAATAAACGAAGCATACGGCATAAAAGGACAGGTGGGAGGAGAAGGTGAGAGGGAGACAGGAAACCAGGAAGGAATTCCTGTGAACCAGGGAGGCCATTAATAGAGCTGAAGCTAAGAGCTCTCACACAGAGAGGGGTCAGTGCAAGACCAGGCAATATTTAGAAGCTTGAAGAAAAAGAAAGGACAGTTGCATCCAGCCGGTGTGGATGACTTCCAGCAGACCAGAAGTACCTTCCGCTGTGCTCCTTGGGTGAAGGCCATCGTGCCTTCTCCTCTCATGCTTCTCTGCCTCCTCTGTGCATACTCTCTGTGCAGACATGCATTTAGATGTTTTCTGGGTGGGTCTGTGTCTTTTCTGGAGTGGAAGTGAGGCTTTGATTCCCCCGAAATCACCCTTGGCACTGCTCCTCCTAGGCTAGGGCTGCAGTTCTGTCCACCTTACTCTTGAAAGAGCACTTGGGGAGGAGTGCCCCATCAGGAGGTACCTCTGGTCCAGTCTTCCTCTCATCACTTCCAGGCTTGCACCACAGCGGCGGGGAGAGCCTGGGATTCCAGCCTGGGCAGCAGAACCTCCCAGGTCCTCCTTCCCTCCCTTGGCAGTTAGCGCTGAGTTCTGATACCTGCTTCTCACTTCCCCTTTGATTTTGGCGACCTGTTTGGATGACTCCCTGGCTTACTGAACTCAGCTCTCAGCTTGATTCTTGATTCTGTATATTTGCTGAATAAATATTGAATGAATGGAGGCCTTTGATCTCCCCACCACTGACAGCTCTTGGTGAGATACTTCCATGGTCTTGATCTGAGAATCTCGCTGGCCACCTGAGGATGGCTTGTGATGTCTTACCTGAAGAACTGGCATGTCTGGGTTAAGTCACATTCTTTTCTGTGAGGCATGAGCAGGCCCTGGCTGAGACATTAGAGTGAATGAGAACACCCACAAAAAGTTTTGTAAAGTCTTTGTCCTTCCCGTTAATATTTGGCAACTTGTGTCTCCTCCAACCTAGAGGGTGGTGACTGCCTCTTCCATGTCCAGGAGCAGACCTTGGTCACCATGGAGATGCATCCTGCTGAGAGCTGCCCACAAAGACTGTACCATGAAATTTGCTTTCTTTTTCTCTTTCAAGGCTTCTCTTTTCATAATGACTTTCAAAACCCAGCAAATGGAAAATGTGCAGGAAGCAGCAAAGGCAGTCCTGCTGTAGCTGGGGGTGCATCGTGGCTTCTGGGAGGTCTGAGACACTGCCTTCATGTGACAAGTATTTTAAACACTGCACCTCATCCTGGAGGGTAAACTGCCCCTCCTCAACCAAGTCAGACTTGAAAGCAAAACTGAACCCATTGCTTTGGCGGCCTCCTCCTCTGTGAGCTGCGGCTCCACATTTTGACAACACTCAAAGCATTCGTGCTTATCAGAAACAACAAAAGATGTTGCCTTGAGGTTCTACTGTATCTCTGTGTTTAGAATTCATATCAATGTTAAAGATAATTGAAGAACAGTCCTCCTATTATTTTATGTATCCCTGATGGGCGAGTGGACCATCAGTGATATCAGAAAGGTTATCAGTTTGGTAAGACTAGTGTTTCCAAGTTCTTCTCTCCTACTTTGTAATTACGAAGAAGAAAACACCTGTCCTCTGTGGGAGGGCCTTCTCCAAGTATTGAGTTAAATCAGGAAGTGGAGACTCTGCCTGAGTTCTGTTCTAACACTGTGAGTGAGCCTGGTCAAGTCACTTGCCTTCTCTGAGATTCACTTATTCACAATAGGAGCCATTTCACCATGCGCATTCTACGCCTCTTGTGTTTTCTCTCACTGGCATTTCCTAAGGGGCTCATGTAAAGTGAGGCAGAAAAGAATGAACAATAAATCCTGACTCGATTCGTTATTAGTTATTAAATTCGCCTGGGTTCTATTTGCGTTTAATAATATTTATCAGTAGGATTGCAAATTACTAATATGCACTGTAGAAAATGAGACAAAACAAGGAACCCCACAATAAAACTAAAACACTCTGTCTATAGAGATAGGTGTTTGAGGAATAAATTCCTGGTGATTATTCTATGGGCATATTTGTTTGTATGCGTTTGTTTGTTTATGACTGAAGTGGTTCATCCCATACCTACTGTTTGTAACCTGCCTTTCTTACTTGTCTACATATAAACAGTTTTATACATTCAACATAAAGACTAGTCTCTATTTTTCTACTGTATTTTTTTCTGTGATGAAATAGTGTACCTTCACATTGAGGTACCAGATTACCTTGTCTCTGAAGAACAACGAGGTTCATAAATTTGGAAAGGAGAGCTTCATTTCTCCTAAAGGGCTGCAGCCTGCAGACCAGCCATTCTGACTGGCTGGGAAGTGTAGCCTCCAGTCAGAAGCTGGAAACAGACACTAGGAGGCAAGGGCAAAAGGAAGAGGAATTTTTGCTGAGTGGGGTTGCTGAATATAAATATTCAATAAGCTATAGGAGGAGTCATGAATATTTATGAAATGAAAAATGCAGGCATGAGAAATTGAGCTTCATGCCTCCTCAGAGGGTCTATATTTTTTTAAAATGGTGCTGTTAGCATGATTCGAAGGTGGAGTTTTCTGCTTTCAAAAGGTGCAGCAGAGGACATGAAGACCCTTACTCGGCATCCTTCTAGGCTGGCCAGAACCACTCCTTGGCCGCCTGACCAGTGGTCTCTTATCAGGAAGGAAAGCTGCTCAATTGTTATACTGAAATTGCAAAACCAAGAGGCAGCATCTGATTGTTGGTTGATGTCAGTGGTGGATTCTTTTGAAAGGGCTGGTTTCTGTTTATCCTTAGGGAGTAAGCCTAATCATGATTAGCAAGTGAGGGAGTAGAACCACGCCTGCCTGACCTTCCATCCCCACGTGGCCAGAAACTCAATTTCCAAGGTTACTCTGGAGTCCTCTTGGAAAAGAAGGGATCTGTTCAGTGAGTTGGGGACCTTGGGATTTTACTTTTGTGTTTTTCAATACCTATCCTCCTACGGCTTTTATTTAGTCTATTTCTAATATTTGTCTACTGTAAACAATGTTGTGATTAAAAAAAAGTTGGAGATAAATCTTTTTATACTTTCATGATACGTTTTTAGGGTAAATTCTTAAATGTGGAATTGCTGGTTCAAAAAGAAACTTACAACTTAAAGACTTTGGGTACTTATTGACATATTTCTCTTTTGGAAGGCCTTACTCAACAGGTTTTTTACTGTCTTCTGAAAAGTAATTGGGAACTTGTTGGTTCTAATCTTAATAGTTCATCATTAAGATTTTTCTTTCACTTAATCTAAGAGTTGTATGCCAAAAAGGGTATTTAAGCAAACATTGGAAACTTATTGGAAGAAATTTCCTTCTGCCATACACACCTATAGGCTCATGGAGAAATTCAGCTTTCAGAACAGCTCATCTTTAACAAGTTTTGTGGTAGCTGTTTCCACTAGTCTGATATACTGTTTTTCTTACACTCGTCCCAACTTAATTATTATCAAAATAATTTTGGCTCATGTTAGGATGAAAATATTACATTATTATTGTTTTGAATTGCATTTTAAATTTTGAATAATAAGTATTTGATGCTATACATTTCTTATGACTACAGATTTTGTTGCATTCCATAAATTCTATGTGTAGTTTCCTCATTGTTAATTTCAAGTAGTGTGTAGTGGTAGTTTTGCCAGTAAAGCCACTGAAAAAGATTTTGGGAAAATCGAAAGAGGCTTTATTCCAGTTAACAGTTTGCAAACTGGGGAGACACAGCCTTTGGCACAAAACACAGATGTGTCACAGAGAACAAGGAGGGTTTGTCTTTTATACAGAAAGTTTCTGCCCCGGTTCCCACCTCCTTATGCAAATGAGGGGTGCACACTTGCTGAGTTCTGATTGGTCAACAAAGTCACAGTACACTGGCTGGTTCAGGCCTCCTGAACAGGAAGAGACAGGTATGGAACCTCCTAAGTAGAGTCAGGTGCGCAGAGGACCTGTGTGACCTCCTGTGTGACCTTGTAGCAGATGGCCCTGGACTATCCTTTGAGTTTAGGCCCAGTGAGCCACTCAGGAGCCATCTTGAATGACTAGCTCTTTGGGGCTTCATGATTTGCCTTATTTCTTTAACTTAAGAGTTATTTAGATTTTTCTCTCTTTTTTTTTTTTTTGATAATTTTCTTTTTTTTCTTTTTGCTTATCCAAAAGTTCTTTTCAGTTTTGTGGCATTGAGGTAGACACTGTAACTTATATGATAACACACATCTTCCTTGTGAATTGTACCTTCTATCATATTATAATAAACTTTATTCTATTTATTATTTTAGAGAGATTATCTTTCATTTTCTAAGTGTGCATCTACATTAAGACTGTTTTTCTGCCCATTCCTCAAGTAAAATGAGACATTTACCACACTTTTCTTTCTAGTAAATGCTCAGTCAGAAATGCAATTATTTCACATGCTGAGCATTAATATTGTTATTGATCACTATATTATTAATTGATGATTGTATTAGTTTTATTAGCCTTTAAAAATTAGGCCAAATTTTTGTGATTTGTTTTATTGTTTACTCTCATTTATTTTATATCTTCTTCATCCCATTCTTGCAGTGTTAAATTCTATTCTGTGTTGATTGTTTGCAAATATTTTTTCAAGAAAGGTATCCAACTCCTTCAATTTTCTTTTTCTTTTTTAGTAGGGTCTTTTTGTCAGCCTTGAGTTTGACTATAACCCTTTTAGGTAACATTCTTTGAAAGTTAAAAATTTTTTTCAAGTACTACACTGTCTTTAATACCAATCTGTTTTTTTTTCTTTTTCATTTGTAGGTAGTATGTTATTTTCTTGGTAATGGTGGTATAATTTTTTAAAATCCTGAATGACATATATTTGTGTGTATATATCATATATATAATTTGTAATAGTTTTTCATAAAATTTAACTACTTTTCTTGATCTTAAACTTTGGATTTCTCTTTAGTTCCAGGACGTTTAACCTTTGATTTTTTTTTTTTTTTTTAGTCAGAGTCTCATTGTGTCGCCCAGGCTGGAGTACAGTGGTACAATCTTGGCTCACTGCAGCCTCTGCCTCCCAGGTTCAAGTGATTCTCATGCTACAGCCTCCCAAGTAGCTGGGAATACGGGTGTACACCATCACACCCAGCTAAGTTTTGTATTTTTTGTGGCGGCAGGGTTTCACTATGTTGGTCAGTCTGGTCTTGAACTCCTGGCCTCGAGTGATCTGACCACCTCAACCCCCCAAAATGCTGGGATTACAGGCATGAGCTACCATGCCTGGCCAAGCCTTTGAATTGTGTATGTTCCGTTTACTTCTGGAATTCCTAAATTGAAACTCTGAGATTTGCTTTCTGTTGGATTTCACCTCATAATTCAGATCTTAGTTTTTTTTCTTCTTTGTTCTAATTCATTGTTTTCTGAAGATTTCAGTCTTCCCCTTTCTGCAGTTTCTAATTAGAGACTATTGTTTTATATGTTTTATGCATTCTGTCTTGATTCCGGATCATGGTTCCAAGGTCTGTGGGTGCCACGTTTTTCGAGTTTACTGAGACCACAGATTGGAGACTTTGAAGTGTCCCCCAGGTCCATGCAGCAGGCCCATTCACTGCAGGGACAGGCTGTGTTCAGAGCCCTCTGCTTGTTTTGTTTGTCTGTTTGTTTTTAGTTTCTCTGCCTTCGATGCTTTCATTCTTTAATTGTTTTCCCTGGAATCTTTTCACAGCTCCGCCTGCTCTGTTAATTGATCTGCTGTACTATGTCAGTCTGGAGCACGTTCTGGACCTTGTCCGCAGCTCTGCGTAGCCCTGAGAGATACTGGAGGGATTTTTCCTGTTGAAGTCTCAGGCCATCATTCTTTCTGTCCCTCCCCTCCAGGTCTATGCGAGAGCGTCATTGTAGTCAGAATGGCAGAGCCATGGAGAACACTCAGTCCCATTATGGAGCTGGACCTGGAACCCGGAAACTCAGAGAAATTGAATGATTTGTAAATAACATCCACGTGGAGCCGCTGGAGCTGAACTCGAGTACAGGTTTAACCGTGGCATTAGCTAAGTGACTGCCATGGTTTGGATAAGATGTGCTTGTCCCCACCAGATCTCATGCTGAACTGGGACCCCAGCGTGTCAGTGTTGGGAGATGGCCCTGGTGGGAGGTGTTTGGGTCATGGGGGCGGATCCCTCGTGAAGAGCTTCATGCCGTTGTTCTATCAGCAGAGAGTGAGTTCTTGCTTTCTCAAGACTGGATTGGTTCTTGGGGGAATGGATTCGTTCCCGAGAGTGGGTTGTGATAAACCCCAGACACCCCTCAGATTTAGTCCTTCTTGGCACCTTCCCACTGCCCGTTTGACCACCTCCACCATGTTTTCACACAGCATGAAAACCCTCACTGGAAGCCGAGCAGATGCCAGCGTCAGGCTTCTTGCACAGCCTGCAGATTCATGGACTAAATAAACCTCCTTTCTTTATAAATTACCCAGGCTCAGGTATTCCTTCATAGCAACACAGAGGGACTAAGCAGTGGCCTAGAGCAAGCCATATAGATTCATTTAGCTTCAGCCTCTGCAGCTGTAATGTGGGGCTCATAAGAGTGCATAAGTCAAGGGATTGTGCAAGATTCCGAGATAACACATATATGCCACCCAACCTACAGTGGCACAGGGTGGACTCTCAATAGATGGGAACCAGCACGGAAACACTGTATGCTGCTACTATTCTCATTGCCTAAGGTATTTTAGTTACCTATACTCATTAGTTTTGCAATGAACAATATATCAATTTGTTCAGATCAGAATCATCCCTGGGTGAAAGATGGTTGGGCAACAGGATATGGATGTGATCTTAGTGTATTCCCCTCAGGTCACTTATTATTTACAAGGAGAAAATAATACCTTTAACGTAGAGATATCTGGTGGTTATAGCCTTAACTAAGTGATAAAACTTGCACCACCAGTAATGGGACAGTCTTCTCTGTACTTCCTAAAGGGGATGTGTGGAAAAAGACATGCTATTGCTTGTATAGTGTTCTTGCCAACAATAGTTAGCCTGAATTGAATTGTGAGAAAGCAATCAAAGTCAGAAACAGTGAGGGATCCTGCAAAACAATTGGCCCAGGCTTCCAAAGTGTTAGAATAAAGGAAGGCAAAGAAAGCTAGTGAAATTATCTTAGATTAAAGGAGGCTAAAGAGGTATGATAATAAATGCAGTACAGGGGCCATTGGAAAATTGGGACGTGGACTGAATATTAAATAATGTCTCCATGTCAATGTTATGTTTGCTGAGTATAATAAGGGTATTTGGTTATATAGGAGCATGTCCTTGTTCTGAGTAGATACATGCTGAAGAATTTAGGAGTAAGAGTCATGATACATAAAACTCCTTTTCAAATGGTTCAGCCAAAAAGAGTGTGTGTGTGTGTACAACATGTAGTGAGAGTTGTTTAAAGCAAATGAGGTAAGAAAGATAAGCTTACATGCGATTCTGATATGATACCAGTTATATTTGTAGT
Source organism: Theropithecus gelada (assembly GCF_003255815.1). NCBI lineage: Eukaryota > Metazoa > Chordata > Mammalia > Primates > Cercopithecidae > Theropithecus > Theropithecus gelada. Next base: position 23,344,860 of record NC_037681.1, on the reverse strand, counting down.
ATAACTAAAAAAATTCCTGCTAAGGAGAAGAAAGAAGCAAAGAAAATCATGGTGAATAAAAATAAAAGAAGGTAAAATGTAAACAATTTGTAGCCTTTGCACTGCAGGAACATAGGATTAAATACGACAGTGTGTTAAAATGTGGGCTGCTATGGTTTCAGTGCTCTAGTCTCCTCTAAAATTCTTTGTGAAACTTAATCCCTGATGCAGCAGTAGTAAGAGATGTGGCTGGCCAAGCGCAGTGGCTCACACCTGTGATCCCAGCATTTTCGGAGGCTGAGGTGGGCGGATCACAAGGTCAGGAATTCCAGACTAGCCTGGCCAACGTGATAAAACCCTGTCTCTACTAAAAACACAAATTAGTCAAGTGTGGTGACACATGCCTGTAATCCCAGCTACTTGGGAGGCTGAGGCAGGAGAATCACTTGAAACTGGAAGGCAGGGGTTGCAGTGAGCTGAGATCATGCCACTGCACTCCAGCCTGGCGACAGAGTGAGCCTCCAACTCAAAAAAAGAAAATGAAAAAAAAAAAAAAAAGGTGTGGCCTTTTGGAGGGGATCAGTGTTCTCATGAAAGGGCTGGAGAAAACCAATTTGGCTTCTTTTTTTTTTTTTTTGAGACAGAGTTTTGCGCTCTTCTTACCCAGACTGGAGCACAATGTCACGATCTCGGCTCACCGCAACCTCCGCCTCCCAGGTTCAAGCGATTCTCCTGCCTCAGCCTCCCAAGTAGCTGGGATTACAGGCATGCGCTACGATGCCCAGCTAATTTTGTATTTTTAGTAGAGACAGAGTTTCTCCACGTTGGTCAGGCTGGTCTCGAACTCGCGACCTCAGGTGATCTGCCCACCTTGGCCTGGCTTCTTTTTGCCCTTCTGTCCCTCCTGTCATGTGAGGACATGGTGTTCCTGCCCTCTGGAGTGGGCAGCAACAAGGTGTGGTCTTGGAGGCAGAGATTTGGCCCTCACTGGACATAGAACCTACTGGTGTCTTCATCTTGGACTTCCAGCCTGCAGAACTGTGAGAAATACATTTCTGTTCTTCGTAAGTTACCCAGTCTTAGATATTTTGTTATACTGGCAGGAATGGACTGAGATAAGTACTAAACACATGATAAAAGCTGAACAAAGTTCATTGTAATTTTGCAAACAGATATTTGAATTTTAGTTAAGCTGTGTTTAAAGTGTGCTGAAACTTCATTTGATTAAAAGTAGCCCAGTTGGTTAGACAGGATCTTATCCACAGTAAGAGCATGTTCTTGTAGGGACATGTGGCAAGGTAAGGGTCCCGGCCCACCAATGGTGTGGATGTGACCTGTCTCCTGTGCTGGAACCTAACATGCCAGGTGTAACTGGCATGGGGGCAGCTCTCATTTTTCTTGTGTACGTGAAGCTTAGCTTGACAGGTGGCACACAAGACAAGCTTTTTGAAGGCCAGAATGAATATGTGACCGAGTTAACGAGTTAATAAATTATTCTTTGAAATGTTTAAAATCATTACAACTATAAGCACTTTTGCATTTTGGAAAAGAGGTTCAGGTGTCTGTAGATATTTTTCTCCTGAAACCTGCATGTATAACCAAAAGATATATGTTAATTTAATCAATGATAATAATGCAGACTCCTTCATTGACAAACCCACCTCCCCAGATGTAGCTGAATTATGTTGAAGGCGCTAAGAGGTAAAGGCTGTGCTGAAGCAACCCCATCACCCATATTTCTTAGTTGTTTCAAGTATAGTTTTTATGTCAACCTATTGTCTTACTGTCAAATTTCAGAATAAGTGTCCTAGCTTAGGGCTCAGGAAACATGGACGTTTCACTGAATGGGTGTCCCAGGGTTCGACTTCATTTCATCCATGTATCTTTAAGCAAATGTTACTTGAATGGCAGTCACGTCTGTTCGCCTGGAGCCTGGGAGGAGTGGCGCTTCCAAGATGAGTCAGACAAAGACACAGATAATGACCATGCATGGTGACCGAGGCCTGCAAAGTGCCACCACAGTGCTGGTGAGGGAGCACCTAACTCCGCAGGGGCTAAGTCCTAAAAGGCTTCACGGGAGCCGTATCTTATGAGATGGGTCTTGAAGGAGGAGGAAGGGCTCAACCAAGAACAGGGAAAGCAAATGCCAAACGCAGCTGAATTATGTTGAAGGGCACAGAGGCACGAATGAGCTGATCAGTTGCATTTAGGAAGCATCATACAGTTTGTTGAAGCCATGCTGTAGAGTTTGCAAGAGGAAATGAGGTCAAGGGAAGCAAAAGTAAAGCAGAAGCCAGACAGCAAGGGACTCATATTCCACCTAAGGGGTTTGGACTTTATTTTGCTAGCAGTGAAAACTGACTGGAGTGCTAACGAGTCGGGAAGAGGCATGACCGCATTTGCATTTTGGAAAGTCACATTTGGCGGGATCGTATGGTCTTGATTAAAGTGGGAAAGAGAGCGAACCTGGGCAGATTGCCCTTTAGAATATTGCAGTGGTCCAGGTGAGAAGAGCAGAACTGATGGAGGCAGGGCCAGGGATCCGTAGTGCAGTGGGGAGTGGTGCATGGTTGTTCAAGATGAGGGCTAGCTCTGAATTGCCTTCCCATGGCTACCGAAGGACTCTACATTTTGCTTTTGTGGAAATTTCATCTCTATCTTGGCTGCTGGCCTTTAACCCTTATCATGTTTATACGTATTAGAAGTAGAATTTATGACAATTACTAGAAATTGGTAATTTTTATTTCTTAATTATATTGGGAGGAGATTGTATGATTGACAAACTTTTTTTCCCCCCCCATATGTGGTAGGGTTTGGATATCTGTCCCCTCTGAATCTCATGTTGAAATGTGACCTCCAGGGTTGAAAGTGGGGCCTGGTGGGAGGCAGTTGGCTCATGGAAGTGGATTTCTCGTGAATGGTTTAGTGCCATCTCCTTGGTGATGAGTGAGTTCTCGTTCAGTTTACAAGAGATCTGGTTGTTTAAAAGTGTCAGGCAGCTCCCTCTTCTCTCTTGCTCCCACTCTTGCCAGGTGACACACCTGGTCCGCCTTTGTCTTCTACCATGATTGGAAGTTGTCTGAGGCCTCACCAGGAGTAAATGCTGGCACCATATTTCCTGTACAGCCTGTAGAATTATGAGCCAAATAAACTTTTTCTTATAAATTGCCCAACCCTAGTCATTTCTTTTTTTTTTGAGACGGAGTCTTGCTCTGTAGCCCAGGTTGGAGCACAGTGGCCAGATCTCAGCTTACTGCAAGCTCCGCCTCCTGGGTTTATGCCATTCTCCTGCCTCAGTCTCCCCAGTAGCTGGGACTACAGGCACCCGCCACCTTTCCCAGCTAGATTTTTGCATTTTTTTTTTTTTAGTAGAGACGGGGTTTCACCATGTTAGCCAGGATGGTCTCGATCTCTTGACCTTGTGATCTGCCCGTCTCGGCCTCCCAAAGTGCTGGGATTACAGGCTTGAGCCACCGTGCCTGGCCAGGAATTTCTTTATAGCAACAGAATAACAGACTAACACAATATGCAAATTTTGTTTTCATATTGCATGGTGAATTCCACTTGAAAAATTCACCACATGAATGTTAAATAACTGTGGGTTATTTTTCAGCCAAAAGGCACTTTTCTGTGTTTGTAATGGACCAGCAATGAAGACTTTTCAAAGGGTGTCACTGTTTTGTACATTGAATTGGCAGACTGACTTCGTTTGGTAGAAGCGCTATAACCACGCATGGACTCGCTGCGGGGGAGATGAAGGCCGTGTGGGGCCTGTAGAGTAAGGGGCACTCCGTGGCCTTCCCTGTTCTCATCAATGGCAGCCCCATCCTCTCTGCTGTTGCTTGGGATAGTAATCCTAGAGCCCTTCTTGACTTACCTCCTCACACCCCACGTCCAGACCCAGACGTCCTACAGCACCTACCTCCAGATGTACTCACATTTGGATGGCTTCTATCACCCTGTGCAGCCACTGCCACCTCTCACCTGGACCACAGCCAGAGCCTCCCAAAATTCCTTCTGCAGCCCTTGCAGACTCCACGCCTTTTCCCCACCCAACACCAGACAGGTCCTACTGTAGGGTAGTCAGGGCTGCCCCTCCCTCTGCCTGAGGTCCCCTCGTGGTCTCCAGTGACCGGGGTCTCCAGTGCCCGTGGTCCGGCCCTGGGATACCCCTGCCCCTGAGCTCCCTTGCTGGCTGCACCTGCCCTCCTGCGGAACCCTCTCCGGGTTCTTCTCTCCTGCCCAGGTCCTCTCCAGGTGTCTCCACAGGTCCCTGCTCACCTGCCTGGCCTGTCTGGGGGTCCTTCACACCCCGTCTCTCTCTTCACACTCCCCAGTTCATTCATGCCACTTCTCTTCTGCCTCATACACCTTAGCTATTTGTTTATTTTTTATGCTTCTTTCTGTTCTCTCGAATGTAAGTTGTATAAAGGCAGAGATTTTGTTCCTCCTTTTAAAAATCTGCTGTTATCTACAGCACTTGTCATGATGCCCAGAACATATGGGGGCTTGGTGAATACTTTACAAAACACGGAGGGCACTCAAGTTTCTCAGGAAAGGGCTTTTAGGGCGAGGGACCTGCTCCCAGTGTTCACGTCATCTCGAAGCCACTCTGTGACCCCAGCAGTGGAGCTGGGCGCTGTGAGAGGCTGGCATATGGATTGCAGGTGGGTTTCTGGGCTGGTCTGAGGTTCTGAGCTGTGCAACTTCTCAAGTCACCTCTCCTCTCCGAGTCTCATTCTATGTATGTGGGAAGTGGGGAGACATTGAGTGTGTGTAAGAAGCTGGCTAACACATGATTTTAAGTAAATGAGGATGGATAGAGGACGAATGTTTGTGAGCAATGGTGGAAAGGTGGATGGGATGTGTTAGGTGAGCAGGGGCTCAAGAAGAGGTGCCTTGTTAGAAACTACAGGTCGACATTACTAGTCTCCATACAGGAAGGGTCTAGTCCAGTGTCTTTAGAAACCGGCGATTTGATGAGCTTTCTCCAACAGGCTGGGTGTTTGCCATGGAGGAGTTGTTAATTTCTTCCTAGACCCGTCTGCAGCTGTTTCTGCTGTGGGTGAGAGCCAGGACCGGCCCTGGACTGGCAGTGGCGTTTCTGCCAGACTGTGCAGGAGGCCACGGGCCAGGGGTGCTGTGCCTGCTTAGGCTGCTCAGCTCTGAGCTGCTCAAATGCTCTGATTGAGTCACATTCTTCTTATCCGCAATCAGGAAACAGGACGTGATTTGACACAGCACACTGCATCCATTATGATCAGATCGGGGAGCATTCTTTCTGATCAGCATTATCCACCAGCCCTGATGGCAATCGGCGTCAGAGGGAGAACTGTTCCAGCGGCCGGCTCCGCAGGGTCCTGGCAGCTCCACGGGGGCTCCTGCCTGCTCCGAGCCACGTTTTCTGGGGTTTTGTCCAAAGCGCCTCCTTTCTGAGCTCCAGTCCCTCGCTTCTCTGTACAGTGCATACATCATGGCTTCAGGGGGAAAGCAGAAGAGGTTGAGTATTTGGCAGCACAGGCAATATATATTCAATTTTTAAAAATGGAATTCTGTTATTTGGATTGCATTCTGTTTTGCTTTTTAAAAGAATGGGTTTGCTGTGAGTGAAGACAAAGCATCTCTGAGATGGGCGCTGACAGGTGGTAAAATGAAGAAGACATCGGGCACTAAATTGCGGAGGAAGGAAACACTGGAAGACTCGGGTTTGAATCCTGACTTCACCGTCGTCCTGTTCTCAAGGTGGTTGTGAGGACAGAATGAAACGCGGGATGCCTAATCAGTTCTGTGCACTGTAAATCACTGTATAAAGATTCGATAATATACTCAGGGAGTTGCTGTGTTTTTAATCCCCTCTCTCCAGTATTCTTTGTAATGAAACCTAAAAATGGAAACACTTGGCTTTCTCCTTTCCTGTGGGGACCATTTGGTAAAGCACCTTTGCCATGCAAACCTTCACCTTTCTCTCAGATCTGTGCCGTGGAAAAAAGAAAAAAGCCATGGTTGAGGTGCCTGCTGTCAATAATAGAGCAGGTCATTGAAATGCAATGAAAGAAAGGCACTTTTACACCTTGCACACTTGATTCCAAAGACTAAAAAACGCAATTACCAGTTTCCCTCTTTGGCACGATGATCACATTTTAACTGCATAAATCAAAACCTGTCCCACAATTACAGGAGACACATCACACCGCCCACAGGCTTTGGACTCACTCATTTTGCTATGCTGAGAATGTACTTTATGTAATTTTTACTTTATTTGAATTTTAATTTGTGAAAATTATTTCTGTAATTACTGTCCTAAATAACCTATAAAATTAGCATAAGTATTTCTAAAAGCACCTTTCAAAATGTTTTCTTTTTCACTTCTCTTACATGCCCCTTTTCATAAAGACCTGTTACACCCCTGTGCTCATCAGGAGAGTAGCACAAAAGAGGGCGCCTTTCTAGACGCTGGGGTTGAGGTGCATTGAGTAGGGTTAGAGTCTCTGTCAACTTTTCAAACAAAAACAGAAGGTAAAATCAGTAGATATTCTCTGCCTGCTGTGATTCAAGCTATGTATCACCTCTAAATGTCATTCATAAACTCACCCAATACTTTGAGTTTTTGTGTAAAGGGAGAAGGAAATTGACAGGCCTCAGTGTCACCTGGCCCCTGTGCAGTCCTAAAATATATTCCCTCCATCTCGAAGTTAATTGGTCTTTAGGGGCAGAGCTGATGACAGTTGTCTTGTATTTCCTGTGCTCACTCACGTGCTGCTTTCAAATTCCAACACCTCTCTGATGCAGGCTTGGGATGCTGAGAGGCCGTGGTTGGGAGAAATAGTGGCAGAAAAGCTCTCTAAGGGCCTAGCGGGGACAGAAGAGGATTTCTGATGTAGAAAAAAAAAATGATGACAATAGCAAATTAGGTTAGGTTTACTTCACTGCAACCAGATCCAAAAAGGTCATAATGACTTGTGGCAAGAAAGCAGGTTTGTGGCTGATATTGTGGTTTGACTAAGGCAGGTGCAAGGACTCCTGTCTACTCCCTGGGTCCAGACACAGGTGCGGGGCTTTAAGACCCTGGGAGGGGCAGCCTTGAAGCAAAGGGCCTGGCGGGGGACGGAGACAGTAGGGGTGCAGGAGCCTTGGTGTCCATAGTATTCTGATGCAGCCAGGTGAGAAGGATGCAGCCCACAGCGGCAGGCAGACCTGTGTCTGAAATGTAATTCCTCAACTTCATGAGCCCTGTCACTTTCAGCAAGTTACCAGCCTACCTGGGCCTCAGGTTCTGCCAATAACAGACGGATGTCAGCAGCCATATTGCAGGATGATCATGAGGATGAAAATAAAATAATACGTGCAAAGCATCTCACACAATGGCTGGAGAAAAACAAGCATTAGGTAACGAGAAGGGATTTTATGTAGTTTTCTGTTAATAACGTTTTAACGTAATTTCATGGTTACACAAAAGTTGCCTGTTTTAGATATCCAAAGAATAGCTGGGAACCTGAGAACTAGCCCCAGAAAGAGTGTCCTTTAAGAAACAACCTGAATGGATTTATGACAATTTGTACCAATGGAAGTGCTTCAAGACAATATTCATGGATAGTGCTTCCTGAGTGCTGTGGGATGAGTCGTGTCCCCCAAAAAGTTGTGTTGAAGTTCTAACCCCTGGTAACTCAAAATATGAGCTTATTTGAGAACAGGGTTCTTGTAGATGTAAGGATTTCTGTCGCGGTCACACTGGAGTAAGGTGAGTCCCTAATCCAAGTAACTGGTGTCCTCATACAAAGGGAAAATTTGGATAGAGATGCACAGAGAAGGATGAGGTAAAGACACATGGTGAGAACACCATGGGAAGATGGAGGCAGAGACGAGCGATTCAGCCACACGCTAAGGAACAGGGAGAATTATGGTCTCTCCCAAAGCCAGAAGGTCACCGTGAAGCAGTTTCTCCTGCACAGCCCTCAGAAGGAGCCAGCACTGCGGATGCCTTGATCTCAGACTCACAGCCTCCAGGCCCGCGAGGCAGTAAATTGCTGTCATTTGAAACCATCTAGTTTGTGGACCTGTGTCACCGCAGCCCTCAGGAAGGAATACACCAAGGATGTTTCTCCCCCTTGGTGTTTCTTCCTTAATATCCCTTTTTCTTCCTTTGAATCATGTTTTTTTCTCAACATGTCTAATCTCCAGTAGTCGTATAAAATCAGTCCTGGGAACTTTTAGCCGCAGTGTCATAATTCTTCAAAGTATTCTTTCTTGTTCAGAAGAAAATCTATTTTCCTGGGTGATTCATTTTCTTAGTGACTCTGTTCAGAGAATCAAGTCGAGTGGGCCTTGGTCCGCTGATGATCCAAGATTCTGTTGAAATATTCCCTGTAATACTTCTTGCAGGATGTTAGGACAAATACAAAGGATATTTATGAATTTGGAACCACTTAATGTAGTGTAGGGCACGTGGTAGGCCCTCTGCTATGTTTTCTTTGAATTATTATTTACTGAGTTAATGGACAAGTGTACACAAAAGCATAATGAAGAAAATGGTCATGGAGAAAAAGAAAAATGGGAAGTAGAGGTATCGATGGTTATCATAATAGTGCCTTAGATGCTTGGAGCATGTTACAGATTGCAAAGTAATTTCCCCATTCTCTCATTCCATCATCGCAAAAATGCCTTGAAGTAAACAAGCAAACGGTATTCAATTTTTTTAATGAAAAAAACTTGAAGTCCAAAGTGATTGGATAATTTCTCTGTGGACCCATATCTAGTGATAGCAAAGTTGACACTTGCTGATAACTGACCACACGCTGGGCACTATTAAATGCTTGATATGTACAATTTTCTTTAATCATCGAATTAGCCCTGTGGGACGTATTCTACCATCAAGTGCCACATAATGACATTTCAGTCCATGATGGACTGCACATACAATGTTTGTTCTGTAAGATTAAAATATTATATGTGTACCGTACATTTTTCTATGCTTAGGTATGTTAAATACACAAATTCTTACCGTTGTGCTACAGTTGCCAATAATATTCAGTAAAGCAACATGTTGTACAGGTTTGCATCCTGAGAGCCATAGACTAGACCACATGGCCTGGATGTGAGGTAGACTACAACCTGTAGGTTTGTGAAGTGCACTCTGTGATGTTTGTACAGCAACAAAAGCACCTAATGATGCATTTCTCAGGATGCAGTCTTACTGTCAAGTGATGCGAGATTTTACTAGTGTTCCCAGTTTACACAGTGGGAAACTGAAGCTCAGAAACAGAAATAGCTTTCCCAAGGAGACACAACTATAGGTAGGGTAGCTCAGATAGTCCAAGTATAAGCTCTGGGTTCTTAACTGTAATGTGATACTGTCTGCTGTATAGTTATTATTATTATTATTATTGTTGTTGTTATTTGGAGACAGAGTCTTGCTTTGTTGCCCAGGCTGGAGTGCAGTGGCACAGTCTTGACTCACTGCAGCCTCTGCAGGTTCAAGTGATTCTCATGTCTCAGTCCCTCAAGTAGCTGGGATTACAGGCACATACCACCGCAGCCAGCTAAGTTTTGTAGTTTTAGTAAAGATGGAGTTTTACTATGTTGGCCAGGCTGGTCTGGAACTCCTGGCTTCAAGTGATTCACTTGCCTTGGCCAAAAATATATGCTGTGGTTACAGACGTGAGCCACCATGCCTGACATGCTGTGTAGTTATTAAATGGTAGAATGTAATCATTGCAATTTTCTCATTGTTTACTACAACAATAGCTACAAATGATAAAACAATTAGTTTAACATTAAATATGTAAGAGTTTTATGAAAATACTTTAAAAAATCTATTAACCGATATGAAATTATATGTTTAAAAAGCTTAGATAGATACCAAATTCATGGATTAGGCATCTTGGCATTGTGAAGAAATTTATTTCCCCTCAATAAATCTACCAATGTAATGCCCTTCTAATAAAAATTCAAGTGCAATTATTTTTAAAATCAAACTACTACTTTTTAAAAAGAATTGTAGAATGGCTCAATTGAGCTAATTAACATATGCATTCCCTCACATAATTATCTGTTTTTGTGATGAGAACATTTAAAATCTACTCTCTTAGCAATTTTCAAAGTACAATGCCTTCTTACTAACTATAGTCACCATGTTGTACAAAGATCTCTTGAACTTACTCTTCCTAAATAATTGAAATTTTGTATCCTTGGACCAACATCTCACCAACTCCTACACAATCCCCCAGCCCCTAGTAACCAACATTCTACTCGCTACTTCTATGAGGTTGACTTTCTTAGCTTCCACACACAAGTGAAATTATGTGGTATTTGTCTGTCTGTGCCTAGCTTATTTCACTTAGTATAATGTTTCCCAGATTCATTCATTTGTCACGAATGACAGAACTTTTTAAAAAATATCCCATTTTATATATATATAGAGAGAGAGAGTATTTATTTATATCACATATATATTTATATATATGCCACATTTTCTTTATCCATTTATTAGTTGATGGACATTTAGATTGTTTCCATATTTTGCTTACTGTAAATAATGCTACAAGAAACATGAAAGTGTAGATACATCTTTGATATACTGATTTTATCTCCTTTAAACATACATGGTATAGTGAAATTATAACCACAATGAAATATCACCTCACACCTGTTAGACTGGCTACTAAAAAAGACAAACAACAGCAAGTGCTGGTGAGGATGTGCAGAAAATAACTTTTGTATACTGTTGATGAGAATGTAATTAGAACAGTCATTATGAAAAACAGTAAGTTTCCTCAATTAGAAATAAAACTACCATATTATCCAGCAATTTCACCACTGGTTAAAATCAAACCATTGACTGGGTGTGGTGGCTCACAACTATAATCACCATAGGAGGCTAAGGCAGGCAGATTGCATGAACTCAGAAGTTCCAGACCAGCCTGGGCAACACGGCAAAACCTCTTCTCTACAAAAAGTACAGTAAATTAGCCAGGTGTGGTGACTCTCTCCTGTAGTCCCAGCTACCCAGGAAGCTGAGGTGGGAGGATCACTTGAGCCCAGGAGTTTGAGGCTATAGTGAGCTGAGATCATGCCACTGTGCTCCAGCCTGAGTGTCAGAGTAAGACCTTGTATCAAAACAACAAGAATTTCTAAATTTATGAAATAACAAGTGTCCAGAATAAGAAGAGACAATTTTGAAAATGAGAAAAGGGGAGGAATTAGTCTGTCAGATATTAAGACGAGCTAGAAAGGGACAGTAAGAAAGATTGTGTGTCTGGTCAAAGAACTGACCTGTAGACAGAAGAAATAGATAACAGATTTCAAGGACAGGTTTATATCTTTGGGAGTCCAGTACATGATAGTGGGGGGCACTGCACATCGGTGAGGAGAGATGAATGGGTTTGTAACCAGCATTGAGGTAACACGCTCAGTCTATGGAGAAAGTGTGGTTGTATCACTGCTTCACACCAAGCAAGGGCAACCTCTGGAAGGCATGAAGATCTCACTGTGAAAGACAAAGCCGTAAAGATAATTGAAGAGAATGGAGGATGTCTTCATAATTTGGGGGTGAGGAAGGAATTCTTAAGCAGTACCTCAGAAGTACAACTCATAGTGGAAAGAAATAGATTTGATGACTCAAGAGGTTGTTTTTCTGTTCAGCAGAGGATACCGTGCAGTGAAGAGATGAATGATTGCCTAAGAGAAGACCTAAAACTGACAAGAGATTGTTACGCAGAATATACAAGATAATATATCTTCAAATTAAGAATGAAAAAAAAAGAAGAAACCCAAAAATGTGTAAATAAAATGAACAGGCAGTTCAGAAAAGGACGAGTCTGGGTGCTTAAAATAATATGAAGAGATACTCAATGCATGTGTAATCAGAGAAATGCCAAATTAACTACATTATTCTTTCATTTCATACCCCTGGGATTCTCTAGGTTCAAAAAGCCTAATAAATCCAAGTGTTGGCTAAGGATGGGTGGAAACAGAAATCAAACGCACAGCGGTGGGGTAGGAATAAACTGGGGCCTCTGCTTTGACAGCAGTCTAGTCGTACCTAGTGAAAATTACTGACTGACGTACCCTAGGACGTGGATTAATACAAAGATGCAGTGATGTAGAAGATAATGTTCAACACTGCGTTGGGCAGAGTTTGTGTAGCTCAGAGACATAGGCCCAAGGGGTGTGGCTGAGAAGAATGGTGTCTGAACCAGGCGGAGGCTCACTGTGGGGCAAGGCATCACCAGCAAACGAGACCAGCCCCTATCCTGTGGTAGAAACACAGGCACTGATGAGAAGCCAGTGAGGGCCTAGCCCAACACTCTTAGTCATTTAAAAATGTAAGTAGGCTGGGGGCAGTGGCTCAGTCCTGTAATCCCAGCACTTTGGGAGGCTGAGGTGGGCGGATCCCCTGAGGTTGGGAGTTCGAGACCAGCCTGACTAACATGGAGAAACCCTATCTCTACTAAAAACACAAAATTAGCCAGGCGTGGTGGTGGGTGCCTGTAATCCCAGCTACTCGGGAGGCTGAGGCAGAAGAATCGCTGGAACCCAGGAGGTGGAGGTTGCAGTGAGCCGAGATCATGCCATTATACTCTAGCCTGGGCAACAAGAGTGAAACTCCATCTCAAAAAAAAAAAAAAAAAAAAAAAAAAAAAAAAAAAAGGAGGCAAACCATTCTGTACATTTTTCATGCATACAAGCGTATTTAAAGACAGATGCCACTCACAGGAAGTGGCTCTCTGGAGTGGGGAAATGACTTAAAAGTAGACACAGATGATGAACTGAAAATAAAAATAAAGTAAAACAAAACAAGGTGTTTGGACATTTCTGTTTTAAAAATATGGACTTTGGGAGGCCGAGGCGAGCAGATCATGAGGTCAGGAGATCAAGACCATCCTGGCTAACATGGTGATACCCTGTCTTTACCAAAAAATACAAAAAAATCAGCCTGACGTGGCAGCGGGCACCTGTAGTCCCACTACTCGGGAGGCCGAGGCAGGAGAATGGCATGAACCCAGAAGGCGGAGCTTGCAGTGAGCCGAGATCACTCCACTGCACTCCAGCCTAGGCGACAGAGCGAAACTCGGTCTCGAAAGAAAAAAAAAATATGGAAAGCTTCCTGAATTTGCATGTCATCTTTGCACTGGTCGCATAGCTCCGTGATGGTTGCTGTGTGCACGGGATAAAATAATTCCTGTAAATCACTTGGAACAGTGAGAAGCACAGCTGAATGCTGGGTATGGATCTGTGATGAGAGAGTCATGGCGCCTGCTTCCCTGTGGCTGACAAGCCCACTGTGCTACATGCAAGAGGGAATGGATTTGAATTCAGGGTCGATGGGTTCCCAAATTCATTGTTTTTCCATGAAACCAGATGTTAGATTACACTGTAAAGAAAGCAGAAAGAAACAAAACAAAAACCTGAGTGATCAAGAGAAGTTCAAGTCGTGGGAGGGAACACAGAAGCAGAGGTCACTCATCTCTATGCTGGGTAGGATGTTAACGTGGGCTTTGGGTGGGTTACAATAGGATTTTGAAAGGCATTTCCTATGGAGAGAAGGGTGTGGGCAAAGCTGTGTCAGCATAGGAAGAGACAGTGAGTTGGCAAACAGAAGCACAGAACTTCAGTGGCAGTGAGGCTGCAAAGACAGTTTGAGGAGACCTTGGATGCCAAGCAAAGGTGCCCTAACTGTGCTTTTCAGGCAGAGGGTGGGGCGGGAGGCATCTGGTGGCGGAGCAATGCAATAGTGTGATTTGCCTGCTTTTTAGGAAAATGGCCTTGTTGGGGTCATAAAGACTGGCCCAGAAGCAAGAGGGCAGGACAGCAAGGGTACAGATGGAAGGGGCGGGAAAATAAAGAGGATGGTGTGGGTAACTTAAGTGGGAAGGAAGTCTAGATGGTGCAGAGGTGGCTGCAATGAAGCCTTTGGGGCTGTCTGCAAGAGACATTCTGCAGCCAGCCTTTGCATATTCAGTGATTAAACACGGGGGTTGAGGGAAAGGAAAGAGCTGTCTTTTGTTTAAATCTCTTTCATCATTGGGAGTTCCTTGCTTGTAACCAAATACTGAATGGTGGGGGTGAGAATTTAATGGTGCTTTACCTGAAAAAAAGGTGGTGTGAATATATCCTATCTTGTCAGAGCTGAGAAGAACCTTATGTAGTGAGAGGTTCTTCTGAAATAATTTAAAATCAGTCCTTTCAAATGAAATCCTGCATGGAAATTGCACAGCACCAGAGTTAGCAGGGAAGCCAGAGTTAGCAGGGGGAGCTGCCCTGGGAAGCAGGGTGAGGATGAGGGTAGGTCCCTGTGAGCCTGGGCACCTTGGACACAGGGTTCTGCCCAGGGATGAGGCCCAACAAGTAGGAAGGTCATGAGGTCACATGGAGAGATTGTCCCAGCATTCAGCCTGGGCTGGGCCAGCTCATCTGACCCCATGCTCTTTCCCCCATGTCAGATGGTGATTTTTTCTCACCTCTGAACGGCACCTGCAGAGAAGGGAGTGGTAAACAGCCCATGTTTGGTAAAGACCTCATCAAAAGAATTCACTCAAGTGGAATTGCAACTCAGTTTATATGGAGGAAATAAACTTCCATCCCAATAGTAAAAATTGGTTATTATCATTTTATTTGCAACCAGTGCTACTTCTCTATACAATGCCCTGGTATTTGCCACTCTTGCAAAAAGTGCTTTGATTCTATACTCCAGTCACGACCGTGGAGCAGCTAAGATTGGCTGGATGGTTGCATTCCCACATGGTAAATACAAGCACTTAATTGCACAAGGAACTATGGGTTCGCTTTCGAGAGGCTTGTGTTCTTGGTTGGGGTGGGGGCAGGAATCAAAGAGCCCTGCAGATTTGCAAAGCTGCACATCCCGCAGCAGGGGACTCCCCACAGCCTCACCTGACTCCTGTGGAGGACGAGAGAGCACAGGCAGGAAGTGTGCATCTCTGGGACAGTGACTCTGTGCAGACCGAGGGACAAGACACTCCCGGCAGCCTCTGACCTCATCTCCCCCACACTCAGATCTTTTGTTTGAAAAAGAGAATAAATGATTTTAAACTGAACCATGTTGTCACTTTGTGTTCGAAAAGGTGACATGAAATGTTCGTTGACAGGTGAGCTGAGAATGAAAGAAAAAATTTTCATGTTCTTCTTTGAAACCAGCCTTGCCTGGGTGACAGAGCAGCAGTGAGAAGATTTTTTGCCAAAGGAAATACTCGTGGCTGCAGTTGCTGAAAAATATCTGCCCATCAGGGCAGAAAGCCTAGTGAGGACGAATTCCAGCTGATCCCAGAAAGGCTGCACACCCACAGCCTGCACCATCATCTCCTAGTTCATCGTGGCACCAGGGTCTGATGGTGCCTTGCATGCCACAGGAATCCATAAACCTTTGCTGAGCTGGGCGGGAGCTGGGCAGATGCTGGGATAAGACAGTGAGACTGCTCCTTCCAGAGAAGTTGGCATATCCGCAAAGACCTGGGGAGACTGACGGTTCTAGAAAGGAACAGGAGACTGGTCTGAGATTGGTCCATGCAGGCCCCAGGCTGGGGAAGTCAGAAGCCTGTGAGATTCATTCTAACTCTGGGCAGACACAGGTTGTTGGCTTGCTGTCCTTTTATATCCATTCTGGGGTGGGGGGTCCCTGGAGCCTCTTTGAGCTTGGCAGGTGGAGATGCCTGCTGTGCCCTGGGATTAGAGCTGGTTCCACGTGGAGGTGGAGGTGGGGGACTGGGGTCCGAGAGGCCAGGTGTTCTGAGGAGGTGACACTCTTTGGGGCCAATTCTCAGTCATGCTCACCGGGAGGGAATTATCCTCACTGGGTGCTGAGTCCAAACCACGCAACTCCCACTCTGGAGACGACAAGCTTCTAGCCAAAAAGTTGCCTGGACTGCACGCTGGGGCAGGGGATGGGGTCCTAATGAAAGAGGCAAGAGGCAGAGAAATTCCAGGAAGACAGGAGTGGGTCCCTGGCAAAACCCCACCTTCAAGCCAAAAAGTCAGAAACCCGCTGCCCAAAGTAAGAACTTCTATCCCCATTCACCTGCTGTCTCCTGATTGGTTCTTTCTGAAAAATGTCTTTTTACCAATTGAATATTGCCTTTTCCAAAACTGCCTATGGCCCACCCCACCCCTCATCCTGTGCCTGTAAAGACCCCAGACTCAGTCGGTACAGGTGAGAGAAGTGGCTTGACTGGAGAGAGGCAACTTGACTTCAGAGGGATGGCCGGACTTTGGAGGAGAGATGGCTTCACTTCAGAGAAGAGCCAGCCAGAGATGACTAGGCTTCAGGGAAGACTACCTCCGCGTCTCATCCCCTCTCCAGCTTCCCCATCTGGTGAGAGCCATTTCCATTGCTTAATAAAACTTTCCGCCTTCACCATCCTTCAAGTGTCGGCGTGACCTCATTCTTCTTGGATGCGAGAAGAGCTTGGAGCCTACCGAGTGTGGGTACCCAAAAAAGGCTGGAATGCTGGACTTTTGCCCTCCCTGGCAGAGGGCAGCTGACCCACATGACCAGGCAAGGGGCCTGTTGAGCTGGTAGCACATCACTGTCAGACAGCTGAGCTAAGAGCATTGTGACACATCCTCTGGGGCTTCAGGGGTCACAGGCACCCCCATCGGGGTGCCACTGGGGAGCCTGCCTGGAGCATGATCCCGCCAGCGCCCAAAGCAGCCAACCAGATCCCACACTTGCTGGCTCATGTGCTTCCTCCTGCAAGGAGCTGAGCAAGGTGGGCCAAGCAAACAGGGCACCCCTGTTGCAAGTCCGAGGAAGTGGTTGAGAAAAATCCTGCATGACTAACATCCGGGGCTCTGGGATTTCGGGTGGGAGGGAGAAAGTCAACTTCTGTGCTGCCCTGTGACAGCTGAGCAACCTGGAGCAAGCCACACACGTCTTGGAAGAGTTTCTTTATCTATTAATTAAAGGTTTTCATCAAGAGCAGATGGGAAAACGTTGCATGTGAAAGATGCACTTTGTAAAATGTTAAGTAGGAAGGTGTGTTTTAGGACCCTTTGGCCTGGGCCCTCCTGCCAAGACCTCATCTCTGCCTCACCGCCCCTCACAGCACATTTCAAATGCTGTCTGCTCCGTGGGAGCCGGGACCGAGCCAGAGCTGCCTGACCTTGAGAAGCCACCCGCCTCCAGGCTGGTGCAGCTGCACCTAAATCATTCCAGGGAGGGCTTCTCTGAGCTGGCTTTCAAGTCTTTGCTGCATAATGAGCTCCAGCATCCCTGCCAATCTCGCAGAGTGCACGTTAACCCTTGGGGGGAGAGAGGTTCCCGCAGCCTTGCTGTCAGCGCTGAGTGGGAGCCCCTGTCGGGCGGGCGCGCCCAGCCGTGTGAGCGTGGCTCCCATGCTACTCTTTTATCCCGGACTCCCCACAGCTGAGGAGCTGGCGCCCTCTTGTTCTGCTTGCTTTAACTTTTCCTGATACCTTCATTTCTCTACAAAGGGACAATTCTGTTTTTCTAAACTGAGGGCTAGTGGAATGACTTTGTGTTTGAGAATTTGTGGGCTGATTTTCTGGTGCCTGAGGACACCCTGGCACCGTGACTGGGTATCCCTGTTGGGCTGTCTTGTGGCTGGACCAGGCGCTTGTGCCTTGGACGGTTCCAGGCAAACCGTAGATACGTCCCTCCACCCTCTCCTTGAAGGCAGCTGGATTGTTTCATTAATTCTGAAAACATGGGTGAGAGCCCTTTAATGTGCCACTTGTGCAAATATATTCAAATGATCATTCAAATGATTTAACAGGAGAAGGGTCAGACTTCCCAGCGTAAATCGTGTTTTTAATGTGCCCATCTGAGTGATTTCATTAGGTTGCAATGTTAAAGAGAAGTGTATACCGATGCATAACTTATACAAATGCATGCAAATGATGTGCCTGCTGCTCTCTGGAACGGCCTCAGAATGGAATTCCTTGGAGATCCCCCCTGAATTCCATCACTGCATGCGGATTGGCCGTTATTATCACAAAGAGGAGCTGCACACAGCAGGGACATGGTTATTACAGAAGTGGGGTGGAGTTGGGGGAGGGGAGAGCAGCAGCAACACCCAGGAAGCTCTTCCGGCCAGGGGAGCAGGCTCTCATTCAGGGCTGGAGGGCACAGCTGAGGCCGGAGGCACAGGCTCTCACTCGGGGCTGGAGGGCACAGCTGATGCTCCCATCGCCGTCCCCCAGTGAGCTGGGCTTGCAGCAATTCGCCTGGTGCTTGGAATACAAATCAACTCTCAACTTTTGAACTCCTTTTGGTAGAAAAAGGAAAAAAATCACAGAAAGAAGCCAATTCCATAGCCAGTCAAGGGATGACTTTAATTCCTGTTCAGGGAGAGCGGCTGGGAGAAGGGCCAGGCAAGGACACTAGGGCTTCGGCTCAGACCCATGATGGGGCTGTCCGGGCAGGTCAGCCCATGGAGGGGTCACACTGTTCCTGTCTGGCTTTCCACAAAGGTGAGGCCAGCGGCCTCTGGCAGGCTCCTTTTCTAGGGAAAGCTACATTTTACTGGAATTTTTAGAGTCTTTAAACACCATGTTGCGAAGATCTCAAGCCAATATATTTTTTCAGGACTCAGGTTGGGAGGGAAAAGGGCTTCTCCCCTTCCCCCACCTCTACTGTCCAGCCCCCCTTCCAGGCATGAGGAACCTTTTCTCTCCCTCCTGCCTCCCCAGAGAAAAAGGCAAGATACCCTGGGGTATGAGGTTTCGAAGCATCCTTAGACTTTTATAGCAACCCTGTCAGCAGCTGAGGAAACACGCAAGAGCAAAGGCCCGGGCTGCCTCAAGCCCCTCACTGGGTCACCTCAGCACAGCAAGGGGCACAGACAGCGTGGGGACACCCAGCCTGTATCCAGGACCCAGCCGCTTTGTGGGTCATGCCCACCAGCCCTTGCCACCCCGCTGGATTCTTGGTGGTTGGGGTGTGTACCCAGGTGTCCTTGGTACCGGGGCCCTCGCTAGGTGCAGGTGCTGCTCTCCTGCCCAGGCCACACCTGCACCTTTGGCTGCTCTATGACCAAGTTTACATCTCCAGAATGTGCCTGTTGTCTACCTAGACCAGGAGTAATTGTCGATTACTCACAGGGTCCTCCAGAACCCCCATATTTCTCCTACGGGTCAGGCCTGGTGCTTCACTCCTTCCTGCCTCTGCCAGGAGCTCCTCATCCCTTCTTCACCTAGCAGCCTTATTCCACGTTAAGACACAGAAATCTCCTGTAAATGCTGGGGTCCTACTGCACAGTAGGGTGATGGTGGTAACAGGAAGGTTTGCGTTTTACAAAATAGCTGCGAGCACACCAGGCTGACTCAGTGGGGGTGCCCAGTGAGCAGCCTGGCAGCTGCCTGCTGTGCGTGGGCAATGGCAGCCAAGGGGCTCAAGCCTGCCAGACCCTGGGTCCAGGGAGGTGACCTGGGCCACCCTGAGGCCGAGCTGGAGACACCCACAAGCCGTGTGCAGCAAGCCCAGCAGGGCCTCCCTGACCTGCCTTGGGAAAGTGTCCCTGGGCAGTGTTATCAACCCAGGTGACTCTGCGTGCTCCTGGCTCAGTGCCTGGGTGCCTGGCCTATGTGGCCAAGGTGGCAGGGCTGCTGGGGGCATGCAGAACTGCCTGGGGCCCTGCGAGAGCTGAGACCCTTAGGCTGTGGAGGCTGTGGGGCAGCACTGAGGGATGGCGGAGCTACCTGCACCCAGGTGGCCTGTGGCTCAGTGGTTTTCTGGAAGCTTTCAAAGGGGTGAAGTGTGGCCCATTCACACTGGGGCCAGGGCATGGGGACATAGTGAGAGGGGGACCCCCAGGTTCAGGGACCAGAGAGCTCATGCTTAGGGTACAGTGGGAGGGCAGGGATTGCCTGGCACAGGGAGAGATGCCAGGGCCAGGCTGCGGGTGACACTGTGGCCAGGCCTTCCTCCCTGGGCCTCACCCTGAGCTGGGCAGACACTGACTGGGGCTGGCTCTGGCTCTGGCTGTGGGCGGAGGTGCTCGGGGGCTCGCTGCCCAGGTGATCTCCGCAGGTTCAGGAATCTGAGCTGCTTTTAGCAGCAGCTTCCCAGACACACGAAGCTAGTTTCCACTTCTCCTTCATCAACATTTCTCAGAAATATGGTTCTGCGGTCATTCACCAACAACAGTTGGTGAAAGGTGGCTCTGTTTCTGGGGAGCTGGTGACATTTGGGTTTAAGTCCTGCAGATGACATGGTGAGGGCTGGTGGAAGAAATCTGACAGGCGTGGAGAGATCCTGGACCTAGACCTCACTGGGCCTTGCACCCACTGTGGGACTGTGGCCTGGCACAGGCATTTCTGAAGCTGTTGCAGCACGTGTCACTCCTGCATACCCGGACGCAGATCTCAGTGAGAACCTTGCTGTGGGCAGCGCCAGGCACAGCAGGTTCCACATATCTGAGATGCTCAGGAGCCCCAGGCCCTGGAGGGAGACTTTAGGGCCCAGATGCCCTATGGTTGGGAAGGTTTGGGCTTAACCAGGGAATATCATCATGCATTTTGCAGCTCCCTTCCAGCTGGCAGGGTCTGCGGAGCCAGACGTTCCAATATGAAGTTGGCTCCGTGTGAAAATCACAGCAGGTACTCAAAGCAGTGGTTACCCCTCTCCTTATTCCTGCTTTCTCTTCCCTGCGTTCAAAAGTCTGCAAAGTCAGTTGAAGAAAGAAAGAAAGAAAGAGAGAAAGAGAGAAAGAGAGAAAGAGAGAAAGAGAGAAAGAGAGAAAGAAAGAAAGAAAGAAAGAAAGAAAGAAAGAAAGAAAGAAAGAAAGAAAGAAAGAAAGAAAGAAAGAAAGAAAACAAAACAAAGGAAAAAGAAAACCCACTCTAGTCCTTGTGGCAAGGTAAATACTGAAGATTTGACACTGGCATCCTGAAATGTGGCGTGGCCTCGTAACAGGGGAACAAGAATATGGAAGCAATTTAACCCAGACAAGACTTGAAAATCACACAATTAAGGGCCTGAACAAGACCCCACAGGACGATGACTGTGGATGTGGGTTTTCCCCTCTGATTGCTGACAACCCCATCGATGCTTTGCCTGGAGATTCCAGAGCACGTGAGGTGGGTGGAACACCTGAGCCCCACCGTTCAGACATCCTGGAAGGCCTCAGGCCTCAGACTGCTTGGCTTAGCAATCCCCAGGCCCCAGGCCTAGAGCTGGAGCAGCTCTTGGAGTCCAGCCTGCCCTCCACCGGCTGTGAAACCCTCTCCCAGTTATGCCTCTGGGAGGCGGCTTCTTAGTCCTCGTACCCCTGTCTTGTAGGGTAAGATAATCCTTATGGGGAGCTGACAGAACGTGGGGACCCTGGAGCGTGCCTAGCGCTGACCAATGTTGCTCGAGTTGTGTCTTGATCGCAGCCATCGTCACGATTCCTCATTGGCTTTGGTGGAAACCTCATGTCAGCCTCACATCCTGTCCCCTGGAGTGTCACCACCTGGTGCCTCTTCTGCACCCAGAATGCCACGTGCTCTGCTGGGCCTTCACCGGGTCACAGGGTCAGCTCAAGCACGGCCTCTTTTGTAACAGTTTCCTGTTTTCCTTTGTATTTTCCATCTCCTCTGTAACATTTGTTCATGTATCCTAGGTTATTTATTCAACAAATGATGATTGAACCTCTTTTATGCCCCAGAGACTGTTCTAGGCACTGAGAATATAGGAGTGAACAACACACACACACACACACACACACACACACTCACTCCCACTTACTTGCCCTCATGGAGACATTTTATTAGAGGAAGACATAAGATAAAAATCTATAAGTAAACTATATATTAGATGGTGAAAAGTATTAAGGGACATTTTAAACAAGGAAAGGGGATAAGGAGTGTGGCCAACAGTGGCTTTACTGGAAGCTAACATTTGAATGAAGACCTCACAAAGGTGGGTGAGTTAGCTGGGCTCATCACTGAGGGCAGGATGTGCAGCAGGTGCAAAGGTCCTGAGGCAGAACATGCTGGTGCGTGTGGGGAAGCAGTGCTGCCACAGGGAAGTGAGAGCCAGCAGTGACAGGTGAAGGCAGAAAGTGTTGGGAGGCTGGGTCATGCAGGGCTCTCGGGTATTTTAAGGACTTTGGCTTTTACCCCAGGGAAATGGACGGGGGATGACTTGATTTGACTTTTGTTTTATTAGGCGTCTTATTCAGAGTCATTGGTACTGTCTCCGTGGCTTAGTAAAACAGTCTCTTTTTTGCTCACATGTCACAGTGTGATAAGAGGCCCTCTGGATGGGCCTCCTCCCAGCCAGTGCAGGAATCCAGACTGCCTGAGGCCGGAATCAGAGGCCTCAGAATAACTGCAGCCAGAGAAGAGAGGTGGGTCCGGGGGCACTCTCTGTGCTTCAGACTAGAAGTGGCGCATTGCTTCGGTGTGAGGTGCGC
The DNA here is from genome assembly GCF_003255815.1 of Theropithecus gelada. Lineage (NCBI taxonomy): Eukaryota > Metazoa > Chordata > Mammalia > Primates > Cercopithecidae > Theropithecus > Theropithecus gelada. The sequence continues at coordinate 23,322,514 of NC_037681.1, read as the reverse complement.
TGGGGAGAGCGTCCCATGGCCAGGCTCACTGTGAGGGAGGCTGGGGACAGCGCTGTCGCGTGTCTAGACGAGGAGACGATGTGTTGCACACGGCGTTGTCTGCCGTATCAGGAACACGCTGGCTGCTGCCTGGGGAAGGGGAGGGGACGAGGCATAAGCGGGAAAACAAGTTCTCCACGCGAAGCAGGTCTCCTCTCCTCCTCCCACCGCCCTACCGTCAGGAGCTGAGAGAACCTCCTGGCCCCTAGGATTTCTCTTGAGACCTAACACCAGGGCCACAACAAGTTCCCCTGCATCGTGCCCCGACAGTGCCAACCACAACCCACGGTGAAAGGGACCAGGTGGATGTCTCTGAGGATCCCATTTTGCAAACGAAGGAACTGGAGCTCCAGGGCGTCACTGGCTAATGACAGGCAAAACCAGGACCCAAACTGATGTCCGACGGACTCTTCCCATCACCATAGAGTGTTGCAGACACTAGCGGCATGGCAGGGCCACCATCGATGGCTCTTCGGTGTGCAGTAGAAGACACGGCCAACGTATGTGTTTCTCAGAAAAGCAAAGGCAGGCATCTCAGGGATATTTACAGATTATACCTTCCTAGTTTTTTTTCAGTATAACATGTGCTTTTTCATGAAACGATTATGATGGTGGATACAATTTTTTAATGCTCTTATTTAGTGATAAAATCATTGGCAACACCACGTAGCTCCTCAGTTACAAACAACAACTCCTGTAACAAATACTCACTGAAAGCCCGTGACATGCCAGGTGCAATTCTAGACTCTGGTTTCACAATGACCCCAGCACTGCTGCCTGTGGCTTGGGGCCTCCTCCTTGTCTGAGCTCTTGTAAACAGGACATGCTGATAATAGTCAGATTATGTTGGTTTGACTGACTTTCTGAGTACAAAATTCTGTGGTCAGATAGAAATATATGAATACTGTTTTGGATGATAAAAGGAGTCTTCCAAGAGTGAGTCGAGTTCCAGCTACCCGACTGATTTTAGATTTGGGGAACTTCAGGGAAGCCCAGGTTGCATTGGTGTTCTTGCCTCAGCTCATTTTTGTGGCTGCAGGGCTGGGGAGAGTCTGTTCCTGCCATGTGGGGACATTCATGCAGTGCCATTGATCCCATCATCGGTGGTCATTTTATTCAATCCATGGGTCCCGCCAGTCACTGGGTATAATGGAAGCACAATTCCGTCTGAATGGAGGGTTCCTCCCTTACTTTAGGGTTCTAGAATGGGGAAAAAATTGGAGACCTCGCCCTTCACCAAGCAGGTCGCAGGGCAGAGAGAGAGTGGGCTTGGAAGAAGGGCAGACCTCTGAATGACTTGGGGTGCCCTGTACTCCTGTGGAACTCACGTCTTTGAACTTCAGTTTTGTTGTGTGAAATGGAAACAATAATGTTAGATTTGTTATGCAAAATTAGCTGCTACAAAAGCCCTTGAATTTCATAAACCCGCGTTTTGCTCTCCAGGAGTCCACACAAGTGTCCCTGGTTCGTGAATGGTCTTCTCTCACACGGGGACCTGAGGACAGAGGCTTCCATCCAGTGGCTCTGCCGCACCCAGGAGCCTGGAGGCCTCAAGAGAGACAGTGTGGAGAAGCCCTGCCTGCTTCTGAAAGCCCCCGCCTTGAATTTACACACATCACTTCTCATTTTCCACTGGCAACACTTAGGCCCGCAGCCATTCCAGGCACAAAGTGGGTGGGAGATGCCGTTCCTGATGGGCAGCAACATTAGGACCAGCTCTGCTGCCTGGAAGGATGAGCCCACGGCTTTGGTGAACAGGCAGCCACCTCTGCCACATACCATAGCTGGTTGGGTGGTTGTGAAGGTTGAATATTATAACACATGTGAAGAATTAACCATGGGGTGCCCTGCAGTGCAGGATAAATGCTGTTATTTAGTTAAGTTACATTCTGTCTATGTCGTTTATGAATGCATCATTCAGAATTAAGTTTTATAATCTCCTCCAAATTCAGTTTCCCTCTGTGTAAAAATGAGGAGGGTATGATCTATCTTAAAGGATTGCTTTCGGGATGAAATGACGTAATATAAGGAAAGCACCTGCTGTAAAATCGGTGCTCCTGAGCAGCCCTGCTGTCACGGTGAAAGTAGCAGCAATGGGACTCGGGGATGCCTGAGCCAGAGGCTGGCAGGGCACCCGCTGCAGCCTGGGGCTGAGAGGAGGGCATCTGTCAGCAATTCCAGCCTCTCTTTGTTAGCTGTGCCCTCTAACTAGATGCGTGTGGTCATTTCCTTGTGTCTGTCTTTCTTTTCAAATGTCTGATGTGGAAAAATGAACAGAAACTTGTATTTGGGGGAGGAGTTGCATTTGCCTTTCTGAGAGTGCGGCAGAGCACCAGAATTACAATATTTCATCACCAGGAGTTCTCTGGAATGCAGGTTCTGCCTTGAAACTGGGCGGGAAGCAGAGTGTAAATGGCTAATGCTGTGGAGACACGAGGTTGGAAGATTGAGTTAATTCTGAATTCAGCAGAGAACGACTGAAACAGACAGACTTTGCCTCCTTAAACAGGAGCAGGTCCCTAATGGGGATACATTTCTCCTTCTACCATTTTCTCATGCCACCGAACCCCCGCTAATCCATACGGAGGAGGCGATGAGAATGTGAATGAGGATCCTGTGGGAAGTCTGCACATCCATCAATCTCTGTCCTCTCCAGAAAGGCCAGCTGATGTCCATGTGTGTCTGTTATTGACCCATACGCGTGCTCTGACCCACTGCAGCGTTTGAGTTTGAAGTGGGAAAAGGTCTTACCGTTTGCAGTTTTGCTGACCAGGAGTCTATAAAGCATGTTAACAGATAACTGATGAACAAATACAAAGGCTTTGGGAGACCCATGGAGCAGCCGAGAATGCTCAAACCAGAGCCCGGGGTAAGGATCTGGGCTGGCTCGCAGAGCCCTTCCCCGGCTGCTCTTGGTGACGCTGGGTCCTGGGCCTGGGACCTCAACCTTCTGTAGACCCAACAGTGTCTTAGGGCGAAATGGGCTCTTTTTGACCTCAGGTTTATTGAGGTATGATTTACAGAGAGTAAAGTTCACCTTTAAGGTAGACAGCTGTGTTCTGATCAACACACACAGTTGTGCAGCCACTACCACGATCACAATGTAGAGTCTTTCCGTTGACCAAAGTCTAGCCTGAGCCCCTCCCTGTCAGCCCCCACTCCACACCAGCCCTTGGCACTGCTGATCTCCATTCCCTCCCTGAGGGCTGGCTTTTCCAGAAGGTCACGTGGGTGGGACCAGTGTGCTTGCGTGTGTCTGACCTCACTGAGCAGCCATCTGTTGTGTTGCGTGTATCGGAAGCATGTTCCTTTTACTGTTGAGCGTGTTCCACTGCACAGACACAAGACGACGTTTTCCCATTCACCAGCTCATGTGCATTTGCATTGTTCCCAGTGTCTGGATAGACAGAAACTTACCGGTCACCTTGACCAGATGCCCTCTGATGCCTGCGCTCCTTTTGTCCTATCCTGGCCAACTGGCCCCTGTCTCCTGGGGTTGCTGTTATGAGTTAATATATATTATAAAGCACATGGACTCGTTTCTGACACATGGGGGTGCAGCATCCGGGTTAGCTACTAGTGAGAGGCAATGGGGAAGGGCTCAGACACTGCCACCAGCCTTGTCTGCACCTGTCACTTACTGTGTGACCTTGGACAAGTTACTTAACCTCTCTGTGTTTCCGCTTCCTCATCTGCAAATTAGTGATAATAATGGTGCTGACTGGCAGGTTTCATGGTGGAACTTAAACAGGGCTGATGAGTGGACGCGCTGAGAACTGCCTCGAGCTGTCTGTAGACATTTTGTTACTGTTGAAACTTTCTGGGACTGAACTTACTGCTCTGTAAAGTGGGGATTCTCAGTCAGAAATTTACAAGGTGACGTTCGCATGGAACTTTGCACTCCGCACAGCTCCACGCTTGGCATCAAGTCTTCTCTCAGGGAGAGCTGCTGGCATGTGGCATGTGGCATCCTTTGCCCTGGATTGGGACTGATGTGGCTGATGCCAGGAGTGGGGAGCAGGAGGCTGACAGAGCCAAGCCTGCGGTCTGATGAGGAGGACTGGGGTTGACTCTGGAGAGCTCCCGCAGGGCCACTGCTGCCCCAGTGGTTGCCTGGCAACAGCCTGTCCATCGCTCCTTCCAGCCCAGCCCTGAGGCTGCATGACTGCTGTCCCTGGGGTGCCTGTGATGAGAGTGTCCTGCATCCCCTTTCCCCATGGACCAGATGCAAACCAGGGTTCCAGGGCCATCAGCCCTGTGGGTGAGGACTGCTCAGTGCACACAGCGAGGACTGCTCAGGGCACACGGCGAGGCGCTCAGTACACACGGCGAGGTGCTCAGTACACACGGCGAGGTGCTCAGTGCACACGGTGAGGACTGCTCAGTACACATGGCGAGGACTGCTCAGGGCACACGGCGAGGACTGCTCAGTGCACACAGCGAGGTGCTCAGTGCACACAGTGAGGACTGCTCAGGGCACATGGTGAGGTGCTCAGTACACACGGCGAGGACTGCTCAGGGCACATGGTGAGGTGCTCAGTGCACACGGTGAGGACTGCTCAGGGCACACGGCGAGGACTGCTCAGTGCACACAGCGAGGTGCTCAGTACACACGGCGAGGCGCTCAGTGCACACGGTGAGGACTACTAAGTGCACACGGTGAGGACTGCTCAGGGCACACGGTGAGGCACGGGAGGCGGGGGCAGCCAGTGGGGAACACTCACCAGGCTCCAAACAGCTTCATGCTGAGTGGCAAAGCGTTTTCATTCTGGGTGGATCAAAATAAACATGAACTTCACCGAGGTCCAACAATAGATTCTCTCCAAAACCAACAAAGAAACAGGAACTCAGTTTGCTCAACTTCGGATGAGCTGAGGAACACTCACACTTCTTTGTTTCTGGCATAAAATTATTTCCCCCACCTCCAACTTGTACCCCAGCAAGGAAACCCTCTTCACTTTATTATTCTGCCGAACTAGAGCAGGCAGAGCTCGAGCTCTTTTCTGTGAGTTCCAGGACACCTAATGTACGTTTGGCAGGGTCTGTATGAAACCTTGGACACGTCTCGGGGTAAAATGAATGTCTGGCTGGGAGTGTTTCATCCTCGGAAAGAGTGATGGCAACTTGGGTGTCCAGAGCTGCTTCCAGGTGAACAGCTGTGGATCCTTGCGGGTGGGCAGGGCACGTGGGGAGGGGGCGCCATCTGTGCCCCAGAGGCAGCTGCACCGGCTGACTGCAGGTCCTGCTTTGGGGCGTCCTCCCATGGCATCCCAGACTTCCTAGCAGTTCAAAGTGCTGCATTCATGTTAGCGGAAAAAGGCGGCCTTGCAGGTTGCAGGCTGTGGTCAGACTAAGCTGAGGCCATGAGGCTGAGTGATCCGAGCACTCACTCCAAGGGCAGGGGTCAGCACAGGCTCTGAGGAGCTGCAGCAGCAGACGATGAGGCCAGACGAGGGCTGGGGGTCCCTGCAGTCTCCACCTCGGCTCTGCCTCTTAGCCTCACTCAGCCTGAGCGCAGGAGGCCAGGTGCCTGAGGATGCGGCCACGGCTGCAGCTGCCTTGGGTTTCTAGAAAAGTTCTGAAGGTGGTACCTGGTGTGACATAAACCATGTTATCTGTGAGACATCTATTAGAGCTGGTAAGATCACTCCAGTCAGCAACTCCTTATAAGTGGTGCTCTTCTCTTTCCTCCCTCTCCCCAGCCCTGGAGGCATCTACTGTCAGCCGTGCCGAGCCTGGAGTCTGCCGGGATGCTTGAGGGGCTTGGGCTGGCCAGGTTGCAGACATTGGGCATTTCATCGAAGCAGTTTTTGGTAGCATGGATGCTGGTTTTGGCACATTGTGCTCTATTGGGTGCTAAAGCCCTTTAGCATTTTCTCTTCCACCAAACTTTCAGGTGAATTCATGCAATGCTCGATGGACTGGCTGGTCATTGACAGATTGGTTGTGGAGTAACTAATTAATCCGTTGGTGCAGCAAACGCTAACACTTTCCATCCTCGTTAGGGGCTCCACTAGATACTGCAATGCAGAGTGAGTGCAGTAGAGCCACGGCCCCTTCTCCAGGCAACACCAGTGGCGTGCAAGCCTTGGGGACGTAACTGCTCCCTCCCGAGAGGACGTGTGGGATGGGAGTGCGTTGGGGCCGCCACCCGGCACACTCTCTACAAGGCTTCCGGGAAAGCTGACTCTTTGATCATGTTTTTCACAACTTTGTGGGGACGTGCTCAAAAGTACAGCAAAGCACCCAGGGACACGCGTGGCTTAAGGCCAGCTGACCATGGCGCATGCCCCGCGTTGCTCCCCCAGCACCGATTCCTCCCATTCTTTTCCTAATAAAGCCCTGATTTTGTTCTCTGTGCACGCGTGAGTTTTAGGCACCATTTCCCAGCCCAGGAAGAGAATCAGGGTGTCATCTTCTCGTCTCGAAGCTTTCGCTTTCCTCTTCTGGACTGGAATTAAAACACGAGGCTGGAGGTGAGGCAGCCGTCTCGCAACCATGAGGTGACCATGGAGATGGAATCTATTGGGAGAGGAGAAGGGGAAAAGCCTGGGACATCGAGGTGTCAGGGGGACCCCACACCACCCCAGACAGGGAGTCCCACACCACCCCAGACAGACAGGGGACCCCACACCACCCCAGACAGACAGGGGACCCCACACCATCCCAGACAGACAGGGGACCCCACACCACCCCAGGCAGATGACCCCGGGTTTCCTTGAGCCGTGGGAAATAAGCCCTCCTCTGCTGTGCTACTCCCAGGCAGCCAACGCAGTCCCTTTAGAACCCAAAATATCTGAGACAGGTCTCAGTTAATTTAGGAAGCTTATTTTGCCAAGGTTAAGGGTGCGCCTGTGGCACAGCCTCAGGAGGTCCCGACGACATGTGCCCGGGGTGGTCGGGGTGCAGCCTGCTTGGATACATTGATCAATACGTGTAAGATGTCCACTGGTTCCGCTGGCTAAGGCGGGACAACTCCAAGTGGGGCTTCCCGTCATAAGGAGAGAAGAGACAGAGGTTACATTCTTCTGAGTCCTTGATCAGCTTTCCACTGAATACACAGTTTAGTCTGGCCCAGTGAATCTGCATTTTTACATAAACAATAGGGCAGAGGAAGCCATCAGATACACATTTGCCTCAGGAGAGCCTCAGAGGGATGACTTTGAGTTCTGTCTGTCCTTTGTCCATGAGGAGTTTCCTTACGGGCACATTGTGAGGGAGGTCTGCAGCTTCTTACCTCGCAGCTGCCTTATTTAGGAGGAGAATGGGCAGCAGGTTTGCCTGACGCAGTTCCCAGTCTGTCCTTTCCCTCGGCTGAGTGACGCTGGGGTCCTGAGGTTTCTTTTCCTTTCACAGACACGGTGCTATTCTGAGCTAAGGAGAGGTGGTGAGCGTGCCTCTCCTGTGTGGCCGCCTGTGGCGGGCTGCAGCGGGGAGTGACCCCACCGTGGCTGTGCTTAGGCTCAGAACCCAGGCTGGCAAATAATCCGTCATTGGGCCAGGTGCGGTGGGGTCACGCCTGTAATCCTAGCACTTTGGGAGGCTGAGGCGGGCGGATCACGAGGTCAGGAGTTCAAGACCAGCCTGGCCAACATGGTGAAACCCCGTCTCTACTAAAAATACAAAAATTAGCTAGGCCTGGTGGCACGTACCTGTAATCCCAGCTACTTGGGAGGCTGAGGCAGGAGAATCACTTGAACCTGGGAGACCGAGGTTGCGATGAGCTGAGATAGCTCCATTGCACTCCAGCCTGGTGACAGAGTGTGACTCCATCTCAAAAACAAAAACAAAACAAAAAAACACCGTAATTGCAGGCCCTGGTGCTTGTCCCATCTATCCAGACACTGGTGTTCAATTTCACAGCATCATCTTCGGGCGTGCAGACTTGGAGGTAGGTCTGAACTGAGCTCAGCCATTTTCATCTGTGTGGCCCTGGGCAAGTGGCCCAACTGTTGCAAGCTCCTTTCCTCCTTCTGTACAGTGATGTGAGTGATGGCGCCTCCCTTTGTGGGATTGCTGGGCATTCAATGAGATAATTAGGAAGTAATTAGTGTGCGTTGATTATTATAGATATGACTGTTCTTAAGAAACATAAACATCCTCTGCTTCCCATTCATGCGCTCTGCGACCCACCAACAAATTCCATCCTCTCGCAGTGTCCACTCCTGGTGAGCTGAACTCAGGGCTGTGTTGGAGCCACACCTCAGGTCATTCATGTAGTCACGGGCAAATCAGTCTCCCTGGATCTCAGTTTCCTTATCTATGAGATGAGAGGTTTGTACCAGATCGATTTCCAGGTTCTTTTGGTTGGAAAATCCTGTGATTTTTATCATTCTCTGTACAGAATTCTATTCTAAGGGAAAAGTGGTTTAAAGCAGGAAAGTTTCCCTTGCTACCTAAAGATGTCACTACATCAACTTTGCATCTTTTATTAGCATACTTTTTCTTATGTCTCCATTGGTTGAGCAAACAGAGATGAAATTTGCATTGATTTTCTCAAGAAAAATACGTCCACTTGCTTGGTTTGAGGATGTTTTTACCAAGAGTGGATCCTGCAGTTTCTCTTCCCCGCTGGCCTGTGCAGACGTGGCCATGCTTCCTGGCGTGACTTTCATCAGATGGTAACGGCTTCACCCTGTCTTGGGAGGATGGCGCCATTCTTCACTGCCTCTTGGGCTGTTGACTCTTTGATTTTATTTTGCTGTCTGACTTTATAAATTGTATTATGATATTTTTCAACACTCTGGATCAGTTTACCAACCCATGGGCACCTGCACCAGAGGGTTTTACAGAAAGTGCAGGATTGGTGGGGTGCTGTTGTTCCTTTCTGAGCGGGTGTGATCTTTGCCTCTCAAGCTGCCCAGACACGTTTAAGAGGTGGTGACTTGGTGGGTGACCAGCACCGATGGTGTCTCTTTCAAAAATGACGACCCTCTGACCATCCTCAGCTGTGATGGTCTCATCTTATTTGGACATTTAAGCTCCCCCTCTGGGTTGGGTAATGCAGCTGGAGCTGCGGAGATACAGCTCTGAGAGGCCGTGTCCGCTGTGCCTGCGAGCTGTGTTGTCCCCTGAGGGTCCAAACCGCTAGGTCTCAGCTTGGTCTTTAATCAAAGCACCAGAGTGTTAGATGTCCACCTGTGTCCGTCGTGGGGCTCCAGGCAGTCTGTGTGGCCCCAGTGCTCACTGATGAGTTGTGTGTGTTTGTATAACGTGGATTCTGTGGGGATGCAAGAGTTGAAATTTCTGTCAGGTTGTTTGGTGTGTAGCCCTCCCTGCACAGGGGGGCACCACCCACGATAGCACATACGATAATCTACTGGGATATGGTGCTGGATCCGATGGACGCTGGGTACAGGCCCCCGGACTCAGAGCACATAGATCCCATGTGCCCTGGGTGCAGGACCCTGGACTCAGAGCACATGGATCCCATGTGCCCTGGGTGCAGGCCTCTGGACTCAGAGGTCAGCTTCCTGAAGTCTGGGGGGAAGTGCTGTCCTGCTGACATGGCTCAGAGACAGGTGGGACATCTGATTTCTTGGTGCCATTTTTCTTTCTACTTTGGAGCACGGAGCATCTGGAATGCCTGAGGTTGGTCCTACACAGGGTTTTTACATCTATTTTTAACTGAAGTAGCTCTTACAGTTAAACGCTTTTTACAGTGTGAAAGCTTTTGGCTGAAGGTGACAGAAATTGTCACAGTAGGAAGAAGGTGGGGTGCTGCGTGTTCCCCTCATAGAAGCGTCCTGAGGTCGTGCTGCCCTCGGCGAGCTCCCTCGGGGCAGCTTCTGTCCTTCTGTGGTGGCTCCTGCTGTCCCTCATCATGCAGTGGGCACTCCCGGGCTCACATCCCAGTGGGGCCCCAACCTGGCTCTCCCCTGGTGAGCTGTGCTCCCTCTGCCACTCTGGGTCACTGCTTCGCACCCTTCTGTGACAGCCCTGCCCCTCTGGAGCCCGGCCGTCAGTGGCCTTGGCCTTGCCCTCTTCCGCTGGTCACCATGGAGTTTGAGGTCACCGCTGACTTCCTCTGGGGCTAGGGCTTCTGCTCATGGCCCCAGCCCCTGCCCGCTGCCTGCATCATCGGTGCCTCTGCATCCACAAGCTGGGAAGTGTGAGATGGGAAGCCTAGGTGTGGGGAGCAGATGAGGGAACAGCCCAGGAGGCAAAGGGCTGCAAGGAGACAGAGACGGCTGGAGGCCCCGCCATGCACACAGTGGGAAGAAGCAGAAGGCCTGTAGCTGTACTGTCCCCATCTCCTGTGAAAATCTGTGAGGCGTTGTGCCTCTGTCTGCATAACCACAGTGGTTTCCTGTTGTCCTTTTGTCACTCGCAGCACACTAGGAGGAAACGTGTGGTTGGAGAAAGATTTTTTAAAGGCCTGGAAGTGTGGTCCCATCAGGGCCCATGGTCTGCCCAGAAGGGGCTCTCCCCAGTGTCCTGGGAAAGGGGTGGGGCCAGGGAGGGTGAGCCAGGCAGCCTCTCCCCAGATGTCCATGGTTGACCTCTCCTGGGGTTTCTGATCCACTGATGCCCCTAAATGACCCAGGACCGAGAGGTTGCAGAGAAACCACAAGCAGAGCCAGAATGGACTCCCAGGAAGTACGTGCAGGGAGAAAATCAAGACGCGAAGTGGGAGAAAGGCTGGTGTTGCTTTCTTCTCTTTTATATCTGAGCCTTATCCAGAACAGGCATCTGGAGTAAGATGAATGCCATCCTTCTCCTCCCCTGGTGAGCCCATTCACGCGCTATCTCAAACCCTGTCCTGAGCCCCATCCTGAGCACTGTTTGGGGCCAGAGCCTGTGGCCAGGCTGCACCTTTTCCTGCGAGGGGCCCAGGTATCCCAAAGGCCCACTCCGCTGAGCAGGGGACACGATCATGGACATCTCGGGAGAGGCTGCCAGGGACCCTGCAGCCCCTGCCTTCTTGAGGCTGCCTGGCTCACATTCCCTGGCCCTATCCCTTTCCCAGGACACTGGGGAGAGCCTCTTCTGGGCAGACCATGGGCCCTGATGAGACCACCCTTCCAGGTCTCCCTCCTCCTCCACCTTGCTCCCCTCAATCACTATCACGCGTTCCCTGTCAGTGTTCACTCTATCATGTGTACACTCAGCCACACGTTATATATCACACACTCACTCTCACGCATTGACGATCTCACATTCAGTCCACCTCACGTTCACCTTCACATGTTCACTCTAGTTCATGTTTACTGTCACATGCTCGCTCTATCACGTGTTCACTCTATCACACATTCACTCTGATGTTCAGTCCATCTCAAAATCACTCTCACACATTCACTGTGTCACACCTTCACTCTATCTCATGCTCACACTCACGCATTGACTATCACACACTCACTCCACCTCATGTTCACTCTCATGCATTCACTATCCTGTGTTCACTCTATAATGTGTACACTCATCACACATTCATGTTATCATGTGTTCATCAATACACGTTCACTCTCATGTGTTCACTATCCCGTGTTCACTCTATAATATGTACACTCTATCACACATTCATGTTATCATGTGTTCATCATCTCATGTTCACTCTCAGGCATTCAGTATCCTGTGTTCACTCTATAATGTGTACACTCTATCATACATTCATGTTATCATGAGTTCATCATTACATGTTCATTCTACCACATGGTCACATGTTCACTCTATCACATGTTCACTATCACACCTTCTCTATCATGCATTAACTCTATCACATGTTCACTCTGTCACATGTTCACTCTATTACATGTTCACTATCACACCTTCTCTATCATGCATTAACTCTATCATGTGTTCACTCTGTCACATGTTTGCTCTATCACGTTTACTCTACCATGAGTTCACTATCACATGTTCGCTATCATGCATGGACTATCACATATTCACTGGACCACATGTTTGCTACTATGCACCCTCTCTCATGCGTTTGCTCTATCATATGTTCACTCGATTACACATACATTCTATCACACAGTCATGCTATCATGTGTTCACTATCACATGTTCACTCTCATGCATTCACTCTCACATGTTCACTGCATCACATGTTCACTGTCATGCATTCACTCTCATGTGTTCACTGTATCACATATTCACTCTATCACACGTTCACTCTCATGTGTTCACTCTATCATGTGTTCAGTGTATCATGTCTTCACTCTATCACATATTCACTCTATCACACGTTCACTCTCATGCATTCACTCTCATGTGTTCACTCTATCACATGTTCAGTGTATCATGCCTTCACTCTGTCACACACTCTATCACGTGTTTACTCTATCACATGTTTAGTCTATCACGTGTCCACTTTCCTCTATCATGTGTTCAGCATATCATGTATTTGCTGTCATACATCCACTCTATCATGCATGTGTTCACTATCGTGCCCTAACTCTGTCACACTTTCTCTGCCATGCGTTCCCTCTGTCATTTGCTCGATGTATCACTTGTTCACTCCATCACTTGTTTGCCCTCTCGTGTGTCTGTGCCGTCACCGAGCCAGCCTGCCTGTGTGCTCTGGAGCAGGCTGCCTAACTATCCTGTGCCTCAGCATCAATCTCTAAGACTGGAGAGGTGATTCCTATGTGAAGGGCTCAGATCCCCATCAAGGCTGGGTGTTACTAGTGTAAGGCCCAGAGCTAGAGTAGGGGGAGCCCCATGTTTGGAGGTTGGGTCCAGAGGATTTGGCAGCAGAGCAGATATAGGATGCAAAGGACAGAAAATCAGGAATGAATTCTTAATTCTTGTGGCCTGGGTAAATATGGGGATATGATCTCTTTATCAATGGGGATATCAGACAGGAAGTGTTCTGAGCTGGGGGAAGACTGACAGGGAGATGGATTTGGGGGAAATCAAGGTTTAAATTTTAAAATTGAATTTTGAGATATGTGTAAAATTCTGATTGTAGAGGTTGGAAGGCGTTGCGTGAAGAATCTAGGGCTTATGACAGGAGTGATGACTGGAAATATAAATTGGGGATTTGTCAGCTGTAGTGAAATTTAAAACCATAGGATTGAATCGCATCACAAAGAGAGCACGTGGGGATGAGAGAGGAGGGCTGAGGGCTGAGGAGCTCTGGGATGGGGATGTCCAAGGAGGAGGCCCTTTGGAGATCTTTGGTCCCCTCACTCACTTCACACAGGCGGGAGCTCTCTTAATCTTCCACCGGATGAAGCTCTCTCTTAGCAGGAAGGGACTTTCTGAGGGATGGTCAGAGGCCAAGAATCACTCCCCTATCTTTGGCCTGCTTCCCATTGCAGCGTTTAGATGTTGCCTGACTGAATTAAGGGTTAAATCTTGCCTACTTGGAGGGAACGACTTCACCTGTAAACCCATGAACAAATCAGAGAAAGGTGAAGGAGAGAAAGGCTGCAGGGCACTCAGGCCTGAAAAAGCAATGCTCATGCTTCCTCTTTAGTTTTTAAACGTGATTCTATTTGATGATTACCCAAATAGTATACCTTCATTGGAAAACATTTGAATATTGCAGAAAATTATAAAAAGGTAAAAAATCATCCTTTAACCATCCACGCAGAGATAAATACTATTATCTTCTCCTATACTTTATTCAAGTCTTTCTTGTATGGAAATTTTCTTTCCCTCAAATAGTAGATATAATTTTGTATACTATCTTATGCATCACACATTATCGTGAGTGTTTTTCTAGGTAATTGAAAACTTTTTAAAGAAGTAACATTTTTAAAGGTAATATAATATTGCATCAAATTAAATTACATCACGTAGTATCTTGCTTAGAAAATTTCCTGCTGTTAGACTTCGATGTTTTCCCCAGAGAAAGGATCAGCATTTGTAATTTGATGGCAAAAACAACCAGTTATAACAGAACCAGTCAAATAAGAGCTTTCTCCGTCCTGCCACCAGTGACCCATCCTTCTATTCCACACTTTTGTCGCTGAAGGTGTCCTGGACAGAGGAAGCTTATACTCTGGGAACAGACCAATTTTAAACTGGGTAAGAGCCTGTAATTTTTATAATATATTTGATTGGATTTCCTATTATCTGCAATTGACAAGATAACTTCTTATGACCCAAGAGGGTCTGGAAGAGTTCTGGGTCCTGCCCAGATCGTCGTTGAGAGTTAGGAGAAAGTAGTTAAGAAAGCAGTTTTGTAAGACAATGAGACAATGGAGTAGGGAACTTTCTGTTTGCGGCATGCTGTCCATGGCTTCCAATACATCGATCGCACCACACAACTTTGGGTCAAAACTTCTGTTAGTATTTTACATTCTTTCTGTTTATCAAATAATATGAATGTTTAAAAAATTCTTAATAAGCACAAGGAAATTGCTCTCTAGAAAGGTTAAAAAAGCATGATCTTCTGGAAGTATCTAACAGAGCATTTGGTAAAGTTCGTTTCTATAACGACTTTCCAACATTGGCAATGATGTATTAAAGCAGATCTTTTTAATTTTTTTAATCAATGGAGGTGGCCATTTTGTATACATTGATTAAACATTTGTATTTCCTCTGTTATGAAGGGTACGTTTTAACAGCTGGTAATGAGCAGAAACATGCCACATTATTGGCAGCTGTAGGTGGCTGGGTTAGGTTGTAGGTGAGTGAGGGCATTACTAATAACAGCTAAGTAACATGACCGAGCACTTAATGTGCCAGGCCCCATGAGTGAGAGCCCTCTGGACCATGCATTAGGCACGTTTCATGAAATGTCCTCCCCCAAAGCCTTCCTGGGCAGCACTGTAGAAGCACACGCCCCCTTCGGGACGCTAGGCAACTGGTGGGGGCCCCAAAGCAGCTTCCAACATGGAGTTCAGTTAAGTCCTGGCAATAATCCTATCAGAGCTCAGGCCTGTTCCCACGATGATCAATTCCATTTTGTTCTTGTGCCTAAATATGGGCAGAAATAGCAGAGGACAAGGAGGAACTGGCTGCCTGCTTACCTTCCTGGAGAGTTCTGAGGAGGTGGATGGATGTGGGCAGTTTCAGTTCAGGTTAAGAAATACTACTAGATACCTCCTCTGGTAGAGACACTGCTGTGTCACTCATAAGCACAAGTGGAAGGAGTGTTCTAATACTGGATACCAGAAAAACAGAAGCCCCTCTAAGTATCTCAAGCAGTAAGGAAATAATACAGGGAAATATATATATACACACACACACACACACACACACAGGTGTGTGTATATATATATATACACACCTATAATAAGTACAGGGAAATATATATATATATAAAAATACCTAAAATAAGTCCTTGGGGAGTGATGGCCAGGAAGGCCACCGCTTGCTCTCAGGATATCCAGACAGGTGTGAGTTAATGGGAAGCCTACGAGCAGATGAGGAGGCTGTAGGCATTGCAGGGACGGCGCACATCACCTGCTCCAAAGCCCAGAGTGGGTGATTTTAATGAAGATGCCTGGAAGCTGATGGAAAAATCCTACCTCTGCCAGCCGACTGCTGACAAATACACACCAGCCTGCGATTGCCGATGAGAACTATTTTGTTTTTCCTTTCCTGCATCCTAAATTTTATGGGAATGACTTTCGTCGGACCTCTGCCTGTCGGGGAGTCTGTGAAGCATGGGAATACGGGGTATCACTGTCACACGACAGCATTCAGCACAGTTCTGTGACTTGGAGGTGATTCGGTGGAAACGGATGCGCTGAGAGAAATGTGCGGAGAGGGCACGGAACCTGAAAGACCCTTTTGCTCAACCCGACAACTTCCTAGAAGTGTAAAGTTTGACTCGAGGTTTTTATTTTTATTATTGTTTTTTCACGTCTGGGCCTTTGATATGGGGCTGTACTTACATATCCAGAAAGCAGATTGAACTGCACGGACAGACACATGAAGACAAGATTTAGATTTTCCTGCAAATATCTCCAGCTTCAGGGAAAGCTGGGATTAAGTGGGACAGGACTGGAGCCATGGAAACTAGAAATCCTGATGAAAGCTGATAGGGGCCTGGTCCCAGGCGGTGGAAATGGAGAGACAGGATACGTTTAACATATATTTTGGAGGTAGAATTACCAGGACGTAGTGATCAAATGGATGGGATCGGCAGGGAAGATGTGAGAAGGGGAGAAGCTTATTGTGGGCCCCTTCGTGGTTGGCTTGGATGAGTCAACAGTGATGCCATTGATTTGGAGCAGGAATAAAACATAAAGGGCCAGGTTTTATGGAAAAGAGAGTGACTTATGTTTGGGACTTGTAGAACTTGAAGTGTTTGTGGAACATTCAAGTGACTTGACAAGTCAACAGTCAGGTCTGGGAACAAGTCTCCAGTTTAGGCAGCGACAGGACTTCAGGTGCAGAACTGCTCATCTACTGCGTGGATATGGAAATGAAAACCATGAGTGCTGATGAGATCAGTCAGGGAGGGCATGTAGAAGGTTAGGTCTGATTCAGAATTCACTGTGGTGGGAGGGTCCATTATGGGACTCACTGAATTACTGAGATTAAAAATGAGATGACTGTCTTCACCAAAGTCTTGTAATAATCACTGATATCTTTCTAAAGTTGGACAATGTGCAAAGCATTATTGCAGGCACTGCCCACTGCTAGCTTATGAAGATTTTTATCGTTTCACAGATGAGGAAACTAAAGTGCAGAGGATTTTAGGTCAGACAACCAGTAAATGGGTGAAGCGGTTCTGCCCAGCCCCTCCACCTCTTCTTTGTGTCTTCCTAAGTCATGTCACGGCCTTCTTGTCCCACACTTATGTTTTCACATGGGTCAAATGGATTACACCTCCCAGAATGTTGCACAATCACTTTACAAAACAGTGACAGTAACATGGGAATTGCTGTCTGCTTATTACAGATAAATGCATCCAGAACTTCACTGACGGTGATAGGGCGAAAGTTGAATGTGCCCATTGTAATTACATCAGTGTTAGCAATAGCGCAAGTTGTTTGCTTAAAATGATTGGAAATTGTTTATTTTTCACGTGAAAGTGGAGGAGGTTGAGAATTATCATAGCAGAGTCTTCATGCAGAGACAAGCATGTGGCTTTCTTGAGGGCTCATAGTTTTCAGGGTCACTGTCACAGTCGTAGCTCAGAAAACAGGAAAATTAAAGATTAAATATTAAGTCTGAGGGTCTCAGAACCCACCTGTATACCTCCCTATTGTTGATCTTAACCCTTTATCCTGTCTTCAGTTGTAGCTGCTACAGAGTTGGATTGTAGCAAAAACCTCTTTGGATTGTTTGACAAAATATCATAGAGTCTGCCCTGTGGATGGAGTTTTGGATGAGGTTATAGAAGTATAAACTGCACATAAAAAAAGAATCAGATTGTCGGCTGTAAGATTCATCCAGTTCAACTTTCCATGTCTGGGGCTGGTCTCGTGAGCAGGACGTGGAAGGTGCGACTGGGGTCATCCCTTTGTTCCTTCTGTACGTCAGTCAGCCATGGGGCACAGAAAGTGTGCTACTGAGCCAGGCTTTTGAGCCATCAGGAATGTGCAGGTGGGCAGGGGAGGAAGGAAACTATCAATATTGAGATCTACTCAGAGACAGGCATGGGCTCAGGGCTTTCAACTGTTGTTCCATTTCTTTTTGTAACAACTCTAGAGGGGTGTGAATATGCCGGTGTTGTCGATAAGGAACCCAAGACCGGGAGGGATGAAGAGTCAAAGCTGCGTACGTGTCCAGCTATGAACACAAGCTAATCGGCCTTTGAGGCGTGGGCTCTGCGACGTCCTCCTGTTTCCCAGTGGCCCTCTCCAGGCCTTCATGTACGCCGTGTCCATGCTGACAGCTGATAGGTGCCGCACTCAGGCTGCAGAATCCGGTCCGCTCCGTGTCTCCCCACATCCCTCATGGACGAGGTGCTCCTCCTAGAGCTCATTTATCTCCTTCTCTTCCTGCAAAACGTTCCCCTTTCCAAAGGTCTATTTCTAGATCTATTTTAGATGATCTATTTCTAAAATTCCTTAACTTACTAAGGTTTATTTTACTTGTCGATAATATGGTCTCATTTTGGATTTAATTCATTTATTTGTCCATTTATCCATTCTTTATTTTATTTATCCAGTTTTCATTGACTAAATATTTTTGAGGGGACCCTCAGATGTTATGACCTGAGAATACAACATGAGAAAACACAGCCTATGGCTGTTGGGGTCGTTTTGTAGCTGGGGAGATGCACGTTACACACGGAATTATAATGGAATGTAAGTGTTGTAATAATTCAGGAGACTGGCAGCAGTAATTCTGGAGTTAAGCAGAAAGGTCAAAGATGGAGAGTGGTAAAAGCTTTGGAAACAGAGCTTTGAAATAAGGTAGAAAGGATGAGGAGCTACCCTGGCCCCATTCCAGGTGGCCTAGGAGAACTCTGCATAGAGAAGGCATGGAGCCCGAAGGGTCGTGAAGCACACGGAACAATCTCTTTTCTGTGTAACTGAAGCCTAAGAGTGCATGTGTTTGTCAGTGTGTGGTGTGTTTGTGTTTGTGTGTGAATATATGTGTGTGTGTATGCATATGTGTAGTTTGCATTTGTGAATGTGGTGTGTATATATGTGTGTTTGTATGTGCTCATGTATGGCGTCTGTGTGTGCATGCATGCATGTAGTGTGTCTGTACATGTGTGCACGTGTTTGTGTGTCTTTCTGTGTATGCAATGTGTGTGTATATTGTGTATATGTGTATACATATGTGCATATGTGTATGCAGATGTGTGGTGTGTGTTTGTGTGTATGTCCATGTGTATGTTGTGTGTGTCTGTATGGGTGTGCACATGTTTGTGTATTTGTTCATATGTGTATGTTTGTGTGTATGTATGTGATTGTATATGTATTTGTGTGTTTTGTGTACTTGTTCATATGTGTATGTTTGTGTGTACGTATGTGATTGTATATGTATTTGTGTGTTTTTGTGTCGCTCTGTGTATCTACAGTGTATGCATGTATCTGTATGTGTGTGTGGTATATGTTTGTGTATGCATATGTGTGTATGCATGTGTGTGGTGTGTGTTTGTGTTCATGTGTATATGTATGTGTATATATGTGTGTGGTGTTTGTGCATGTATGCATGTGTGTGTGTTTGCATGTACATAAGTGTTTGTGGTGTGTGTTTGCATGTGTGCTTGTGTATATATGTTTGTATGCATGTATATGGTGCATGTTTGTGTGTATGTGTGTAGTGTATGTGTATGTGTGTGTGGTGTGTGCTTGTACATGCGTATGTGTGTTTCTCTGTGTTTGTGTGTATATGTATGTGTATGTGGTATGCATTTATGCATGTACTTCTGTGTGTGTGTCCATGTGTATATGTGTGGTGTTTCTGCATGCATGCATGTGTTTGTATATATGTGCATGTGTGTATGTGGTGTATGTTTGTGCATGTGTTTCTGTGTGTATGTGTGGTGGATGCGTCTGTGTGTGGGTGGTGTTTGTGTATGTGTGCTGGTGTGTGTATATATGGATATGTGTGCATGTGGTGTGTGTGTGTTCATGTGCTTCAGTGCATTTGTGTATCTATGTGGTACGTGCTCATGTATGGTATGTGTTTGTGTTGATGCGGTATGCGGGGAAGAAGCGAGAACTGAGGCCATCATAATGTGAACAGCTCTAACGTGGTCACATGCAGCCAGGAAAAGCCATGGAAAGTGACTGTAAAATGAGTGGCTGCAGCTTTTTACCTTGCTCGTGGGAACAGAATGTGTGTCCCAGTCCTTGCCTTGGCCCGGAGGCGAATGGGTGGAAGTGGCCATGTTCAGAGCACGCTTCAGCCTACAGGCTCCTGCATCTCTGTTCTCCAGAGCCTTTGCCTTGCCCTGTGGAGCAAAGCACTGTTAACTGAGTAACTTAAAACAGCAGGAGTGTGCTCCCTCCCAGTCCTGGACACAAGAAGTTCGAATCAAGGCATCCGCAGGGCCTGGTCGCTCACTGAGGCGGGCACCGTTCTCTGGGTTCCGGCCTTCTGGCGTCAGTCCCATCTCCACCTGCGTCCTTACTGCTCTCCTCCCCGAGCGTCAGTCTCTCTCCTCTTCTGAGGACATCAGTCTTTTTGGACCAGGGTCTGCCCTAGTGACCTCCTAACTTGATGACACCTGCAAACATCGTATTTCCAAATAAAGGCAGGTTCACCGGTACTTGGTGGTAGGGCTTTGACATATCCTTTTGGGGAACATTCTTTGACCCATAATGGCTGGCCCCTGGTTCAAGCAGGTGGGGCGGGGGGCGCTGAGGGAGCTGCCTGCAGCCTGAAGCAGAGCTGCCCTGTGAACCCGCCCAGGGCCTGTGTACACTCCTGAATCTTGGGGCAATTCCTTATGCAGCATCCCTGTGACCACTGAGGGGAGGGAAGGACAGCTGGGAGGGAGAGGAAAGGAGGCTGAAACCCAGGAGGGAAGCTGTCTCCAGAGGCTGTGCATGCGAGGGGCAGAGGCTGAGCCAGGGGAGTCACCGAGGGGCCTGGAGCAGAGAGTGATGTAATGGGGTCTGTATTTAAAAATAATTTTGCTGGCCCCTGTTGGCAGGAAACATGGCTGGACATGAGGCAGGCCCTCCATTCTACCTTCAGTCTGATGGGGGCCTGGGGCCCAGGGTGCCTTTCGTCCCCTGACCCTCACCGATGGCCCCAGACACGTGCCCCCCATGCAGGAGAGCAAGTGGGTGTGCGTGGTGGGTGTCGTCTGGTTACAGTGATAAACTGCCTTTAGAAAGGGAGCCTGAGCCTTCACAATGGTTGGCATCCTCCCTAGCAGGGACTCTCGGGGAGGCTGCCGCCTTCACAGCCCCCCATGCTACATAATGACGGTAATTTTGCCCTTGAGGCTGTGAAGCCCTCACGCAAATGAAACCTTACTACCGGGAAAGGCTTGGCTCTGAAGCACGCATGTCCCCACAGTGGCTGTTAGCAGTGATTTAGGCCGAGTGACGGGAGCAGGCCGGCTGAGCGAGGAGGGGCAGAGGTCCTTGAAAGGCACCCACTGGCTTCATAATTTTGTTCTTAGAGGGCCCTGCATATCTCCAATCTCCCCCAAAACAACAGCGGGGTCTGGTTCTGTGTGTTCCGCGGATGCTGAAATAACTCATTCCGCGGGATTCACTGGGCACCTGCTTGTGCCAGGAGTGAGTGGCGGGTGGGGGCGGCAGGTGGACAAGCAGCGCCGGTGGGTCCCCACTGACAGCTGACACAGGTGGCCTCGTGTTCCCTAAAGCCTTCGCAGAGGGGTGGAGGCCTGGCCTTCCTGGCGAGGGGCGGACCGGGAAGGGTGGCCAGGCATCAGGAGCAGCAGAGGAGCCGTTCCCAGACACGCAGTGTCTTCATCCATCCAGGACGTGTCTGGGGCTCATGGCTCTCTGCGGGGGGCAGTGGGCGGGGCCTCTGCAGAAACCCTGAGAAAAGCTTCCCCGGTGACTGGGAGCAGGAAGGGTGTCTGTGCGTTCTCGGGGGCCGGCCTCTGCTGCGGACACTTGTTCCGAAGTGGGGCTCCCACAGTGTCAGCCCAGCTGGACCTGCCTTCCGGAGCCAGGGCGCTGCCAGAGTGCGGGAGCTGCGCAGCGTGGACGCCCCAGGAGTTCCAGGAAGGGCAGCCACGCTGGGGTGGGAAAGGCCGGGCTGGGCCGGGAGGACCCTGCCCCGAGACGCCCCGAGACGCCCCTCGTGCGCTGCGCAGCCCTGGTGGCCGCAGATTCCCACTCACCTGTGATTTGGGGTGATTTCCTCACCTGTCAAGGAGGGGCTGCCGAGAGTCCTGGACTCTCCAGACCTGTCAGCAAGGCCCCTGCCTCACTCTTCCACTTAGGAGGCTCTGGCCCAGAAATGTTATAGAGGGAAACGCCACTGAAGATCCAATACACGATGATTGACAAGTGGACCACACTGCCTGCCCCAGCGGCTGGAGGGAGGGAAGCTGCAGGAGGGAGCTGGGGCTGTCCAGGCTCCAGGCCAGGGCAGCTGCTCCACAGCAGGACCAGGGCCTTCTCACGGCAGCTGGACCATCGCTGGGCTGCCCTAGGCGAGTAGGTGGACCGGGGATCAGCATGAGGACTGGATCCTCACGACACGGATGGACTCTTCCATTCATTCCAGAGCTGCTGACCCCTGTGGCTCTGAAGGTCCAGGTGTGACCGCAGGCTCCCTAGATGAGCACGACCCAGGCTCTGGCAGAGCTCCACGGCATTGGGGTGCAGTCACATGCACTGGGGGGAAGGAGATTCAGGGAGGGAGGTGGGGGAGGCAGGACTAGGGGAATGCCTGTAGGGGAAGGGGAGTCAGGAAGGGAGGGAAGGGAGAGAGAACTGCGGGAAGCCTCCAAGACTCCGCCCTTTCAAGCAGGGGCTTCCTGACCTGGTCAAGGCAGGCTCCGCCCTTTCACTCCCCAAAGCTGTCCCACCCAGGGTGGAGGAGGTCAGTGAAGGAACATCCGTGTCGGGTTCCCTGTGGCCTGCTTGCTGTGGAGGGGGCAGGCAGATGGTAGTTGCACAGGTGCAGAGACGCCAGACCACCAGCCTTCACTGACCTCCTCCACCCTGGGTGGGACGGCTTTGGGGAGTGAAAGGGCGGAGCCTGCCTTGACCAGGTCAGGAAGCCCCTGCTTGAAAGGGCGGAGTCTTGGAGGCTTCCCGCAGTTCTCTCTCCCTTCCCTCCCTTCCTGACTTCCCTTCCCCTACAGGCATTCCCCTAGTCCTGCCTCCCCCACCTCCCTCCCTAGATCCTCTTCCCCCCAGTGCGTCCCTACAGTCCTCCCTCTCCTGCTTTCCCTCCCTGGCTTCCTTCCCCCGCCAGGCCCTCCCCAAGTCCTCCCTCCCTACCCTCCCTCCCTGGCTTCCTTCCCCCACCCAGGCCCTCCCAACAGTCTTCCCTCCCTTCCTGGCTCCCCATCCTCCCGAGGCCCTCCCTGTCCCTCCTGCCTCCCTCCTTGGCCTTGCCCAGCTCCTGGTGAGGCTGGGCACCTGGCTGCTAGTCTCCTGTGAGCACCTGGTATCCATCCAGCTGCCCCTGCAGTCCATCTCTTTTCCATTTTCCCTGCCTCCTAGGATTCCTGTCAGCCTGAGCCCAGGACCACAGCGGGGAAAGAGAGAGGGGATGGGGAGGGAGGTGGGGGCCAGGGGAGATTAAGTGTGCCACAGGGGAGGGGACCCATGGAATTGTGCTGGGCTCACAGCTTCCTAAGCAAAGAACAACAAAGACCACACCCAGCCTCCTCCAACCCCAGGGCGACTGTGCTGGTGGGAAAGGTGGTGTGTGTGTCTATGTGTGTGCAGTGTGTGTGCATGCGGGGTGCATGCTTGTGGCGTGCACTCGTGTGGTATGTGTGATATGGTGTGTGTAGTGTGTGGTGTCTGTGGTGTCTGTATGGTGTGTGTGTGCTGTGCTGTGCTGTGGTGTGTGTGGTGTGTGTGTGTACTGTGCTGTGGTGTGTATGGTTTGTGTGTGTTTGCTGTGGTGTGTATGGTTTGTGTGCGTTTGTTTGCTGTGGTGTATATGGTGTGTTTGTGTTTGCTCTGGTGTGTATGGTTTGTGTGTGTTTGTTTGCTGTGGTGTATATGGTGTGTGTGTGTGTGTGTGTGGTGTGCTGTGCTGTGGTGTGTATGGTTTGTGTGTGTTTGTGTGTTTGCTGTGGTGTGTATGATGTGTGTGTGTGGTGTGCTGTAGTGTGTATGATTGGTGTTTGTGTGTGTGTGTGTGCTGTGCTGTGGTGTGTATGGTTTGTGTGTGTGTGTTTGCTGTGATGTGTATGATGTGTGTGTGTGTGGTGTGCTGTAGCGTGTATGATTGGTGTTTGTGTGTGTGTCTGCTGTGGTGTGTATGGTTTGTGTGTGCTATGCTGTGGTGTGTATGGTTTGTGTTTGTGTGTGTACTGTACTGTGGTGTGTATAGTTTGTGTTTTTTTGTGTGTGTACTGTGCTGTGGTGTGTATGGTTTGTGTGTGTTTGCTGTGGTGTGTATGGTTTGTGTGTGTTTGTGTGTTCGCTGTGGTGTGTATGGTGTGTGTGTGGTGTGCTGTGCTGTGGTGTGTATGGTTTGTGTTTGTGTGTGTACTGTACTGTGGTGTGTATAGTTTGTGTTTTTGTGTGTGTTTGCTGTGGTGTGTATGGTGTGTGTGTGTGTGCTGTGCTATGGTGTGTATGGTTTGTGTGTGTTGTGCTGTGGTATGTATGGTTTGTGTGTGTGTGCTGTGGTGTGTATGGTTTGTGTTTGTGTGTGTGTGTGTGCTGTGCTGTGCTGTAGTGTGTTTTTGTGTGTGTGTGCTGTGGTGTGTATAGTTTGTGTTTGTGTGTGTGTGTGCTGTGCTATGGTATGTATGGTTTGTGTGTATTTGCTGTGGTGTGTATGGTTTGTGTTTGTGTGTGTGTGTGTGCTGTGCTGTGGTATGTATGGTGTGTGTGTGTGTGTGTGTGTGTGGTGTATGTATATGTGGCATGCTGTGGTGTGTGTGTGGTGTGTATGTATATGTGCCATGCTGTGGTGTGTGTGTGTGTGTGTGTGGTGTATGTATATGTGGCATGCTGTGGGGGGTGTGTGTGTGTGTGTGGTGTATGTATTTGTGGCAAGCTGTGGGGTGTGTGTGTCCCCAGCTGCACAGGGTTGCCACACACAGAGCCTGAGTGCCCTGGTCCCTGTGTTCCTTGTAATCACAGCCATGGCGTCTGAGTGTGGCTGGGAGGGAGGCCACCTGCCTGCTTCCGAGGATCTTAGCTCTGGGGTGGCGTCAGGGGTGACAGATGCCCCCGGCTCTGGGGTGGCGTCCGGGGTGACAGATGCCCCCGGCTCTGGGGTGGCGTCCGGGGTGACAGATGCCCCCAGCGTCTTCTCTCCAGCAGTCAGGGTGGGGTCCCCAAGAGAACGGCACTCACTGTGGTGAGTGGTTCTGCTTTCTTCCCAGGCCGCCTGCTGTGGGCAGTGAGTGGAATTTCCCGAGGCTGGCAGGCTTTAGTGTGGCTGTGCGGGAGGGCACAGCACCACCCGGGCCCACGGAGCTGCCGGAGCTGGGCCCCACTCCCCGCAGCCGCTTGCCCTGCCAGGAAGGAAACGCCCGGCTGAGGAGGAAATACCCATGGGCTCTGCATGCTTTAAAAGAAAACCATCTTGGAGTTAACATGGTTAAAAGGGAAGGTCTTTTTCTTTTTCGCTTTTCCCCTTCCGTTCTTATTTTTTATTTTTGTATAAAAATGCAATTGATTTTGTCAGCAGCATCGGTGTCTCCACGGCTGGGCTGGTGCTTCCTCGTGGGTGAATAATTCGTGTGTAGCAGCAGCTCCCAGGTTCTCAGCGCCCCGCATGCTGCTGCTTGTTGTTGGGCTTATTTTGGAACGAGGGCGCCCGGCGTGTGGGCTGCACCTGAGAGTCCCTCTTGATTCGAAGTTTGCAGTTGGGGCTCGGAGGGAAACACAAGTCATGGAACCTTTTCCCAGGGAAGTGCAAATCCTCCGATTAGGAGCTCTGGCCTCAGGGCTGGGAAGCGAGGCCGGCTGGATCACAGATGTGGGAGCTGGGGGAAATTCCTGGACCTCTCTGTCCCTCCCTGCTTTCACCTGTAAAATGGGCATCATGTTATGGTCCTGGTGAGGGAGGAGGGCCACAGTGATGCCAAGCGTCCAGCGGGTGGTGAGCGCGGAGTAAGGGTCCACACGGGGTTGCAACAGCACCTTGGGAGTCCCTAAGCCTGTGGAGGGTCCCCCATGAGGTGCTCAACCACAAAGACCGCAATGCACGTTATGAAATTCCTTTGGAATCCTAGGGGGTGATCACAGAGGGGGACACACAGCATCACCTGTGCACCTCACACCATGATTGCATTATCTTCCTCCTCTTGCCGGTGATGGTAAAAAGAAGCAGAGCTGCCATAGCAATGTCCCGTCCACCAAGCCCTGGCCTGTGCCGTCCTCACAGTCATGATGCCAGCACTGCTGTGATACACATTTCCATAGAGCAAGTGTGCCAGGGTAGCTGAAGACCAATGACTTGTTGCTGAAACAGAAGGGAGGAGAGGAGAGAAACCTCGGGAGGAGGCCTGGGAGCTGTCACCCACACCAACTGTCTGTACCCTCAGCAGGCTGGCCAAGCCTAGGGACAGGCAGGAGAGGCTCAGCAGCTAGGCTCACCCACCTGGCTTTATGGGATGGCCTGTTCTGAACTCACAGCACCCAGCTCTGCAGATGCTTTTCTGGAAGACGAGCTTGAATGTTTGGAATTATGAAATTTGCAGCCTCTGTTTACGAGATAAAGGGTGCTTAACTTGGAGATGACTTCCGCTTTTAAGATCTCAATGGAGTTCGCTGGCGTTTTGTTTGTTTGTTTCTTTGTTGCTTTTGAATGGCTCAGAGACACCTTGAGGTATCACTTTTGATGGTTTTCCTCTGTGTCTTTCCTTGACTATTTTTCCACCTCAGTTCTGCTGGTCTGTGAGGGGGGCCTGAGCCTTGCAGAAGCCACTGGAGTTAGCCGTGTGGATGGGAGTGGTCAGGGTGGCTATGGACAGAGACAAAAGTAAGACAAAGTTCTTACCTTAGACCCTGGGATTTTATCTGCCTTGGTTTGTCACTTCATGTGAGGTTTTGAATGCCTTCTGCTCCTCTGAAATCTCCACGGTAAAGTGAGGAGAGGCTATTTCACAGATGCAGTTGACTGATAGATTCCGCGTGGTGTTTCTGTGCTTTACCATAGGGGGAAAGGAGAGAAATCCAAAGTACATGTACCGCATTTTGGAGACAGCATATCCTAGAGGAGACCGCAATGGGGCTGTGTCCAAGGAGCCGTGGGAACTGCACCTGAAGGGCATGTAGAGTAACTCGCTTCCCCGCAAGCCTGGTCCGGGCAGAGGAGGGTGTGGTGGGAGCTGAGCTCTGGCCTTCCTGTGTGCGACAAAGACAGATGTTCACAGGGACGCCCCTGGGAGTCTTTGTTCCCTCTCTAGCCCATCACTTCCTGCTAGGTTGGCTCGGGAATTGCCTGCGAGGCAGAAGAGGCCTTGGAGGGAATCTGATCCCTTCCTGTGATACACAAGGAAACCGAGGACCTGAGGGGGTGCCTGGCTGTGCCTGCTGCCCTGCCACACAGACCCAGATGCCCAAGAGGGCCAGACCACCGCACACTAGTCAGTCCAGGGCAGAGGTGAGAGTCAGCACAATTCTCTTCCTCATTTTAAATTTCATGTGCTGGGTGATATCAGGCAAATGCTCCCTGGGCCTCGGTCTCATCATCTTTAACGTGGTGGAGGGAACATTTCCTATTCGTACCTTTGGGGACTTTGACTGAGTATCATGTGAGCTGAAAACGACAGACATGCAGCTTGGGCAGGCTGTGAAGGTCCCACAGCTGGGAGGCGTTTGCTCCCGTGTGGATTCCCATCCTCTCCCTGGCTGGGGCCCTGAGACGCTCCCTCACTCTCGGCCCAGATTTCCTGTTCCTGGACAAGCCTGGCTCAGCACTCCGCCTCCTCCGATTCACACGCACACATGCATGCACAAATGCAGTTGTGTGCACACATGTACTCAACACACATATGTACCCATGCACAAGCACACAGAGACACATACCCACATGTACACACATGCCCATATATGCAGGCACATGAACAAACCCTAACCCTAACCCTAACCCTAACAGGCACGGTGTGTGCACACATATGTCCACATAAAATCACAAACATGTGCACAGATACCACATACAAACACATGTGCATGCACAAATACACACAGGCACACACATGTGCACACACGCCCACACGTGATCATACACATATGCACACAGATACCACATACTCACATGTACACAATCCCACACATGTCCACACGTAATCATAAGTATATGTGCACAGATGCAGCATATGCACATGCAAGCACAAACACACACACACACACACACACACACACACACACGAGGCACTATCTCAGCAATGTGGAGAGCTGAGAGTGGGCACGGATTTCCTCTGCACGAAAAAGAGCCCAGACCATGCCGAGGATGGGGGCTGCCCTGCCACTGTCTGGCTTTGGGACATTGAGTAAACCCTTTTACCGTTTTTAGGATCTCATGTTCAATGTGTAAAATAAAGAAATCGAGTGACGTGGTGCTTGTGTCCATCAGAATTCCAGCGTTGAGCAGGAGGCAGCTCATGCAGGGACTGAGCCTGGGATCCAGCCTGTTGTTGGAGTCAGGTGAGACTCGAGCACAAGGTGTGGGCTGCTGTGGAGTCCAGGCCTCCCCAACCCAGGCCTGAAAGGCACATTGTGGATGAGTATCAAGCCCTGGGGGCTGGCAGAGCCGGCATCTGTGTCCTTTGGCCTAAGACTGGCCAGGGGTGGCCCTGCAGGGAGGGAGCTGGATGAAAGACAGGCTCTCACTCTCCCTTCTCTATTTCCTTCTGATGTGTCTCGTTGTCCTCCCACACCCTCAGGCCCCAGCAGTCAAAGACCGGGGTGTCCAGGGACAGACCCTCTCTGCAAAGCAACAACAATGATTCCGGGTGTGTCTGCTCAGGGCTGTGATATGCAAATGTACTTTTTGCATATATTTCCCTTGGCAAATGTGCACTGAGGGCCACTGGGGGCTGGAGATACAGAGATGGTCAAGACAAGGTCTCTGCCACCAGAGGGTGAGAATTAATGCGGGGAGGGGCAGACAGCCAGACAGTGGCAACACCCATGAAAAATGAGGCCAGAGGGCACAGGGTCAGCTGACGCACCCCCGCCGACAGAGGAGATGGCAGCAGACAGGAGATGCTGCCCCAACCGTGCGTGTGGAAAGAGGGAGAAGGCTGGGCCGGAAGAGAAGAACACCCACGCCTGGACAAATCCGCGGCACCTTCGTGTGGCTCACGGGGACAGGGACAGTCAGGCCTGCTGTCCACATGACTGGGAGCCACCCACACAGCCCGCGTCTGACTCTGCTTCCAGGTGACATTGGCTGTTCCTGGGACAGGCTACCCTGCTTCCCTGGGCTGCTGCACCTGCCTCATGGACATAAAGGGCTCCACCTGCCTGACTCACTTCCAATGTGGTGTGACCTTAAATAACAGGAGACGGAGGAGGAGAGGTTTGAAAACTGAGCCTGGTGCTTGTGTTTGTTCCCACCACCCGGCAGCTGGTATTGTTGGTTCAAAACCTGGGCCCAGCCCAGAGCCCTGCGTGACCCTGTGCCCATCACTGACCCCGAGCTGGAGTCCTGCCTGGTCTCTGCCCACATTGGTCACCTGTGGGAAGCCAGCAAACATCCCCTCTGGCAGCAGCAGGTTCCTGCAGCTTTATCTTGGCTCAGCAGGCCAGCCCAGGCTGCCCCCCGCGCCTTTCTCTCAGCAGCTCTGCGGTGAAGCTGCCAACTTGGATGATGTCCAGGGGCTAGGCGTCCCTTGAAGAGGCCTCCCCAGCAAGCTTCAGCCTGCAGGCATCTGTGAGGGAAAAAGGGCTCAGGTAACAGAAGCCCCCTGTGTCCTTCAGAAATGGCAGCTAGCAGGGGCGTATGGCAAGGATTACGCAGTGAGGAAGGGGGAACAGATGGGGTTTTCTCCAAGAGGGGCAAAGACAGCTGTTGAAAAATTTAGAGGCTCCTGTTCAGGGCTGGGAGGAAGAAAACCTAACCATATCCCACCACAGTGCTTCCGATTCCTCCTCCTCCTGATTCGATGCTATTTTACCTTCCCTAGTGGGCCAGAGGTGATTATAAGGGAGCCAACGTAGTGGCTGGCATTTCAGCGAGAATCCCAAGGGAACAGCATCAGAATCACAAGTTAGGACAGATCCCAGATCCCAGCAGCACCGAGCCCATGCAGATGGAGTGGGCTTGCTAGGAACGAGTCATTCCCAGCTAACACGCTTCCCGTTTTGGAGACGGTTCTGGGTGCAGAAGTTGAGAGAAAACCTTTAAGGGATGGATCCTCTTGAGAAAAAAGCTGATGTCCTCCGAGACTTAGATGGTGGGGAGCAAAGGCCCCCGGCAGGGACTGTCGGAGGGGAGGGCTGTGGACACCCCAGGCCGGGTCTTGCCATCTTGTCCTTTCCCTGGGGATTCTCTTGCTTTGAATTTTGCTGCCACCATCTAGAGAGGAAAAAGAGAGAAAAAAGAAAGGCAATGAGAAATGAATTTTAAAAAGGGATGGCCTCTGGAGGTTTTTATTTGAATTGTACTCAAAGTGAGGATGATGGATCAAAGCTTTCAAAAGCTGGGTGAGTTCCCCTCCTGAGCTGTGCTGAAGAACGCCTCTTTTCTGGTGCTGGTCATGGTAGGATCCACGGTGGTCACATGGAGTGCATTCTAATGGGCAGGGGCCAGCGATATCGTGTCTGTACGCACGTGTGTGTGTGGGGCAGACAGACACAGAGGCAGAGACAGATAGAGAGAATGTCCCAGCCATGCAGCGTCCACCTCAGTGCACGGCAGGAGAGTACATGCCTGCAGTGAGGCGGCACAGACATGGACAGGCATGGGCGTGCTCGGGCCCAGCTGGCTTCATCTCTGTCATGTGTCTGATAGGTGTGACTTGCATGATGCCAAGTGTGGATCCAACATAGAGACATCCATACCACAGCCTCTACAAGAAGGCAGCTACTCCATTTGATGTCTACTCAACGATTCCAGGAAACATTGGCTGCACTGTTGATTGCGGTGGTCTGAGGTTGATATGGTTTGGCTCTGTGTCCCCACCCAAATCTCACCTTGAATTGTAATAATCCCCTAGTGTCAAAGGGTGGGACCAGGTGGAGGGAATTCAATCATGGTGGTGGTTCCCCCCATGCTGTTTTCATGATAGTGAGTGAGTTCTCACGAGATCTGATGGTTTTATAAGCATCTAGCATTTTCCCTGCTGGCTCTAATCCTCTCTCCAGCTGTCCTGTGAAGAGGTGCCTTCCTCCATGATTGTAAGTTTCCTGAGGTCTCTCAGCCATGTGGAACTGTGAGTCAAGTAAACTTACTCTTTTCTTTCTTTTTACATTTTTAAACTATGCTTTAACTTCTAGGGTACCACAATGTGCAGGTTTGTTACATATGTATACGTGTGCCATGTTGGTGTGCTGCACCCATTAACTCATCATTTACATTAGGTATATCTCCTAGTGCTATCCATCCCCACTGCCCCCACACCACAACAGGCCCAGGTGTGATGTTCCCCGCCCTGTGTCCAAGTGATCTCATTGTTCAGTTCCCACCTATGAGTGAGAACATGTGGTGTTTGGTTTTTTGTCCTTGTGACAGCTTGCTGAGAATGATGGTTTCCAGCTTCATCCATGTCCCCACAAAGGAAATGAACTCATTCTTTTTTATGATTGCATAGTATTCCATGGTGTATATGTGCCACATTTTCTTAATCCAGTCTATCATTGATGGACATTTGGGTTGGTTCCAAGTCTTTGCTACTGTGAATAGTGCCACAATAAACATATGTATGCATGTGTCTTTATAGCAGCATGATTTATAATCCTTTGGGTATATACCCAGTAATGGGTTGGCTGGGTCAAATGGTATTTCTAGTTCTAGATCCTTGAGGAATCGCCACACTGTCTTCCACAATGGTTGAACTAGTTTACAGTCCCACCAACAGTGTAAAAGTGTTCCTATTTCTCCACATCCTCTCCAGCACCTGTTGTTTCCTGACTTTTTAATGATTGCCATTCTAACTGGTGTGAGATGGTATCTCATTGTGGTTTTGATTTGCATTTCTCTGATGGCCAGTGATGATGAGCACTTTTTCATGTGTCTGTTAGCTGCATGAATGTCTTCTTTTGAGAAGTGTCTGTTCATATCCTTCACCCACTTTTTGATGGGGTTGTTTGTTTTTTTCTTGTAAATTTGTTTGAGTTCTTTGTAGATTCTGGATATTAGCCCTTCGTCAGATGAGTAGATTGCAAAATTTTCTCCCATTCTGTAGGTTGCCTGTTCACTCTGATGGTAGTTTCTTTTGCTGTGCAGAAGCTCTTTAGTTTAACCAGATCCCATTTGTCAATTTTGGCTTTTGTTGCCATTGCTTTTGGTGTTTCAGACATGAAGTCCTTGATGAGAGCAGAACTGAAGGACATAGAGACACAAAAAAACCCTTAAAAAAATCAATGAATCCCGGAGCTGTTTTTTTGAAAAGATCCACAAAATTAGTAGACCACTAGCAAGACTAATAAAGGAGAAAAGAAAGAAGAATCAAATAGATGCAATAAAATATGATAAAGGGGATATCACCACCGATCCCACAGAAATACAAACTACCATCAGAGAATACTATAAACACCTCTATGCAAATAAACTAGAAAATCTAGAAGAAATGGATAAATTCCTGGACACATACACCCTCCCAAGACTAAACCAGGAAGAAGCTGAATCCCTGAATAGACCAATAACAGGCTCTGAAGTTGAGGCAATAATTAATAGCCTACCAACCAAAAAAAGTCCAGGAAGAGAGAGATTCACAGCTGAATTCTACCAGAGGTACAAGGAGGAACTGGTTCCATTCCTTCTGAAACTATTCCAATCAATAGAAAAAGAGGGAATCCTAGGCCAGCATCATCCTGATACCAAATCCTGGCAGAGATACAACAAAAAAAGAGAATTTTAGACCAATATTCCTGATGAACATCAGTGCAAAAATCCTCAATAAAATACTGTCAAACCGAATCTAGCAGTACATCAAAAAGCTAATCCACCATGATCAAGTGGGCTTCATCCCTGGGATGCAAGGCTGGTTCAATATATGCAAATCAATAAATGTAATCCAGCATATAAACAGAACCAAAGACAAAAACCACATGATTATTTCAATAGATGTAGAAAAGGCCTTCGACAAAATTCAACAGCCCTTCATACTAAAAACTCTCAATAAATTAGGTATTGATGGGACATATCTCAAAATAATAAGAGCTATTTATGACAAACCCACAGCCAATATCATACTGAATGGTCAAAAACTGGAAGCATTCCCTTTGAAAACTGGCACAAGACAGGGATGTCCTCTCTCACCACTCCTATTCGACATAGTGTTGGAAGTTCTGGCCAGGGCAAGCAGGCAGAAGAAATAAAGCATAATAAATTAGGAAAAGAGGAAGTCAAATTGTCCCTGTTTGCAGATGACATGATTGTATATTTAGAAAATCCCATCGTCTCAGCCCCAAATCTCCTTAAGCTGATAAGCAAGTTCAGCTAAGTCTCAGGATACCAAATCAATGTGCAAAAATCACAAGCATTCCTATACAACAATAACAGACAAACAGAGAGCCAAATCATGAGTGGACTCCCATTCATAATTGCTTCAAAGAGAATAAAATACCTAGGAATCCAACTTGCAAGGGATGTGAAGGACCTCTTCAAGGAGAACTACAAACCACTGCTCAATGAAATAAAAGAGGACACAAACAAATGGAAGAACATTCCATGCTCATGGATAGGAAGAATCAATATTGTGAAAATGGCCATACTGCCCAAGGTAATTTATAGATTCAATGTCATCCCCATCAAGCTACTAATGACTTTCTTCACAGAATTGGAAAAAACTACTTTAAAGTTCATATGGAACCAAAAAAATGCCCACATAGCCAAGACAATCCTAAGCCAAAAGAACAAAGCTGGAGGCATCACGCTACCTGACTTCAAACTATAGTACAAGGCTATAGTAACCAAAACAGCATGGCACTGCTCCCAAAACAGAGATGTAGACCAATGGAACAGAACAGAGCCCTCAGAAATAATACCACACATGTACAACCATCTGATCTTTGACAAACCTGACAAAAATAAGAAAAGGGGAAATGATTCGCTATTTAATAAATGGTGCTGGGAAAACTGGCTAGCCATATGTAGAAAGTTGAAACTGGATCCCTTCCTTACATCTTATACAAAAATTAATTCAAGATGGATTAAATACTTAAATGTTAGACCCAAAACCGTAAAAACCTCTTTTCTTTACAAATTACCATTCTTGGGTATTTCTTCATAGCAGTGTAGAAACACACTAATACAGAGTCATTTTCATCTGGAAGCAGAACCAGGCTGGGTTTGACTGGCTGCTGAGCTTTGCCTCTGTCTCAGTTGGGGCTCTGCTGTGTCCCCCAGGCCCTGCATGTACTGGACTCCCAGAGCCTGCTGTAGGTGAAAGGAATGCAGGAATTAACTGCCCTGCTGCTCTTCCCTGGCATCCTAGAGCTCAATCTGGAAAGGTTAGGGACAGAGAGGCAGAGGATAGTCTCGACATATTTGGGGGTTCAAAATGCAATATTTTATTGGTAGCCAAGACAAGACCTTGACAGCTATTGAGGCCCAAGAGGCTTGATTTGGGCTTCAGTCCTCATACTCTGCCTTGTCCAGCCTCTTCCCTCACGTCTCTTTTTGCTCCTCATGGGACTCTTCTTCCTTTACTTCCCCATCTCTTTGTTCCAGTCGAGGAGAGCATCTGCCTTGCCACCATTACATCTCCATAGAAGGTAAAGGCATGATGGGTCTCCTTGTAGCAGGATTGGGCCTGGGTTCTCACTGTGGAATGGAAAATTTTGTCCCCTGGTGGAAGGTTTCAACCAGGTGAACCACTATATTTGACATTGAGGATGGGGTACTTCCTGAAACCTTCATGCGTAGTCTGTGGGTGAAGACCCAGTGGTCTACTTGGAAAGGCCTCTGGAAGTTTCCTGAAGGTGCAGTGGCTCTTTGCACTTTTCTCTGTGTGTCTGTGAGCATGCAGAGAGGCTCTATGCAAACAAGTGCTTGCTGTGCTTTCCCCTGTGTACACATGCAGACACTGAGCTCACACACTGCACCTGTGTACACATGCACACACTGAGTCACACACTGCACCTGTGTACACATGCACACACTGAGCTCACACACTGCACCTGTGTACACATGCACACACTGAGCTCACACACTGCACCTGTGTACACATGCACACACTGAGTCACACACTGCACCTGTGTACACATGCACACACTGAGTCACACACTGCACCTGTGGCAACTTGGAGAACTCCATTTCCCATAGAGACTCCTGCCCTGGGTGTGGAAGTGTTGGTGGCCTTATTGGGTCTTTGAAGTTTCCTAAACTAACTAGAATATTCTGCTGCATTTTAAGCAAAGACTAAGGGGGCAGACTAAGTAAAGACTAAGGTGGCTCCCTCCCTGCTCTAGTATTTGAGGCCACATCTGTATAGACCCAAGGCCACATCTTCTTTGATCTGAGGACGCATCTATATAGAGTGATTTTTTCCCCTTGGAACACAGCCCTTAAGGAGGGAGTGACTCTTGGCATGCTCTCCTTAGCCTGTGATTTTAGTCAGAGTCTTAACTAGACTAACCAGGATAACAATGACCAGACTTCAGGCTTCTTGAAAAGCTCAGGGAGACATCTGCATGTCTGTCTCTTCCCACTTTTGGTGTAAAATGACCCACTTCCCAAATCCTACCACAAGCCTTAGGGAGCTCGACGGAACATTGTATTTTTATAAATACATAAAATAACTCTCTTATTCTGATCATGCTGCTATAACAAAATATCTTAGACCAGGTAATTTGTAAATAAGAAATTCATTTCTCACAATTCTGGAGGCTGGAAAGTTCAAGATCAAGGTGCTTGAAGCTTTGGTGTCCAGTGAGACTCCTCTTTGCTTCCAAGATGACACCTTGTTGCAGTGTCTTCCCATGGCTTAAGGCACGATGGCGCAATGGAAGAATGGCTGCACATTGTGCACTCACAGGGCAGAAGAGGCAAAAGGACTAGGAAGTTCTCTGAAGCATCTTTCATAGGGCATTAGTCTCATTCTTGTCAGTGGAGCCCTCAGGGCCTAATCACCTCCCTAAGGACACACCTCTTAATACCATCAAATTGGGGTTTAATTTTCAACATATAAATTTTGAAGATATACGTACATTCAAACTATAGCATTCTGCCCTGACCCCTCCTAATTCGTGTCCTCACGTACAAAATACGTTCATTCCATCTCAATATCCTTAAAAGTTTTCATTAATTTCAGCGGCAATGCAAAAGTCTAAAGTCTCATCTGAATCAGATATCATGACACTCAAAGGTGGAATTCATCTTGAGGCAAATTCATCATCTATGAGCTGGTGAAATGAAATGTTTTATGTGCTTTCAAAATACAGTTGTGGGGCACGTGTAGAAAAGACATTTGTATTCCACGGGGGAAAACAGGGAAGAAGAAAGGCCTTAAAGATCAAGAATCAACATCGGCTGAATGCCCTGCCCTCCAGGCCCAATGGGGCTGGGATCCCACCTTCCAGGCACCCTGGGGTGGAGGGCACAATCCACAGTTTTGTCACATAGGAGTTGGGTGCCCAAGGCTCCAGGCAGCCCCACTCCCGGCTTTGAGCAGCCTTACGCCCATGGCCTCACTGGGCGTTGCCCTAGTGGGGGCTCCCTGCAGTTGCCCTGTCCTGGGCACCCCTCTGCCTGGGTCATGGTACTTTCTAGAACCCTCTAGAACAATCTAGGTGGAGGCAGTCATGCTCTCATAGCCTTTCTGCACAAAATGCATTCCCCTGCAGTGCACCAGAGCCACACCTGGGGCCACTGAGCAGTTTGGTGTCTGAGTGCGGGGAGTAGAACTAAGATGTGTGACAGGGCGAGGTGGCTGTGGCCTCTCCTTTGATGCCATGCCACACTTCAGTCTCTGAAACTCCTTTGGGGTCATTCTTCCATGGCCATGGACACTAGGTTCTGGCTAATCTCCCCATTGTCTTCATGAATGGCACCTGTCTTCTACTGAGATGGCGGATTCATGCTAATTTCCATATCAAAGGTCTCTTGGCCACACCCTTGTTCTTTCCCAAACAGGCTTTTTCGTGTTTCCCGATATGGATAGGCTGATACTTTTCCTAATTTTTAAGTTTTGCTTCCTTTTGGATTACCATCTCTGTCTTCAAATTTCTTCACTCTTCTCCCATCTCACTATGAGGAGTCAAGAGGAACCAGCTGCTCCTGTAGCCCTCTGCTCAGCCAAATATCCACCTCCATTGTTTGTGAGCTTCACCCTCCATAAAACACCTGACACAAACACAATCCAGCCAAGTTCTTCACCATTTTATAACAAGGATGGCCTTTCCTCTGTCATCCTCATTTGTATTTCGTCCTCAAACGTTCCTCATTTCCATTTGAGAGCTCACCAGAAAGGCCGTTACCATCCATATGTCTACCAACATTCTGTTCATGACCACTCAGATATTTCGTAAGGCAGAGGCTGTCTCTGCAGCTCTCCTCTGTCCTGAGCCTTCATTGGAATTACCTGTAAAACCCACTTTGTGGAGATTTGGTTCCCCAGCCAAGGGGAAGGGAGGTTTCTTGGACCTCTTTTTTTGACGTCACTAACCTTACTCATGAGGGCTCTGCTTTCATGTCCTAATCAGCTTCCCAAGTCTTCCAAATACCGTCACCTTGGGGTTAGGATTTTAACATGGAAATTTAGGAGACAGGCACAAGCTTGTAGACTGGAGAAACCACTTTTGTAGGCAAGTTGGTCTTGGGTTGGTGTCCTTCTCCTCCACAACATACCCATGCCTCCAAGTCCATTCCAGTCAAGGCATTTCTTAAAAATTCACTTTATTCATTTTCTCAGGAATGAATTTGATTTACAATTGTCAGTGCCCTGTAAGCACTTAATTTCTCAGTGCAGTCGGGCTGCTGGAGAGGTGTGGGCTGTCAGCTGTAGTAGTGTGGCCTTGGTATGTCATAATACCAATTTTCAAATGGTTTTGCTGAAGCAGACTTGTCATACCTGATGTTAAATACTGGCCTCCATACATCAGAGTGGTATGTCCGGATCAAAGGGAATCCAGTTGGCATGATTTTATTTGGTTAGGTTGTGTTCACTAAATTGCTATTTGCAAGAATTGTCTGACATCCAGAAAGCCACTGAAGGCCTTCAGGCTTTTACACTTCACAGCGTGTCATGCTAAGAACAGAAGCAGTTGGGATTTCAGAACAGGCAATACTGGTTTTAAGCCTGAGACAGATAGCATTCCATATATTGTTACGTATATGATGCAGACTTTTCCTGACTTCTGCGGGGGACTTCCCTCTTCCATATGCCTTCTCTGTGGGCATCTGGTGAGTCTGACTCAGATTTCAGGTAGGCGCGGCTGCACCTGCCAACTCAACACAGACCGTGTAGGCAGGCCCCGGATGACACTGTCTGTGGGAGACCCCCAGGTCTATTTCTAAGGGGTGTGCTCCATCCCAGCTTCCCACAGCCTGTGGCTCCATGGCAGCTCTGGTGCAGCCACTGTCTCTCGGGGAGACGGGAATCCAGGATGCCCGCTCTGCAGGCTGAGTGCTGTCTGCCTGGTTCACCGACTCCACACCCAGGACCTGCAGCCAGCCGTGGTCGGGTGATGCCCTCCACATTCCAATACCTGGAAGCAGCAATTCCTGTGAGCACTGTGCCTTTTATGGTAAGACTTCAGGGAAATGACGGCAGAATGAGCAGGAATGATGGCACCGCCTTCCACATGCTTTTTACTGAATGTGGACTGGAACGTGGGGGGTCTCGCTGGCCTCCATTTTGCAGGCCTCTGGTTGGAGCCTCTGAGAAGAATTGGTCAACAACAACAAGAAAGTATGTTTTGAAGTTGCATTCTCTTGTGCTGTGCAGCCTCCTCCTCTGGACTTAAAAACAGCCATACTGGTATCAGCCATTGGTCTGCGAAGGGCTGAAGGTCAGTGGCACCTGCTGAGTGTGGCTGCACACCAAGTCCTCTTTCAACGCACTCTTAGGACAAATACTGGTGCTTCTCAGGCTGGATCTGACTGGCTTCTGGCTCTCACAGAACCGGAATGAGCCGGAATGGCCTCTAGAGATGCTCTGAGGTCGGCAGGCCAGACCATTCCTCCTGGAGCCGCTGCTTCATCGAATTCTGATGGATCCCAGCCCACCCTGCTTGGCCTGTGCCCCTCCTGGCACCATCTGCCTGAGCCTGGGCTGGCGCTCTGTCAGCCTTTGCAACACAGCTATGAGCCTTGGAAAGCTGGAGTTTGGTTTAGCAGAGAAATGCATTTGAAATCTTCCCTCTAGGCCCCCCTCTTTCTGTTTCCCCTCCTCACCTCCCTCCAGGACCAATTTATCTGCCAGTCCAGCCTCCAAGTGGAGCTGGGGCCAAGTTGGAGACCTGCCTGTGCTTGTCAGCCTCTGTGGCCAGATCACAAGAGAGCAGCACACAGCTGGGAGAGGGCTGGGAAGTCCCCGTGTGCAGAGCGTGTTTAACAGGGGGTCGGGGAAGCCAGAAGCTTTCCCCAGGCTGCAAAGGAGGTGTGGAGGAGAGGTATGCCCTGCCCCTGAGGGAGACACTAAGCTCTGGCATGTGTTTGTGTGAGCATGCATGTGTGGGTGCGTGAATATGCATTTGTGCATGTGTGTGCACATGTGCCTGCATGTACACATTCTGGTGTGGCAGAGAAAGAGCTCAAGGTGGCATCAGGTACTCTCTGGCTGTCTGGAGTCTACACAGGTGTCTCTGCCTCAGCCTTGGCATGTATAGTCAGTTTGAGGCTCTGCTGCTCACCACGGCCCAGGGGAGCTGTGCCTGTCACATTGGAGTCTGCACAGCTAGAGCTGTAGCCCAGCCAGTGCCTGGAGGCAGAGGCGACCCTCGCTCTGGAGTCCTCAGCTGCTGGCAAGATGCAGTGCACATATCCATCCATCCATCAATCCTCATGATTCTCTAGCATGACCTTCTGTGAGTCAGATCTCCAGACTGTGGGGATGCGGGAGAAGATGAATAGGAGAGGTGTGTTGTTCGCACTCAGAGGATGAAGAGTGCCCAGGTAGGAAGGAGCTGCAAAAGTGACCCAGTCCCCACACCACTGGGTGTTGCATCCTAGAACAGCTTTCTATAGTATTAGGTATCACTGTCCACACGCCCTGTGGGGCAATTGGTCCCTGTGGTCTCCCCATGATCACTTTCATCCAGTTCGGCCCTGTCTTCCCTGACCTCCTCTCTCTCTCTCTCTCTCTCTCTCTCTCTCTCTCTGCTCCCTGGAGTTCCTCTTTGCACCTGCACACAGTCCCTGGTGGTGCTGCACCCTCACAAGGGCTCCACACCTATTTTTAGCCCCTGCCTTCTCTGCAGAGTTCCAGGCCTGTGTTTGGCTCTATCTACTTGGAAGACTCACAGGTTCTTCAAAACCAACCAACATGAAGCCAGTTTGTCCTGACTTTCACCGCAGACCTGATGATTGCTTCATCCCCTGTCTTGAGAAGACTCCACTACCCAACCATTGTCTAAACCAGGTACCTGGAAGTCCTTCTTGGTGACTGCCCGTCACCTGCTCGGGGTCCCATCCAGCAGTGCATCCTAGTGTGCCTCCCACTGCACTCCAGCTGTAGCTCAGGATTTGCTCAGCTCTGGTCTTGCTGTTCTGAAGCCCCCACTGACCACTCAGCCCTGCCATGAGGCCCATCATGCAGCTCCCCTTCCCTCTAACCTGCTTCAAGTCCATTCCCCAAACTGCCACAAGGCCCCTTCTCCTTGAGCCAATAGGACTCATTCTCTCCCCTGAACACGCACCAGGGCTCTGCATGCCTTCTTACAACAAATTGCACGGTGGGCGCACCAGCCTTTACCATCTGACTCCATGTGCTGCCCACCTGCTGGCTGTGCTGGAGGTTTTGAAGAGTCAGACTTTGGCCTCAGGTCTCCTGCCTGAGAGCTGTGTAAACCTAGAGCCTCGTCTCACAGAGCCCCTGTTCCCACAGCAGTTAAAGAGGAGATGACAGAGTCCCTCCTGGAGAGCCAGTCTAGCCATTCAGTAAGTCAGCAGCACAGCTCCTACAGCACAGAGAACAGTGGTCTGGGGTTATACTGAGGAAGGGTGTGAATCTGGGGTTAACTGAGGGAGGGGGTGAACCTGGGGTCTTACTGAGTGAGGGTGTGATCCTGGGGGTTCACTGGGGGAGGGCGTGAAGCTGAGCTTATACTGAGGGAGGGTGTGAGTCTTGGGTTATACTGAGGGAGGGTGTGAACCTGGGGTTTTACTGAGGGAGAGTGTGAGCCCGGGGATCACTGAGGGAGAGTGTGAGTCTGGGTTTTGAACCTGGAGGTCCTCTGAGGGAGGAGATGAACCCTGCTTTCCTTTTCTTTCTGCCCTCAGAGTGGGCTTTTCAGTCCCTGAAGCTGCTGCTCTGCCCACTCAGGAAGGTGAGGAAGACTGACGGCAGCGTACTTCCAGCCTCTGCTCTGTGAGTGTGTGTATGTGTGTCTTGTGTGTCTGTGTGTTTGTGTGTGTGCATCGGGGCAGTGAAGGCTAGCACCGAGCAGCTGCTGGCATCTGGGGCTCATCTGGGGCAGCCCTGCTTCTTTGTTTGTGTGGCCCATTGGATCCATGGGGCAATCTTCCCAGCTGCCTTCCATTTTATCCTTGGTTTTATGAGGGCCATCTTCCCAGCTGCCTCCTGTTCCACTTTCGCTTTATGAGGTCATCTTCCCAGCTGTCTCCAGTTCCATCCTTTGGTCTGTGGCGCCATTTTTCCAGCTGCCTCCTGTTTTGTCCTTAGCTCTATGAGGCCATCTTCCCAGCTG
Organism: Theropithecus gelada; assembly: GCF_003255815.1. NCBI lineage: Eukaryota > Metazoa > Chordata > Mammalia > Primates > Cercopithecidae > Theropithecus > Theropithecus gelada. The sequence goes on along the minus strand of NC_037681.1, from coordinate 23,281,046 downwards.
CCTCCCATTCTATCCTTGGCTCTATGGGGCCATCTTCCCAGCTGCTTCCAGTTCCATCCTTTGCTCTATGGAGCCATCTGTCCAGCTGCCTCCTGTTTTGTCCTTGGCTCTATGGGGCCATCTTCCCAGCTGCCTCGAGTTCTACCCCGGCTCTATGGTGGCCATCTTCCCCTGTATCCCATTCCACCCTTGGCTCTATGGGGCCATCTTCCCAGCTGCTTCCAGTTCCATCCTTTGCTCTATGGGGCCATCTTCCCAGCTGCCCCCTGTTTTGTCATTGACTCTATGGGACCATCTTCCCAGCTGCCTCCTGTTCCATCCTTGGCTCTATGGGGTCATCCTCCTAGACACCTCCAGTTTCACCCTTGGCTCTATGGGGCCACCTTTCCAGCTTCCCCCCTTTCCACCCTTGCCATTGTGTCCTCATTGGGTCATTTGTCAACAGCATCTGCTTAGCACCAAGCAGTGGTCCTGGATCCTCTCAGATGTGGCCCTTGTGGTAATGGACATGATCAGTGCATGTGGGGAGTGGCCAGTGATCACATGGTCACACGGAGGTGCTACCCACACTGTTCTAGGAAGGATACACATGGGTTCTGTGGGCCATGGAGGTCATGCTAGGCTCTGAGCCAGGGTCATGGAACTGAAAGCCACAGGACAGATTTGAGCCAGTTGGTTTATCAGAAGCAGTAAGAGCGACTCACAGAGGGGCTGCCTCCACGGGCCTTGTACAAACAGCACCCCATTTCCAGGACCCACAGTGGCCTGTGTGGCTGCAAGGGTGGAGTGGGGTGGGCTGGGGTGGGACGGACCCTGCGTGTGCACTACAGCCAGATCACGCAGGGGTGGGTAGGGGACACGCAGGGTTTTTATTTTGTTTTTTTTTGTATTTAAGAAGAGAAAGAGGAAGACCGAAGGGAGAGAGAGAAAAACAGGGGCAGAGAGGAGGAAAGAGCAGTGGAGGCTGTGACCAGATTTTCCTGAGGGACGTTAACCACCTGACTGGCTTCTCTAATGTGGGCGCCTACTGCTGGTGCTGGCTTGTGTGTTTGGACTTCTAAGTTCGGTGTCATCTTCTCTGGCTGGCTGGTATCTTCCGAATGCTGACTTCTGTGGACTGAGAGGTCTTGCACCCCACTTTCCCCTTCCCAAGGCAGTGACAAGGGAGAACTGGGCTTTGCCTCTGTCTCTTAGAGCTCCAAACACCCAGGTCACCCTTAGCCAACCCTGTTTGAGCCACTGCTGCCAGGAAGAGCCCCAAGCCGATTCTTGCTGCCATTTTGTCTCTCTTCCCAGGAGTGCTGGCCACAATGTCTCTACCTGTCCAGGAGCCCAGTCTCCCTTATCAGTGTCCATCAATACTAGCTGGTTTGAGGGCTTCTTCTGGATGTGCTGCTGGTGCGCAGCAGGCAGAAGGGATGGCAGGTGGTCCAGAGCCCCTCTAGGCAGGCCAGCCTGCTGTGCTGTGGGCCCTGTGCCAGCACGGGTCCCCTCCATAGCCTGTGCCCTTCTGGGCAGCCTCATGGCTCCGTGGCCACCCAGCTCCCCAAAGCCAAGAAAGTGACTGCCCTTCCACGGTCGGCACCCCCATCCAGTCTTCTTTTCAGTAAGTCTAAAAAATTAAGTCATCTCATCATTGCCATGCAATGTCCATTGGTGGGGGCATCAATTAAAACCGAAATAAGAGTAATATGATAAGGAAAGGCAGACATAAATCCTGCCCCTGCTCCCATTAGCAGCTCCCGTGAATGCAGCACAGCTGCAGGAGCTGGCCCGCCTGCTGCATCCTCTCCCTGCTGCAGCTGAGGGCATTCTGAGTGAGAAATTCCTCATTGGGATTGTGTGTGAATTTAGCAGATAATAATTTTAGAGCTTTAAACTGACATTTTAGAAATGACCACTGTAATTCTGGCAAGAAACAATGGATTCCATAAATGATGGAGATTCTAAGAACAGGATTGATTTCCACAGCCCAGGGTCGTTGATGCCGTTTGGAATGGAGAGCTGTGAAGGGGAATGCCTGGGTCTCACAGAGGAGGCTCATGACCTGGAAAGATGTGGGACTGGGGGCCATGTCTGTAGCTCCCCTGCCACGGAGCAGAATCTGCCTCTCCATAAGCATAAGCTCTGGGGACTGTGACATCCGCGCTGGGCCTGGCCCCTGCCTCCTGCCCAGCCCCTGCCAGCCGCACATGGTGGAGACCGGCTGCCCATAGCTCTTGTTCTCAGATGTGGGCAGAACGGAGAATCTGCCATGTGCCTGTGGATTTAAAAAAAAGAAACCCAGGCTGCTTTTATGTCTGTTAGAAGGAGCCTGCACTTCAAAGTAGTGGGGATGTATATTTAAAAAAATTCCATGCTCATGGGCCAAAGATTTCCCCGGGGCTGCGTGCTGATTTGCAGCCCATTGTGTGTGGCTTTGGGACGCTGGAGGTGTGGAGCAGTTTAAGTGACAAACGGGTTGGAAAAGCAAAGGACACCAGGTGAGGATGACAGAGCTAACATCCTGTTGCTTCCTGATAGTTCCTGCCAATATGGGATCCCACGACTATCTTTCTGCACTAAAAATATGTATATATGGAGATAGAAACTGTGGTAAGGGCTCCATGCATTCAGTAGAGGAAATGAGAGAAGAAGGAAGGAACAGATTTAGTCCTGCCCAGAATCTGCACTTCCACGGAGGACGCCAGGATATCACGGGAGAGACTGTAGCTCTGATCCAATGGGGAGAGCTCTTGGCAGGAGCCAGCATGTTTCTGGGTTCCATTTGGGAGGACAGTTTACTTTTACGAGGTGCTTTGAAATCAGGTGGACGTCTCTAACTCCTGGACCTTTCCCGGCCTTTCCAGCCACTGTTATCTCTGTGGAGTCAGGGGGCAGGGCCTTTGGGATCAGCTTCTGCCCTCGTGAAAACAGTTGAGCAGCCTGAGAGAACCACGAAGGACCTCACCTGAGTATCAAGTCACCTCATCAGGCTGAATTGTGTGGATCTAAGGACTTTAAAGAGGTGATTTAGGTAAAACGAGGTTATTAGGGTGGCCCCTGATCCAGTGTGACTGGTGTCCTTATGAGGGATTAGGACACAGCCACACAGAGGGACAAGCCCCTGAGGATCCCCGGGAAGATGGCACCTGGAAGGTGAGGAGAGAGGCCTCAGAAGGAATCAGCTCTGCTGTCACTTGATGCCAACTTCCAGCCTCTGAGCCTGCGAGGAAGTAAGTTGTGATTCTTTAAGTCCTCTAGTCTGTGGTCACTGGGTACGGCAAATGGAGATGACGAATACGGCCATTTCTGTAGTTTGAATGTGTCCCCAAAAGTCCACGTGTTGGAAATTTGACCCCCAACGTGAGCAGTGCTGAGAGGTGGGATCTTTGGGAGGTGATTAGGTCATGAGGATTCTGCTCTCATGAATGGATTAACCCATCCATTGATTACTGGATTATTGGACTGATGGGTTAGGGAGGGGTGGGGTTAGTTTTCACTAGAATGGGTTGGTAGTAAAAGCCAGGTTGCTTCTCTCTCATGAGCCCCTTGACCATATGAAGCCCTGCACCCCCTCGGGACTCTGCCGAAAGTCTCCACCAGCAAGAAGGGCCTCACCAGATGTGGCCCCTGGACCTTGGATTTCCAGCTTCCAGCACTGTAGGAAATAACTTCCTTTACTTTACAAACCACCCAATGTCAGCTATTCCATTATACAACAGAAAACAGACAAGACAGGCATCAGGAACCTCTGAGTTCCTGACAATGGCAGTTTAAAACTATTGGCTGTGGGTTCTTCCAGGGGTGGGGGTCTGTGGCCTCTTGACTTGCATCCAGGTGGGCCCATGGCCACTTGAACCAACAGAGATGGGTAGGCGATACCAGGTGACTTTCTGAGCTGGGTCGTAAGGGGCCGTGTTCTGTGCCCAGGCTTTGGGCATGGTCACATCCCACTTGAGGAACCTTCTCTCCTTGGACCCAGTTGCTGTGTTGGGAGAAGGCTGGGAACAGAGAAAGGCAACATAGACACACATGGTCAACAGGCTCATGGAACCTCACTCTTGAGTCATCTTGGCTCAGCCACTAGACATGAGTCAAGAAACACCAGAAAATTCCAGCTTCTGGCCATCTGAGTTCTCATGAGAGTTTTGGACACTGAGGAACAGAGGCTGACAACCACTGTTGTGCCCAGTCCAAATCCTTGACCTATGGGATCCACGAGCTTAATACATTGGTGGTTGTTTCTCTGTGCTTTCTTCAGGGTGGTTTGTTATTCAGCTATGGATAACTAGAGCCCTGACTCACCTTGATGGATCTCATCGTTATTCATTCAGAAATCTTTTATTGAGAAAAATAATATTTGCCATGTTGTGCAAGGAGTTGGGGTTGCAAAGCTGTGTGCTGTGACCTATAACACAAGGCGGCAGGGTTGTCTGATCTCCGAGAGCCACGCGCCTGGGATCTTCTGGCCACGGTATCTCACAGAATTCCTAATGCACAGTCTGTGTGGGAGATGATGCTGGGGTCCCCCCCTCCCTCTAGGCTCCTCCACGTGCTCTGCTCACATCACTGAGGGGTTGGCAACAGCCTGCTGAGTCCCTTTCGACCCTCAGCCCACTCTGCAGCAATCAGACTGGCTGAAACCTGTGTGGCTGGCTCCACCCTCAGATCTCCCCACTCCTCTCATTAGGCGCCTGCCTTCTCAGCCGTCGCTCTTATTCTTGTGACTCTTGCCTGACCCTGCCTCAGCTCTGTGTCCTCCCAGACTGCTGACTGAGGCTTTGCCCAGCAGATTTTCCAATGCCAAATTAGAGCTTTTCTGTCCTTGCCTGACTGCTCCCTGTCACTGTCCTCTGTATCTTCCTGTTCCTGATTTTGGCTGGCTATCAAGAGAAGATCTACAATCATCCCATCTCTTGTGGCACCTTACCATGTGCAACTCCCTCGTATCTAATACCTCACTTCACCTTTTCTGTTCTTCTATTTATAAGCTACGTGATGTCAGACAGGGCGCTTAACTACTCTGGGCTTTGGCTCCCTTATTTAACAATAGTTATCATAATAATACCTGCCCTGTCCAATTTACAGTTTGTCTGACAGCTCTTCATTGAACAAACATGCATTGGGTTCCTACTGAGTGCTGGGTGCTGTATCCAGCATTGCTAAGACAACGGCCATGAGACCAGCAAGCATGCCTGGGTTTTGCATTCTAGTGGGATGTCTCAGTCTATTTTCTGCTAAAACAGAATACCACAGACTGGGCAGTTGATAAAGCAGATAAATTTACTTCTTGCAGTTGGAAAGGCTGGGAAGTCCAAGAGCATGGCACTGGCATCTGGGTCATCCCATGGTGGAAGGGCAGAGACTAAGAAGAGCACCAGATGCCAGACTCACTTTGCAACAACCCACTCTCACAATAACTAACCTGACCTCATGACCCAATCACCTTCCAACAAAGTTGCATTGTGATTGAGTTTACAACACAAGAACTTTTGGGGTTGCAAATTCAAGCCAGGCATGGGGATTAGTGTAAATAAATGAATAGTGCACACTAACTGATTGAGTTGTTAACAAAAATGAAAAGACAAGGGTGGGTTTGGGGAGTGGTGGGAGGGTGAACAGGCCTCTGGAAGTGGCACATACAGGGAAAACCCCTGTGCAGGCAGAGACCTGGGCTGATGAGAAGGGACCGGACTTGGAGATCTGGGAAAAAGCATCTCAGTTGAGGGAGAAATGGAGCAAGCCTGGAGCCCTGAAGAGCTTGAGGACTTTGAGACCAGGGAGCAGGTGCTGGTCACAGGGAGTGGGAGATTGGCTCAGGCAGGACCAGGCAGGGTCTCTGTCCCTAGTAAAGAATGTGGGTATTATTTTGAGTGAAAGGAGTGGCATACTCAGATCTGTTTTGGGGTGATCCTTCCTGCTGCCATGTGAACAATGCAGCCAGAAATGGTGCTGGGGGTGTTATTAGGGTACTGCCATGACCCACTCAGAGATGACAGTGGCTGGACCACAGTGGGGAGAAGAGGGGGATCATAACCTGTTCCTGGAAGCCCTACTGGGTGTGAGGGGAGTGGAGGAATTAAGAATGGCCCCCACCACTTGATAAATGGAGAAACCCAAGGCAGTCATGTGGTTTCTGAGGTGTGGGGAAAGTGAAGGGCTCCTCTTTGTGTAATGCGTGAGCTTCCTGAGATGTCTTCATGGGAATAGAAAGTTGGCCTTGGGATGTTTGCTTCTGGAGCTCAGAAGCACTAACCTGGAGAAACATGGATGCCATTTGCTTAGGGTGGTGTTAGAACGTGTAGAGGATGACCATCATTTGGGGAGAGGTGACAAGGACCCATGGATGCCCCACACTACTTGTCAGAGCCTCATCCTGGGCTCCGTGTCCTATGGATGCCATAACACATGTCCACAGACTTGATGGCTTAAAATAGTCAAAATTTGTTCTTTACAGTAACGGAGGCTGAAAGTCCAAAATCAGTTTCAAGGGGCAAAATCTGGAGGACCTGCTAAGCTGTGCTCTCCCTGAAGGCTCTAGGAAAGAGAACTTCCTGCCTCTTCCAGCTTCTGGGGGCTCCTGGTGTCCTTGGCGCCACATGGCTCTAATCTCTCCTCTGTGGCCACATGGCCTCCCCTGTGTGTTGAATCTCCCTCTGCCCTCTTTTCTAAGGATACTCGTGATCGGATTTAGGGCCCACTCAGATAATCCACAATAATCTTTCCTTGTCTTTTCTGCGGAGACCTTTTTCACAGTTTCCAGGGATTAGGGTCTGCTAATTGGGGACCATTGTCCAGCCCACTTCATACCAAAGGTTTGAAGAGGCAGTACTTCAATATCGAAAGCTTGAACTTGGGGTAAGAGTGCAATCTTGGAATTGCATTTCTAAACAAATGGAGTTGGGCTAGGCATATTCCTAGTTGTCTGACCACAGGCCTGTTTCTTGGTTTCCGGACTTCAATGTGTTTATCCACAAAGTGGGGATAATGCCACACTCATTCTCAGGACTGTTGCTTGGGTTTGATGAGATCATATGTGCAAAGTATTTGGGACAGTGCCTGACATACACAAAACCCAGATAGAGATCAGTTCCCTTTCTTCTCCTTGGCTGGTACCTAAGGGATTGGAGAGGTCCCCTTGTGTCACTCCCCAGAGCTGACCCAGCTTGTCTAGTGGTGTCTCACATCAACCGTAGGCTGGAATCTTTTGCAGGGAGGCTTACGTAGAAAAATGGAACGGGCGATGATTGCAAGCCCACCCAGGGTATCCAGGAGACCTCCGAGTGAGGAGGGAGGGCCAGGCGTGTGCTGAGAAGTTGTAGGAAGCCCTGCCTGCTGCTCCCTCTGCTAATGAGCCGCAGAGCCTGCAGCACTGACAGGTTCATCCCAGGGACTCTGGAGTTCTTCTCTGCAGGGACTGAGCCGTGAATCCGCCTGCGTGCTGAGCTTGTCTTTCCGCTCTCATCTTTCCATGGCAACCGGGGAAAGGGGGCCAGGATGTGGCAATCTCCACAGGAGAAGCGTGGGCGCGGCTGTCTGTAGGCAGCAGGGCTGGAAGGAGAGGAGGAACAGCAGCCCTGATTCCAGGCCAGCACTTGATACAAGCCCATCATGGTCACACGGGAGCTCTTGAAATACCCTGCATCCTGTCTCCCTCTGGTCTGCCTGATGTTGCAGAAGAGGAAACAGAAACAGAGGGGCACAGTGACTTGGTGAATGGTGCACAGCTGGTTAACAGGAGATGGGGGGTGGCATCGAAACCTGGGGCTTCTGACTGGTGGGCGACTCGCCATTAGGGAGCCCTTTTATGTGCGTTAAGGGGGTCCTCCTGCACCACTGGTTTGAATTCAGGTCAGATTTACTGAGGGGCCTTGTTGAAATGACAGGGCAGGCCCATCATCGATCTCACCCTGAGAAGAGAGTAAGGGCTCCATACAATGTTAGGAAACCCAGGACTTCTCAGGACTTCTGCTCACCCTAATTCATTTAGGGACTCATCAGTAAGTGTTCCACTGAGAACTTATTAAAATGTGCAGATGGTCTGTTCAAAGAGCATTACAGGTACTCCTCATGGAGCAGTCTTTGTTACAGGAAGGGGTTGGAATGAAAGGGGAAAGAATAATCGAAACAGATTGCAGGGCCCCAGAGTGGTGACAGAGGTCTGGGCTCCATCCTGCTGGCCTGTCCCCCCTCGCTATGGTCACTCAAGGCTCATAAACCACCCCTGGGAGCTCAGAGTCCCTCATGGCGACTGTCCTGTGACTGAACGGCCTTCATGTGTTCAACGGCCACTATTGTTGACTCCCACATTGGCTTGTTGCACTTTCCACTTCCATTCCTAGTTCTACTCGTTTGGGCTCCACGGGAAAATGCTTTTCCTTCTCTGACCTGACAGCACCGTGGATACTTGGAGACACCTCACGCTTCACCCTGTGACCAGTCTCCCCCACCTCATTCTCAGGATGGGGCAGATCTGGTTCCACTCTCCCCTTGGGGCTGGGTGCCGGGGACCTGCGGGAAGGTCTGGGTGCTTGGGCCCGTTCTGCTCACCTCTCAGGCATGAGAGCCCAGAAAAGTGTCACTGGTGGCTGGACCAAGAGCTCAGATGAATGTTCCCCATGCCGGAGGTGGCCTCCAGGGATGAAATGTAGGCCTTATTGAGGAAAAAGACAACCCCAGAATGTGGGATGTTATGACAAGAGGAGATTCCTGATCTGCAGACACGGAGTCTCCTCATGGGGACCAACCTTGGGACATCTTTGCCTCCCTCTCAGCCAACTCGGGATTCATCCTGCGATGTTTCTGAGAAGGGACTAGTTAATTGTGAGGCAGCATCTTCATGGGTGGCCATCTTTATTTTTAGAAGGTTATCTTTAATATGCAGCTGAAATCTGCTTGAAATCTGAGCATTCCAGGGGAGCCTTCCCGGGCCTGGGGGCTGCCCCAGCAAAGCCTTGCTTCAGTGGTTTCTGCTCGTGTTAGGAGCTGCCCCAGGACCAGAGGCATCAGACCAGACCCATCTGCATGTCTGCAGGGTCCCATTGAGGCTCAGTGTCTGGGAGCTGCAGGGAGCAGGGACAGAGGACAACGCAGCGTATGCGCTGGGTGCCTCCTTATGTGTGCCCTGGGAAGTGCTCTGTGCTTCTTATTTTACAGAAGATGTCATCTGCATCAAGCTGCCTCTGTGCCATGCAATAATCTGAGTCTGTAATAATCTGAAGCCTGGAGCCTGGGTAGGGTTTTTTTTTTTTTTTTTTTAACAACTCCATTTGCTTTTTAGCCAGTGGAGATTCCTCCAAGGTTTTCACATTCATTGCTCATCAATCTCAGTTTTCTGTGCTGTGGATGTCCGTCTCTGTGAATGTGAGAGTAGGGAGAAGGTGCGGGAGCTGTGCATGGCCCCTGACAGCCACCGTGGGCCAGGTACCATTTTACATCTTCCCAGTGATCACTGGGTCCCCATGACATAGGTTCATCCCCTGATTTTGTGTGTTAGGGACAGAAACTCACTGATTTCAAAGTCTGAGTCTTCCCCACTGCCTGGCATGCTAAGTCTCAGAACCATTCAGAAAAGAGTTGAACAACCACGAGTGGCATGAGATTGGTCTCCCTGGAGGTGGGGTCTGGGCCAGGGCCATGGTGTGCCTGATGGTGCTTGGACCCAGTGGCGCCCCAGCCCCACCCCTCGGGTGCCACTGCCTGAGTTTCTTGCAGGTGAATCCCGGACTCCTCCACTTGTGTCTCCCCAGCTGCTCAGAGGCCAGAGGTGGAGCAACAGGGCGAGGTGGGCTGAACTTCTTCTTACTTTCAGTCATTTTCAAGCCAATATTTATTTTAAGCAAAGAAACACAGACACATAGTTTAGAAAGTCAAGCTGTATGTGTTGGGAGAAACAGTACTTCTCCACTCCCGGCACTACCTGTGGGGGTATCTGGGGCCTTTCCCAGGCTTGGGTCAGGCTAGTCTGCTCCTCTCCGAAGGGATGATAGATTATCTTAATGAGTTGAGATGAGGCTGGGGCCCATGTGCCTCCGCCCTGCCCTCCTTTTCCCCACTGGGAGCCAGTCTCCTACAGGAAGTTTGCATTCTGGTTGGTGTCCCCATGCCGTGAATCCTGCAGGGTCTGGTGAGGGGAGGCCTGGGGGCTGGCTCGTGTCTGGGTTGGGGGCTTAGCCTCAGAGGCCCATTGCTGCTGCTGCCAGGTCCACTCCCCTAGCCTGCTGCGTGTCTGCCTGGCTCCCCGTTGGTTCTGGAGCTACTGCGGAAGGAGAGGCACCGATTTTCAGGATTCCTAAAGCGGCCTCCGCGGTGCCAGGGGATTCCCATGCCCTGTGCCACATCTCTCAGCCTCTGGTGCCATGCCTCACAACCAACCACTTGCAACTCTTTTAGGCTTTTTTCTTCATATTTATCTTTATGTTCCTAATAATATGCTGTTGTAATTAGCCCTTATCAATGAGATACGATCTCTGGACTTACCACATGGCAGATCAGGCTTCGCTCTTCACAGTCCTCCTTGCTCTCTCCGCCCTATCGATGCAGTGATAGGCAGTTAAGTGAAAACATTGTCAGGTGTCCGTGCTGCCCCTGCCCCCCGGTGACTGCTGTTCCTTTGTGAGCAGTGGAGCTCTTGGAGCACGATCCCTTCCTGCATGGCGCCCTACTGGGCTGTGCTGTGGACGGGTTGACTTTACTGGAGGTGGGTCTGCTGGTGAGCTGGTGGTCTTGGGGGACACTTGAAAACATCTGATTTGTCCAGAATGGACCCCTCCTGTCCTCGGATGATGTAGTGGAGCCTCCACTTCTGGTTGGCTTCTGGGAGGAGCCCACGGGGGTTGCAGGGCAGAAGGCTATTCAGTGTGCAGTTTGACCTGTTCCTGCCTTTTCCTGCCTGAGCCTCACATGCACTAGCCATCCACTCTGTGTTTTGGAGGCCAGAGCTCCTCCAGCCCAGTTTCTTCAGAGTCTGCTGAAGCCTGCCTCTAAGCATGAGGTATAGGCCAAGAGAGGTGTGAGGGGAGAAGCAGTTTTCTGGTTGAACTGGAAGGACTTGAGGAGTCAAGGTTCCTGTTCTGTCCGCACTATTTCTACTTCCTCATCCCATGTTCTTCTCTCAATCCAACTCCTTAGGGCTTCTGCCCCTGGTCTCCACTGAGGCTGATACTGTCTCGGCCCTATGTGCCTCCATGCTGTTAGCCTCAGTGCCCATCTCTTCGCTCTGACCTGACAGTTCTACACCATCCCCTATTCATAAAATACACACAGTCACATACATGGGCCCATGCACATGCACACACTTGCACACACACGTGGACACACACACACATGCATACATGTGCACACACATGCACACATAGACATACATGCACACAAATGCAGACACACATGCACTCATGTGCACACACACATGCATGCACACAAGGCACACACACAGACACACAGGCATACACATACTTTTAGTTGAACACTGTTATGGGCTGAATTGTATTTCCCCCAACTTCATATGTTGAAGTCATAACCCCAATGTGACTGTATTTGAAGGAAGGTCTCTTAAGGAGGTGACTAAGTTTAAGTGAGGCCATAAGGGTGCGCCGTGATCCCATAGGACTGTTGTCCTCATAAGAGGAGGAGGAGGTGCCAGGAGTGTGTGTGCAGGGAGGAAAGGCCATATGAGGACACAGAAGAACCATCTGCAAGTCAGGAAAAGAGGCCCCGTCGCCAACCAGCTGACACCTTGATCTCAGACTTCCAGCCTGCAGAACTGTGAGAAAATTAATTTCTGCTGTGTAAGTTATCCAGTCTATGGTGTTTTGTTACAAGCAGCCTGGAAGACAAGTACAGATTTTGGTACTGCAAGTGGAGTGCTACTGTAGCAAACACCTAAAAATGTACAAGTGGCCTTGGAACTGCGTATATGCTGGAAGAGTTTCACTTGCAGCTAGAAGAAACTGAGATTGCCTTAAGGGACTATTGGTAGAAGTATGGATGTTAAAGGTAATTCTAGGGAAGCCTTTGAAAGGAGTCGGTAGAGCTGTAGAGAAATGTTCTGTTGTCTTAGAGGATATATAAATAATTATAAACAGGATGTTGATAGAAACATGAATGTGAAAGAAGCTTCTGGTAAGGTCTCAGAAGGAAATACGGAACAGGTTATTGGACAAAGGCTAGCCTTATTATAAAGTGCCAAAGAACTTGGCTGGATTGTGCTCTAGTGTCTTGTGGAAGGAAGAAATTGGGAGTTACAATTTTGGATATTTAGCAGAGGAGATTTCTAATCAAAACGTTGAAGGTGTGACCTGATTTTTCACTGCTTGTTAAATGTGAGAGGAGAGAGATATGTTGAAGGAATTGTTAAGCAAAAAAGAAACCATAGACTGGATAAAGAAAATGTGGTCCATATACACTGTATATGTATATATATATATATATACATATACTATGCAGCCATGGAAAAGAATGAGATCATGTCTTTTGTAGGGACCTGGATGGAGCTGGAGGCCATTATCCTTAGCAAAACTAACCCTGTGACAGAAAACCAAATATCATATGCTCTCACTTAAAAGTGAGAGCTAAATAACAAGAGCACATGGACCCAAAGAGGGGGACAACAGACATTGGGGGGCTACTTGAAGGTGGAGGGTGGGAGGAGGTAGAGGATGAGAAAAAATATCTATTGGGTACTATGTTTAGTGCCTGCATGATGAAATAATCTGTACATTAAACCCCTGTGACATGAGTTTACCTGTGTAACAAACCTGTACATGTACCCCTGAACCTAAAACAAAAGTTAAAAGAAAAAAAAACCCTAAAACGTAAAGATTTGGGAAATTCTCAGCCTATCCATATTACAAAAAATGAGAAAACATGTTCTGGAGAGAACGATGAGTATGGCTGGACAGTCACTCCGTATCAAGATTACCCATGGGTTTAATCAGCCATCTCAGCAGAATCCAGGAACAGAGATGGGGTTGTGCTGGCAGAAACACTGTTCATTTGCACTAAAGAGAACAGAGAAGGTGGGATAGGATGAAAGAAGGCTGTCTGACTTCTGGGCTGAGACAGTAGAACTTGCTAGCTTCAATCAAGCCTTATCCTTCAAGAAAAGAGAAGAATGACCACAAAGACAATTCAGAGCTCACTGGGGTGCCCCTCCCATCATGGGTGTGGGGGGCAAGACTGTTTCCTCCTCAGCTTCCATGACCAGGATATCATTTCCTTAGGGGGAAGGCTCCTGCAGAACCATGGGGTGGGGCCCTCACAGATATGAGGGGGTATGTCCACCATCTAGGATGTTGGGGTGGTGCCTCCAAGGGGCCCAGAGAGCAGAGCCAAAGAGGATTGTTCTGAGCCTTGAGAGCTGATGAAGTTTGCCTTGCAGGTTTTGGGCTTGCTTAAGACCCAGCACCAGTTTTTCCTTTCCTATTTTTCCCTCTTGGAATGGGCCTCTCTATCTTATCCCTTCCCATCATTGTATTTTGGAAGCACATCACACTTACCTGGTTTCCCAGGTTCACAGCTGCAGAGCATTTTTGCCTCAGAATGAATTATGCCTTGAGTCTCACTCATACATAATTTAAATGATCTTTGTATACTTTTTTAAATTTTTAATTTTTTATGATAAGAACACTTAACATGAAATATACCCACTTGACAATTTTTTAAGTGTACAGTAGATTATTGTTCACTACAGGTACACTGTTTTACAGCAGACCTCAAGGGGAGACTCAGTTTGCTTGACTGAATCCTTGTGCCTGTTGATTTTTTACTCTCCATTTTCCCCTTCATTTTCTCCAGTCCCTGACAACCACCATTTCTCTCTTTGCATCTATGAACTTGACTGTTTTCCATAGCCCGTTTTCAGCGGAACCATACAGTGTTTGTCTTCCTGTGACTGTCTTATTTCACTTAACATAATCTCCTCAAAGTTTATCCATGTTGTCACATACTGCAGAATTTCCTTCTTTTAAGACTGAATAGGATTCGGTTGCATATATTTACCATATTTCTTTATCCATTCATCTGTCAATTGACATTTCAGTTGCTTCTACATCTCGGCTTTTGTGAATAGTATTACAATGAATATAGAAGTGCTAATATCTTTTTGAGATCCTGATTTCAATTCTTTTGGATGAATACTGAGAAATAGGATTGCTGAGTCATATGATAGTCCTATTTTTAGTTTTTTGAGGACTGTCCATACTGGTTTCCATAGTGGCTGCACCATTTTGCATTCTTACCAATAGTGTGCAAGGGTTCTCTTTTCTCCATGTGCTTACTGACACTTGTTGCTTTTTAAAAATAATAACCATCCAGATAGGTATAGGGTGATATCTGGTTGTGGTTTTGATTTGCATTTCCCTGATCGTTAGTGATGTTGAGAACTTTTTCATATACTTGTTGGTTATTTGCATATCTTATTGGAGATATGTCTATTCACACCCTTAGCCAATTTTTATATCAGGTTATTAGATTAAAAAAATATTGAATTGTAGGAGTTCCATAAATATTTTGGAGAATAACTTATTTCCAAATGTATGGTTTGCAAAGATGTTCTTCTTTTTCATAAGTTGACTTTTCACTCTATTGGTGATTTACATTGTTGTGCAAAAACTTTTTAATTCGAAGCTGTCCCATTCATCTTTTTTTTGTTGTGTTATATCCATTTGATAATGTCTAAGACCATTGTTATGAAGCCTTTCCCCTATGTTTTCTCCTTGAAAACATATGTAAGACTTAAATGTAGTGTTATAGTTTTAGGTCTCACATTTAAACCATTTTGAGTTTACTTCTGTGTATGGTGTAAGATAAAGGTCTAATTTTATTTCTTTGCACATAGATATTCATTTTTTTCCAAGACCATTTGTTGAAGAGACTGTCCTTTCCCCATTGTATGCTCTTGGTACTCTTGTAAAAGGTCTGTTGACCATATATGTGCAGATTTATTTCTAAGCTCTTTATTTTGTTCGATTTCTGCATACGTCTGTTTTTATGTCAACACCATACTGTTTTGATTAGTGTAGCTTTGTAGTAGATTCTAAAACCAGGAAGTATGATATCTTCAACTTTGTTCTTCTTTATCAAGATCGATTTTACTGTTTGTGTTTTTTTTTTTCTATTTTTGAAAAAAATGCATTGGTATTTTGATTGGGATTGCATTAACTCTGTAAATCACTTTCAGTAGTATGGAAATTTTGACAATATTAAGTTTTCTAATTCATGAACACAGAAATTTTCCATTTATTTGTGTCCTGTTGAGTTTCCCTCATCAATGTTTTATAGTTTTCAGTAGACAAGTCTTTTACCTCCTGAAGTTATGTTTTTATATAGGTATTTCATTTTTATGATGCTTTTGTAAATAAAATATTTTCCTAATTTTCTATTCAGATATTTTGTTGTTAGTGTATACTGAGTTTTATGTGTTGATTTTGTATCCTGCAACTTTATTGACTTGGTTTCTTAGTTCTAACAGAGTGTTTAGGTGTTTGTGTCTGTGGGATCACGTTTTCTGCAACCGGGAACAATTTTACTTCATTCTGATTTGGATACCTTTTATTTATTTATTTATTTATTTATTTATTTATTTATTTATTGCTTAATTATCTGGGGAAAACTTTCATATTTTGTTGAATTGAAGAGATGAGGGTGAATACTGTTGCCTTGTTTCTGATCTTTGAGGAAAAACTTTCATTTTTCATTACTGAGGATGATGTTAGCTGTGGGATTTTTATATATAGCCTTTATTATGTTGAGATAATTTTCTTCCATTTCTAGTTTGTTGAGAGTTTTTATCATGAAAGAGTACTGAATTTTTAAAACACTTTTCTGCGTCTGCTGAGATCATTATGTAATTTTTATCCTTTAATTAATGCGATGTATCTCAATAATTGATTTTCATATGGTTAACAATCTTTGCATCTCAAAGATCAATCCCACCTGCTCACCGTCTATAGTCCTTTTAGTATGCACTTGGATTCAGTTTGCTAGCATTTTCTGAGAATTTTTTTCATCTATCTTCATTAGGGATATTGGCTTGTAGTTGTTTCTTCTTCTCCCTCCTCCTCTTCTTCTCCTCCCCGTCCCTCCCTCCCTCCCTCCCTCCCTTCCTTCCTTCCTTTCTTCCTTCCTTCCTTCCTTTCTTTTTTTAAAATTGAGACAGGGTCTCACTCCGTCATCCAGTCTGGAATGCAATGGGGTGAGCATAGCTCACTGCAACCTCAAACTCTTGGGCTCAAGGAATCCACCTCTGGGTGCTATGTTGCCCAGACTGGTCTTAAACTTCTGACCTCAAGTGATCCTCCTGCCTTGGCCTCCCAAAGTGTTGGGATTATAGGTGTTAGCCAGTGTACTGGGCCTTCTGTTTTCTTATCTGTGGTATCTTTGGCCTCATAAAATGGGTTTGGAAGTATTTCCTTTCTTGACTTTTTTTTGTAAGAGTTTGGGAAAGATTGGAATTAATTTTGTAAATGTTTGGTGGAATTCACTAGAGAATCCATCTGGTCCTGGGTTTTTCTTGTTGGAAGGTTTTTGATTATTAATTCAATCTCCATACTAGTTATAGATCTGACTTTCTATTTCTTCATTATTTAGTCTTCATAGGTTGCATGTTTCTAGGAATTTATCAATTTCTTCCAGATTATCCAGTTTGTTGTTGTATAATTATTCATAGTAGTCTCGTATGATACTTTTAAATTCTGTGGTATCAGTTGTAATGTCTCTTTCTGCTTTTAGTTATCTGAGTCCTCCCTCTTTTTTCTGTAATCTAGCTAAAGGTTTGTCAATTTTATTTTTTTTAAAAACCTTTCTTAGATTTATCTATTTTTCTCTATTGTTGTTTTATTTTACTATTTCAATTATTTCTGTACTAATCTTTGTTACTTTTTCCTTCTGTGAACTTTGGGGTCAGTTTGTTGTTTTTCTGATGTTTTGAGGTGTAAAGGTGAGTTGTTTATTTGAGATCTTTGTTCTTTCTCAATGCAGTTATTTATTACTATTCACTTCTCTCAGAACTGCTTTTGCTACATTCCATACGTTTTGATATGTTGTGTTCTCATTTTTATTTTTTCAATACATTTTGATTTCCCTTTGATTTTTTTTTAACTCAGTGGTCATTCAAAAATGTGTTGTTTAATTTCTATATATTTGTAAGTTTTCAAAGTTTTCTTCTGCTACTGATTTCTAGTCCTACTCCATTGCAGAAAAAAAATATTTGGCATGATTACAACCTTCTTAAATTTGTTAAGACTTGTTTTGTGACCTAACATGTAATCTATCCTGGAGAAAGGTCCATGTACAGTTGAGAAGAATGTGCACTCTGCTGCTGTTGGGTGGAAGGTTCTGTCAAAGTTTTATAGTTCCTTTTGGTCTATAGTGTTATTCAAGTCCTCCATCGCTTTATTGGTCTTCTGTCTGAATGTTCAGTCCATTATTGAAAGTAGGGCATAAAAGTCTCAGTATTATTGTATTTTTGTCTTTCTTTGTATTTTGTATTTCTCCCTTCAGTTTTGTTAAGTTTTGCTTTATATATTGAGGTGTTCTGATGTTGGGTGCATACATATTTGCGATTGTTCTATGTTTCTGGTGGATTGACCCATTTATTATTATTCAGTGTCATTCTTTGTCTCTTGCGACAATTTTTGATGTAAACTTGATTTTGTCTGATATACATATAGCCATCTGTGCTCTCTTTTGGTTAGCATTTGAATGAAACATATTTTTCCATTCCTTCACTTTCAGTTTCTGTGTGTCCTTAAATCTAAAGTGAGTTTCTTGTAAATAGCATATAATTGGTTCTTCTTTTTAAAAAAATTGTTCAGCCACTCTGTTTTTTATTTATTGTCTTTTAAAAATCCATTCAGCAATTGTATGTTTAATCCATTGTAATTTAAAGTAA
Source organism: Theropithecus gelada (assembly GCF_003255815.1). Lineage (NCBI taxonomy): Eukaryota > Metazoa > Chordata > Mammalia > Primates > Cercopithecidae > Theropithecus > Theropithecus gelada. The sequence continues at coordinate 23,263,174 of NC_037681.1, read as the reverse complement.
TTATTGATAGGAAAGGATTTACAATTGCCCCTCTGATATTTGTTTTCTGTTAGTCTTATAGTTATTTTGTCTGTCTTTTCTTCTTGTGGAGTCTTCCTATATGTTTTGTTGATTTTTGTATTATGTGCTTTGATTTCTTTCTCTTTCTCTTTTGGGTGTCTTCTATAGGTTTTTTTTTGTATGGTCAACTTGGAGCTTACATAAAATATCCTATAATTATAGAAGTTCATTTAAGCTGATAATAAGTTCAGTTGCACACAAAATCTCTCCATTTTAGGTTCTTCCCACCTCCACATTTTCTGTTATTATCATAATTTACATCTATTGTTTCTTTTAACATACTTTAAAGTTATAATTATTTTTAATATACTTGTCTTTTAACTTTTATATTAGAATTAACAGTGATTTACTCACCACCATTACAGTAGTATACTGCTCTGTGTGTGTGTGTGTGTGTGTGTGTGCATGTATACCTTTATTAATGAGTTTCATACTTTTTTATGTTATCATGTTACTGTTTAGCATCCTTTTGTTCCAACTTGAATAATTCCCTTTAAGTCAGGTCTAATGGTGATGAACTCCCTCAGCTTTTGTTTATCTGAGAAAGTCATTATCTGTCCTGCATTTTAAAAGAAGAATTTTGGTGTATTTAGTATTCTAGGTTGCCAATTTTTTTCTTTCAGCACTTTCACTATGTCATCCCACCCCTTCTGGCCTACAAAATTTCTACTGAAAAATCCTCTGATGCTCTTGTGGAAGTTCCTTTGTATGTGACAAGGTGCTTTTCTTTTACTGCTTTTCAAATTATCTCTTTGTCTTTTGACGTTTTGATAATAGTATGTCTCGATGTGTATTTCATTGGATTTATCTAATTTTTTTTTTGGAGGGGGCTGGTGGGATCTTCTTGGATCTGGATATCCATTTCCTTCCCCAGATTTGAAAAGTCATCAGTTGTTATCTCTGAATAAGCTTTTTGGCTCTCTCCTCCTTGTGGAGCTTCCATAATGCACATACGGATCCCCTCCATGATATTCCGTACGTTCCTTAAGTTTTCTTCACTCTATTTTTTTTCTTTTTTACACTTCTGACTGACATGACCCCCCTCATAGGACCCTGCCTCACACCCCAGAGACTGAGAATGACAGTGACTCATGGCATCCCCCTGGAAGGTAGAACAAGGGTCCCCTCAGTCAGAGGCATTGCTCAGAGCAGGACCAAGGGTGAGGGAGAGGGACCCTTCCTGCTGTGGGTGGTGGGAGCAGCAAAGTGGAGTTTTAGAGGCACAGCCAGTCTGGTGTTCAGCTGCATGTGGCAGGAATTCTACTCAATCAGGCCTGGGCATGATTGGCAGTATCATTCTGGGTTTTGTTGCTTCTGAGTCTTTATTTTTCTTTTTCAACACTTATTTTAGGTTCAGTGGGCACATATGCTTGAGGCCTGCAGGTGATAATTAGCTACCATTATCCTTTCCGTGAATACTTTCTCAGATTGCAGTAGCTGGAGTTGTCTGAGGTTGCTTGCCACGGGGAACCCTGAGTGATCCTGGTGCTTCTGTTTGCACTCTTATCCCTAACACTCCATTCGTAGATGACAGTCAAAGGGGTCTGTCCAGAACATGCTGAGAATTCATCATCACCATTTTCCTCTCCCATTTAGAGTAAACTTTAGCCTACTTACTTTGGCTTACAGCCCTGCATGGCCTGGTATCACCCACAGCACTGAAGCCACACTTGCCTCCTTGAACATTCTTGAAAGTTATTTCTTCACTTTAACAAAAATATGTTGAGATCCTAGTGGGTGCTGGGCCCTGCATCAGGCCCCTCGAATGTACTGAGCACATCCTAACTTTTGAGTCTTTGCTTTATGTACCAGCTCCCTGCATTGTTATTCTGCCTGACTTCCACACAGCTGGTTCTTCCTTCCAGCAGACACTGGCCTAAACATCACCTCTTCCAAGAAAGCTTTCATTACCACTGACCTAACCTAAGCACTTCAAGCACCAAGGTGCTCTCATTAAGACCTGAGGCCCAGTCCTGCTCTGCCTCTAAACCTTTGGTTTCCACTCGAAGCCCTCTCTCTAAATTCTTTACTCAGCACTTTAGCACAATCTTTGGTTTTCGTAGTCTTATTTCTGTATTTATTTCCTTGTTTATTGTCTAATTTCCCACCTTGGGTTTAAGCTTGGCCATCACAGGGAAGTTTCTGTGTTCGCCATGGCATCGTTAGTTGAGAGAACATCTCCTGGAGGACAGCAGATGTGGCTTCCGCAGCAATCCCTCTACTTTCCACCCGTGCCTCATGCCTGCTGTGCTTGCACCTCGTGCCTCCAAGAGCTCAACCCCCGTGGCCTTCCTGGAGGCAGATGGGCATGTGACTCACTTTGCATGTCTACCTGTCTAGAGGTGCTCAGTGTTCTATCTCCTAATCCTCCTCCACTTGTCTGTGTCTTCCAGAAATTCCTTGAAATCTCTCATCCACTGAGGTGTCTCTCTTCCTCCCTTACCTTTGTGTTATAGTTTTCTACTTTTTAAAAATTTCCTTTATGGGTTCGGTGGGGGTTTGAGAAAGACAGGAGATAAAAGGGCATGGCCCTGTTTCTTGTCGAACCAGAATCCTAACCATTTTGTTTAATGCAGCAGAAAACGGAGGTTTAGAGGCATGAAGTGAAGACCCCAAAGTCACATGGCCAGAGAAGGACAGGTCTCGGGTCCCTAGTCCTGGACTTATCCCTGAGCACTGTCCTATGCTCCAACCTTAGGGGCAGATCCTGATCTAGAGACTCCTGTGTCACACACACTGCTGGAGGCTGTGGACATCATGGGATTCATTGCCCAGTACAGCCAGTAATGCCTGCCTCCAAGGAAAGCTGTTACCCTCGGTGGCCGTGTAGTGATGTGGTGGACCCTGGGAGGGTGGGAGCAGCCCATGAGGCATCCAGCAGCAGCCCTTCCCATGCCCCTTCTCCCACTCTCAAGTCCTGGCTCTCCCACTCACTTGCTTTGTGAAAATGAGCACTGTGGTCAGATGTGCTTAGAAGATATTGAAGCATGATTGTTACAATTCAACTATGAACTGTGCTTGCAGGCTTTAGGGAAGTATTGGAAGAGTGAGTTTTCACTTCCAAAGACTCTGTTTTGGAAATCTAGTATCAGTCTATGTATTACCCCGATTGTTCAGAAACGTAGTGGGGTGCACCGGCACTGGGGACATGGGCCAGCCGGCCAACTGCTTGCTGGATGACTCTCCCAATGCTCCCCAGCGACCTTGCTTTAGAATCTGGAGTGTTGGGAGGCTTTGCCTGGGACCCCTGAGGATAGAATCTGGAGCGTTGGGAGGCTTTGCCTGGGACCCCTGAGGAGGAGATCTCTCCCATTCTCCACTCGCTGGTGCAGCTGGCTCTCAGTTCTGTCTTCGAGAGAGCCCACACCTTTGTTCTTCACGTTCCTTCCAAGCAGGCTGCTCGCAGAAGGGAGGCAGCCCAGCCTGCACGTTGCTTCCCAAGGCCCCCAGGAAGATCGCACGTGCAGCGGGAGCGAGGCCAGCCTGGTGAGAGTGCGGCATCGCTACTGCCCTCTACAGAGCTCTGTGCCTGCTCATCCCCCATCTTGACATAGGGTTGTGGTTGGACTAGGAATCTACATCAAATGGAACTTTGCTGACAGCTAACATGAAAAGGATGGGGAAGCCACTTTGCCACCATGCTGAGCTCTGTGTGGCGAGTGATCTTGCTCCTACAGCGTGGGGAGGTGTCAATCCATTTAGGTCTCCTGAGTACCCTTCACTTGGCTTAGAACTTAGATCTGAAGTTGGCTCCATTCTTACTTGGATGGAAAAGAGAAGGGCATTTGTTTTCAAAGTTAATCGTATGATCTTAGATGAAATATCAAGTCTCCTTAGGTATAAAATTCAATACACAATTGAAATTGAATGTAACAAAAGGACATCTGAAGACCTGGGGCAGGTAAATTTCACTGTTCTGTGAAAGCAGCAGTATCCAAATCTTCCGTTAGACCAAGATGGTTCGGTTAGTTGAGCTGAAGAATTACTAAAACCGACTCAGTTCTTCACTGGGGTGTGCAGCTCCATTTCTGATATTTACATTAGTCAAAGCATTGGAAAGAAAGATGTTTCATGTGACGATTAGGCACACCCTGAGGTCCTGGACGTGGTCTTTCTCGAAGACCCCCTGAAGCAGGGAGCATGGCTTATTGGCATCTTTCAGGGGACGGCTGAGGCCAAGGGGGGGTGTATGGGGGGACTGGTGGCCCCGTAGGAGGGGCGCTTTAGCTGCCAGGGCTGCCGATGAGAATGGACAGTCCCAGGGGTATGTGGCTGGGAGCTGAAGGCTGCCCTTCAAGCCACCGCAGCAGCAGCAAATCTCAGCAGGGACGTTTGGCCAGGCATTTTCCAGCATCCCTTGTAACCTTGAAATGTGTACAAACAGAACCCCTTGAAATTCTGCTCTAAATCAAATGCATGGTATTCTTAGTTCACTTTGTTGTCTCTGAGGGCAGGATCAAGAGAATACAGGTCTCTCCATTCACATGTTTTCAAAGGTTAAGTAGTTAATAACACTGTTTAGGTCTCTCATCCTCAAATTTATCAAAACCATTGAAAACAGAAGCTTATCTTCTTTTTTTTTTTTAATTTTTGGGCCATATAATCTCTTGTAAGTATTGTGTGCTGAAATGAGAATATAAGGTGAGTTGAGATTTATCGATCATTTCTGCGTCTTAGAGACCGTGGAACATCTTTGTCATTTTGATCATTTTGAGATCTTGGAGGACAGAGATAGTGTATGTCTGTTTTTATATCCCCAACTCCTAATAGAGGATCTGTCATTAGGGGTTATGAGTAAATATTTCTTCAATATTGGCTGAAGTAATTATTACTATAATAGGTTCCGGATTTTACAGATGCCTCTAAAAGCTCAGAGAATTTGAACAAACCGCTTTCATAGGGCCACAATGCCTGTGTATGAAAGGACTTGGATATGAACTCAGAAATGTTTATTCGTAGGTTATGATATTTTCAACACATTGTGCTGTTCTAGGTATAATTGGAACCTGGTTTTGTTTGTCCTGAAACAATCTCATTTGGGTTTCCAAGATACTGATGTTCCTGTGTCTCTATGGTCCTGGTAGTTCAGTCAACTTGAACACATTCCCTCTCACTCTATCTGCAGAGGAATCTTGAGACCCTCACATGAGGAATGGATTCCATCTATGTAATTCTGTTCACTTTAGCAATTGAGCACTGTATGGACAGGGACCCAGCACGGCCCAGCTGTGTTCTCTGGATCAGGGTCCCATGGGCTGCAGTCGGGGTGCAGCCATCTCAGGGACCCTCTAGAGGGAGGGTCCTCCCTCAGGCTCACCGTGGACGCTTGGCTGGCCCCAGGTCCCAGCTGGCTGCTGGTGGGAGTCCTGAGCCCCTCACCATGTAACCCTCTTTGCAAGGCTGCTCACAGGACCACAGTGGCTTCCCCAGAGCGCAGGCCCTGAGAGACGTCAATGCACAGGAAAGGCCAAAGTCCTTGCCTTTTTGTGGCGTAATCTCAGAAGTGCCATGCAGTCACTTTTGTTGGGTTCCATGTATTAGAAACAGTCCCGAGGCCCAGCCTGCAGTGCAGTCGAGGGGATTCTGCAGGATACGAATGCCAGGAACGTGCAGCAGACCCAAGCCCCTGCTCCGTGCCAGGCCCTGTGCGGGCAGCCGTGGCTGCAAAGATGAGCAGGGCTTGTGTCCAGCCTCAAGGAATTTAGTGACATTGATTATGAGGAGCAGAGAGAGCAACATATAACTTTGGGTACAGTATTTATTATAAGCTCAATACTAAAGATATTTTAAAATTTCATATTAGCTAGAAGAAAGAATGACTCAACTCTGTTGTCAAAGAGTGGGGAAGAGAAGCCGGGGAAGCTTCCTGGAGGAGACGGAATATGAACTGACATTTGAAAAATAGGTAACCCAGCCCCAGTCCTGGAAGGAGGCTACTGGCATCGAGCTATGCACAGGATCAACTCAGCTGACAGCTCCAGAGTTTATGGTCTCCTTTCTTTCCAGGAAATGTCTGCATTTCTCATCAAAATGCCCCAGAGAAATGGCTAGGGATCGGCTGGGGATGGGTTGCCTGGGGATAGCATGCTGAGTGCCGCAGCTCTGCTCCAGTAGTGATATTCATGTGAAAAATAAACAAGAGCATCGTGTCAGCACCACACCCCAGTCAGCCTGCGTTATCCTCCTGCCAAAATAGCCTGGAAATATCAAATTTTGAAAAAGTGAAGGAAATTATGTTAATCATATTCCTAAGAGCACTCAAGCAAAAGGGCTGTTTATTGAAAATATTGACATGATGAAAAAAAAGCTGCTAGAGTGATCATTCCTCCGGGATTTTCTGGGGTGTCACTGAGGGAGTTTGAAGAGTCTCCCTTTTGACATTGGGGTGTGTTGATAGATTGAGGACTCCAGCAGCATCTGGCTGGGACAGGAGGTGAAGGGCATGTAGTGAGGCCTTGATTTGCAGCATTTGGGAGGAAAACATCCTCATGAGGCCAGTTGGCATCCCCATGAGCTGGTGGGTGTTTCCTTGGACCCAGGGTGTGGGTGAGCAGTGACACAAATTGTGAAGGAAGGGGTGGCTCAGTTACCTGTTGGTGGGCTTCCAGGAGGGTGGGCTTCAAGAGTTCACACGATAAGTTGGAGGGCACTTCAACCTCCACCCTTTGTCCCCTGGGCTTCCCACCTGCAGCCCCCACTCCCAGCGCCTGACATTGCGAGTGCGTACGGGCATGGCCGCCTCCCAGGCTTGCTCTCTGGGCGAGTTTCCCTAATTTTATCTCTAATTATCTGAGTCTAGAAAGGTGCCTGGCACAGAGTTGTTGTCACTGAAAGCTTTCGGTTGGGCAGAGAATCTGCAACCTATCCAACTGTAGAAAAGGGAGAAGAACGGGAATAATTCAGAATGAAGGCGTCTTCCCATGCCCTCCCTCTGCGGGATCACTGCCCTATCAGCAGTTGGGTGCACAGCTTTGAGGACTGGCTCTGGGATAACATGGTTGGAGTTTGAATCCCAAACCAGCCACTTTCCAGATTTTTGATCCTGGGCAAGTGCCTTCATTGAGCGTGGACTTGGGTTTCTCATGTGTGGAGAAATGGAGAAAACAGAACACATATAACATTGCTGTCAGGATTCCTGGTGCTGCACGCAGAGCTTGGATGAATGGTGAGCACATAGAAGTTCTCAGTGATGGTCAGCCGCATCACAGAGCTGGACATACTGCCCGGTGCATAGATTAACCTTCTCTTGGCTGGGAAGAGTCTTAAGAAAAGCCAACTCTAGTTGATGTCAGTGTGAATGAATTTCCCCAGGGGCAGCAAATACGGAGCTGGACCTGGGATGGCTCCAGGAGGCCTGGGCCTGGCCTCCCAGCTGCACTACCCTCAGGTCCTGCCTCTTTTGGTGCCTGCATGGTGCCTCCTGGGAGCCTGGCTCTCTCTGGTGCTCTGTGTGCATGGCAAGAGGCTGCCCCTGGCCCTGAAGGCTCCAGGCCCCTATAAAAGTCACATTAGAGATAGAGAGCCTGATGTGGTCCTTCCTGGGTCAGCTGCATTCTGCTCAGGTCCAGAGAGCAGGGTTGGGGCCATGAGTCCCTAGAACAGAAATCCACGGAGAGGCATCCCTCCACAAGGGGAAGAGCGGCTCTTGTGAACAGCTCACGTTGTGAGCCAGGCCCACACCCCACACAAAGTGTGCTAACGACATTCACTGTGACTCCACCCGCAACCCTCCTCACCTACACTACTCCCATGTTGAGTGAGGGAAACTGGAACTCGGAAAAGCATATTACTATTTTGAGATGTTGATGTCATAGGTAATTTGTGTTTTCTTCTTTATACTTTTTTCTTTATTTCCCGACTTTTCTGCCATGAGAAACATGGCTTTTATAAAAATAGGACTTTATCAAGGCACTTCTTTGGATGTAGCTTCCTTCTGGGACACCTCCTTGAGAAGTTTCAGGAGCTGATGCTTCAGAGACACCAGCACCAGACCTGTAACCTTCACGGGTCCTGTGGGAGGTACTGGGGGGCGGCCCGGCTGTGTGCGGAGGGCTGGGGGCCTGTTGCCACCATCAGGCTCCATCTCGGCTGCAGCACCCGGCCAAGGCATCTGTATGGGGAAGACATTAGGACTTGTTTAAAAAGACTCTATTCCAACCCATGAAATGACCGGTATTCACATTTGGTTAAAAATAGCTTCTTTATTAAAAAAGAACTTCAAGAGATCTCTGAAAGTTTTAAGAAATATGTGAAAGGAAGACACTTGCAAAAGCGGTTAATTATATCCTTCCGCAAAGCTGTCGGGACGTGTTTATTACTTTGTTTTTGGAATTAGATGTTAAATTATTGACTGAGAACAATGGCCCCTAACAAAACCATCAGGAAAGAAGTCAGCACAAATTGAGAGAGAAGAACTTTTTTAAAAAGAGAGGATTGTGCAGCAGGGAGAGGTGACAATACCCCTGGGGTCCCGGGACTGGGTCTGGGCCAGTGTTGTTGGTGGGTTCCTGGGAGAGGATGTAACTTGATTGTGGGATATCGCTGTTGTCTGTGGCCTCAGTGTCTCTGGCTCCAGCCTCATCTCTTGGATAGGAACTCTGTTCCATACAAAATTTCCCCGTGCATTTTATTTTTATTTTTGGAGTTCCCAGGAGTGTCTCAGCTGAGATAACAGGTCTTCCAGGAAACACGTGTTGGCAACTGTCTCCTTCCCGACCTCCTCTGACCCTGTGGTGTCAGCCCTGCACTCAGGAGCACCCTCCAATTATCCTGGTACTCCCAGACATCTGCACGTTTCCCAGCCACACCTGCTCCTTCTCCTTGATTCCACTGGACCTGCCAGGCCCCTGCCGGCTGAGTGCTGCTGCAGGGCTGGCTGGTGCCTGCTGATGCTAGGGGCTCTGTGCTGCGAGAACAGGGGTGCTTGGGGATGACCTTCGGGCAGGGGCGTTCATCTAGATCTTACAGAGATGTTAGCAGCGTCACTTTTTGTAACTGTTGCTGGTATTTTCTCTTGCCACCATAGGACTCATATTTTGATATTTTGGTTGATGAGCCTCTGTCCCTGGAGATCAATTTAAGCAACAGCATCATATAAGGTGTCTGTCTCAGCTCCCTCTTCCCTTAGCATGAATTCTCATTCTCCCCCAGGAGGCCGCTCAGCCCTTCATGCAGACAGAGTTAGGCAGGCCCACCCCACCTGGTCACTAAACATGCCCAGGTGTGTCTGAATCCCAGGGGCCAAAGTGACTTCCACACACCCTGGCTCTGCATCGTGTGCGTGTGGTCTCTGACCCTGGGGTCGACGTGAGTCCGAGTGTGGCCTGCCCTCCTGTGAGTCACGTGTCACATTCAAACCCAAGGTCGACTAGAGCTTCATGGAGCATCAGCTCTGTGGTTTCCTTGTGTTTATATCTTCTATCTCTCCCTTATTCTCACAAGAATGTCTATATTTTTATCTTGGGGGAAACAGGATTCTGAGAGATTAATAAGTCATCACATTTATAGACTGAGGAGTAAATCCCATGGCATGGACAGATCATAAGTCTCGGAGGCCGACCCGCTGGGTGTACCGTAAACACAGCATCCGTCTCAGCCAGCGACCCTGCCGGCTTCCCAGCTTCCGCAACTGGAGATGCGGCATCCCCTTGGTTCCACGCCTACCCCATCAAGGCCGCAGTAGAGTCCACTGTGGCTCTACCTCCAGATTCCTTGAGTCCACCCAACTCCTTTCTGCTTTCGGTCTCGGCCTCACTAACTCCGGATCAGTCCTTGCTCCAGCTGCTGCTGTAGTCTTAGAAGTCTTTCTGCTTCTATGTGTCAGAGTGAAGCAGGTATTAAAGGATCTTTAATACCATAAAGGAGATCGTGTCCCTCCTCTCCCTAAAATTAAAAAAGGGTGAGATTGAAGGAAGGATGCAGGGCTGGCAGAGTCTGGATCCTATCCACCAGTGCCCTGCGGAGACTCTCCAGGACACACCCACCAGTGCCCTGTGGATGCTCTCCAGGACACACAGTCATCTGTATCTTTCCCCTTGTGTGTGCATGGGACTCTTCGCTGCCCTGGACCACGGATGAGCTCTTACACCTGCGTCGTCTGGCTCCCCTGACTCAAGTCTGTTTCACCCCCACCAGCCTGTTTGCTTCGCCTCCTCAGGATGCCAAGCTGTTCCCCAAATGTCCCCAGCTCTCTCCCAGCTTTCGCCTTTGCCTCTGTTGCTCCTTCTAGAGATTTTCTTTTACCAGTTAGTTGCAGGACTGTTTCATTATTTATTATTTTTATGCCCCAGAGCCTGTGTAAGTCCCCAGAGATGTCACCTCCCCAAGGCCACGTCATCCCTGGGGCCTTCCCTGCCCTCAGCTGCCTGCCCTTCCCCTCTCCCCCTTCCCCTCTTTCTTGCAGATTACAAGCTCCCCTTGATGTAGCTTGAGGAAAACGGGGATTCACTGGCTGCAGTGATTGGGGGGTCAGAGTGGACTGTATCAAAGATGGCTGAGTGCTGAGACTCGGGTGTGGCCCTGGGAAGCTCCCTTCCCATGTCCCAGCAGTCCCCTGGCACTGGCATGTACTTCCCTCTCCTTGGGCTTCCCTGTTCCCTGAGACCCAGCAGTACTGCACTCAGGCCAATTCTAACCCTACGATGGCCTCTAGGTGTTCACGTGAAAGGAAGAGTTTCACACTTCTCACTCTGAATCGGAAACTAGAAATGATCGAGCTAAGTGAGGAAGGCATGTCCAAAGCTGAGATAGGCTGAAAGCCAGGCCTCTTATACCAAAGAGTTAATCAGTGTGTGAATGCAAAGGAAAAGTTCTTGAAGGAATTAAAAGTGCTACTCCAGTGAATGTGTCCATACTCACTGTATGGACAGCGAGTCCATACACAAATGATAAAAAAGCGAAACAGCCTTATTGCTGTTATTGAGAAAGTTTGAGTGGTCTGGATAGGAGGTCAAAACAGCCACGACATTCCTTTAAGCTAAAACCTAATCCAGAGCAAGGCCTCTAATTCTTTTCAATTCTGTGAAGGCTGAGAGATGTGAGGAAGCTGCATAAGAAAAGTATGAAACTAGCAGAGGTTTGTTCATGAGGCGTGAGGAAAGAAACCCTCCCTGTAACGTAGAAGTTCAAGGTGAAGCAGCACGCGGTGATGAGAAGCTGCAGGAACTTATCCAGAAGATCCAGGTAAGATCATTGATGAAGGTGGCTACACTAAACAACAGATTTTCCATGCAGATGAAACAGCCTTCTATTGGAAGAAGATGCCATCTAGGACTTTCAGAGCTAGAGAGGAAAGTCAATGCCCAGCTTCACAGCATCAAAGGACCAGCTGACCCTCTTGTTAAAGGCTAAGGCAGCTGGTGACTTTGAGTCCAAGTCAGTGCTCATCGACCATTATGAATATCCTAGGGCCTCAAGAACGACGCTAGCTCTACTCTCCCTGTGCACTGTAAAGAGAACAGCAATTCCCGGATGTCAGCATGTCTGTTTACAGCACGGTTTCCTGAATATTTTAAGCCCACTGTTGAGACCTACTGCTCAGAAAACAAAAGATTCTCTTCAAAATATTACTGCTCATTGGCAATACATCTAGTCACCCAAGAGCTCTGACGGGGAAAAACAAGGAGATGAATATCGCTTTCATTTCTGCTAACACAACATCCATTCTACTGCTCATGGATCAAGGAGTGTCATCGACTTTGAAGTCTTATTTAAGAAATATATTTCAGAAGACATTAGTTGCCACAGATAGTGATGCCTCTAATGGATCTGGGCAAAGTCAATTGCAAACCTTCTGGAAAAAATGTATCATTTTAGGTGGTATTAAGCACATTTGTGATTCATGGAAGGAAGGACGTCAAAATATCAACATGAGCAGGAATTTGGAAGAAGCTGATTTCAACCCCCCTGGATGACTGAAGAACCGAAAACTTCAGTGGAGGAAATCACTGCAGATGTGGTAGGAGTAGAGAGAGAGCTAGATTAGAAGCAAAGCCCGAAGACGGGACTGAGTTGCTGCAGTTTCGTGATAAAACCTGAATGGATAAGAAGTTGCTTTTTATGAATGAACAAAGCAAGTGGCTTCTTGAGATGGAATCTACTGCTGTTAAAGATGCTGTGAACATTGTTAAGTTGCAACAAAGGATTTAGAATATTCCATAAACTTAGTTGATAAAACTGTGGCAGGGTTTGAGAGTATTGACTCCAATTTTGAAAGAAATTCTACTGTGGATAAAATGCTGTCAAACAGCATCACTCTTACAGATAAATCTTTTGTGAAAGGAAGACTCAATCAATGTAACAAACTTCATTGTCTTATTTTCGGACATTGCCACAGCCACCCCAGCATTCAGCAACCACCACCCTGCTCCATCAGCAGTCAGAAGCGTCAAGGCAAAACCCTCTACCAGCAAAAAGGTGACTTGTTGAAGGCTCAGGTGATTGTTAGTATTTTTTTTTTTTAGCAATGACATATTTTCTACCTAAGTTATGTAGATTTTTTAGACATAATGCTATTACACACTTAATAGACTCCAATGTAGTGTAAACATAACTTTTATATGCACTGGGAAATAAAAATCTTTGTGTGACTCACTTTATGTTGATATTCAGGATTGACTGAATCTGCAGTGCCTCTGAGGTCTGCCTGTGCTGGCATTCACGTGCACATGGGCTTGCTGTTGGGCCGCCAGCCAACATTACCCAAGCTCTTCTCCACTTCCAGTTGGTTTTCTCTGTCCTTACTATGTAGAACGATGCCAAACACAGAAGATGCTAGTCCTTATTTAAATGAGTAAGGAAATGAATTTAATCTGGAGCTTTTCATTTCATTGCGTTCTGTAGCAGTGCCACCATGTGTCGTAGAGCTCCCACATTTATTTATTGGGAGTCTCCATTGTACCACTGGCAAAATACTAGTATCAATTTGTCTTTCTCATAAGGCTGTTTGAATGTTCATTAATTTTTTCTCCACATCATGAAAACATTTCCTTGGCCACTCGTATTAGTCTGTTCTCACACTGTGAATAAAGACATACCTAAGACTGGGCAATTTAAAAAGAAAAAGAGGTTTGATGGACTCACAGTTCCACGTGGCTGGGGAGGCCTCACAATCACGGTGGAAGGCAAAGGAGGAGAAAGGCACATCTTACATGGTGGCATGCTAGACAGGGTTTGTGCAGGGAAACTCCCCATTATAAAACCATCAGATCCTGTGACACTTATTCACTATCACGAGAACAGCACGGGAAAGACCCACCCTCGTGATTCAGTTACGTCTCACTGGGTCCCTCTCAGGACACATCGGAACTATGAGAGCTATAATTTGAGATTTGGGCGGGGACACAGCCAAACCCTATCACCACCTGTGATCAAAGAAGGACTTCTGTCTCTCCTGTTGGGCTGAGCAACAGGCAGAGATTTCTGGCCATTCACTCCAATTCATGATTTCTTCTTCTGGGACACACAACAGTGCTCCAGCCTCCTATGCAATGAGGTGGGACTGCATGGCTTCATGCTGGCTCGTGGAAAATGCACACGCGCACCATGGGCCACGTCTGGGAATGTCCCATCCTGTCCCCCATCCCCCACTGACCTGTGACAGGCCCCTGGCACACATCCGAAGCCCTCTGTTGAAAGTGGCAGATTCTTCTGGGCCTGAGTTCCGGAGGGCCTGTGTCCTACTGGCCTGTTGAGCCTCCAGGTTCTGTTACATGGGTGAGGAAAATCCTTCCACTGTGCTTGAGCCATTATCTTTCTGGAGATTTATTTGTTAAAACAACAAGCATGCCTTCCCTACATTGTATAGTAAATATGCCAAGTGTTTGTTCTTATTTCTGTATTACGCTGTAATCATTTTTACTTGATTTTTATATAATGTCTGTAAGAACCTGAGTGGCTGAATTTACTGTTTCCTTATATCTTTCCTTTGTATGTGTAGCTCTTCCTCTTGGTGCGGAATAGATAAACCCGGCTTTTCCCTGATCACAGCGCCCTTTCTCGCCACATCACAGTGAGGGGAGCCACACGAGGACTCAGCTGAGTAGAGTCACTCTCTCTGTTAGCATAGGAAACCATGTCGTTCATCACTCTCTTCCTTCTCCCTTCCTTCCCTCCCTCCCTCCCTCCCTCCCTCCCTCTCTTCCTTCCTTCCTTCCTTCCTTCCTTCCTTCCTTCCTTCCTTCCTTCCTTCCTTCCTTCCTTCCTTCCTTCCTTCCTTCCTTCCTTCCTTCTTCCTTCCTTCCTTCCTTCCTCCATCCCTCCCTCCCTCCCTCCCTTGCTCCCTTCTTTCCTTCCTCCTTTCTTCCCCCTTCCCTCCTTCTGCCCTTCTTACCTTTCTCTCTTTCCTTTCTTCTCTCCCTCATTCTCTCCCTCCTCCCTTCCCTCCCTCCCTCCTTTCCTTCCAGTTTCACTGAGCGCCTGATGGATGTGAGATAGGGCATCAGACCTGGAGGAAGCAGAGGTAAAGCACTGGATTGGAGCATAGGAAAATACCACATTCATAGGTCTAAAGAATGGTCATATATTGACAGTTTAATATCATTCATCTTCAAATGAGTTTGTGTATTGATGTTACCTCTGGCTTTTAATTTTCTTACCTTTTTTTTCTTCACTTAAATTTATTTAGAGAATTCTCAGCTGTGTGGAGACCTGCAAGTCACCTTAAATAATTGTGGGATGAGGAGGACATATATAATTAATACAATGCATAGCTGTTGTCCTCAAGTAACTCATAGTGTTTTGGGGGGAAAAATAGCAAGTGAGACTAAGAACCTCCACAGCAGGTGGTAAGGCAGGTGCAGAGGGCACCGTGAACACAGAGGAAGGACTCCTAGCCCAGGATTTGAGGTTTGCAGGTGGGTTTTTGAGATTTGGATCTGGGTTTTCTCCTCCATCAGGAAACCTACTTGAGCTTTGCTCATCTCCTGTTGGGACAGCCACTCACTAGGCCCGCTTTGTCCCTGTCGCCGAGGCAATGACCAGTAGCCACCTGCCCTGTCACATGTGTGACTGGGGTAATAACTGAGGTGCCTGTCTGGGGCCCAGCCTCAACCTCAGTTTAACTGCACTTCTCCCCTCTGCAGAACCCTCTGTCCTGCAGCCCGGCCTGGCCAGTGCTGGGCGCCGGAGATGGGCACGAACAATCCTCCTGTCCACCGCCACTCTGTTCACGGTGATGGCCATGACTGCCAGCCATTTGCAATGAAAGAGGACTTGGTGCAAACACAAATGTCACAACCGTGATGTGAAAGTGGCCACCTTGTCCAGTTAAGTAGTTCCTCTCTTCATGCCGTGATGCCAAGAGGTTGCTGAAGGGAGACCCCAGGGAAACCCCAACCTTATGATTTCTGGTAAAAATAAATGACAAAAGGTCATACTCTAATGTACATTTGTCAATAGTGCTTAGAGGCCAACTGAATGAACAGAAATGCAGAAACGTGCGTCAGTGGCTATTTCTAGATGCTAACTGGGAATACGACGATACCATGTAGGAGGTCTCTCCATTTGCTTGGGCGTATAGATCTATACTGCTGGCATGCATAGATGTAAAACGTTACGCAATATTCCAGCCCATTTCCAGATGCTGAAGCCTCCGTGATGATTCCGTTATCAAACAGCATCACACTTCAAAAACCACCTTATTCTTTGAAGCTCAGGCTCTGTGTTTTCCAACACAATTAATTGGAATAGCAGCATCAAGATGATGACATTTTTTAAGTGGTAAGTGTTAATGTGATAATTAAATTCACTCATTAAGAATGTTCAGGGACTGGAGTTTCAGTTCCTAGTCCCTGGGAAAGATGGAAAAGGGGATGTGAGGGGCCTGGTGTCCTTGTTATTCAGCCACATGGGGACGGTCAGCAGCCTGCCCCCCTGGCACATGGTACAAAGATCTGTGTGGGTTCCCGCCCTGAGGTTGAGATGGCCAGATGTCTCATTAGGCCACCTGTGTACTAGCAGACCTAAAAGAGACAAGCTCATGGCCACATCCAGACATCCTGAGTTATTCCTGTGAATGGAAATGAATAGTGTGGTAAACGTAGAACAGGGTCAGCTTTTCCAGTAAGGGGCTAGACTGTAAATATTCTAGGCTTGCGCAGTGCGTGGTCCATTTTAGTTGCTCAAGCCTTCATGAAAACTGCAATTGACAACAAGTAAATGAATGAGAAAACTGTCTTCCAATAAAACTTCATTTACGTGAATAGACGGGGTTGTAGTTTACTGACTCCTGATCTAAAGGAATGGCTGATATTAATTGAGAACTTAGACTGTGTTCTAAATGCTTCCTATGTATACATTTACTTAACGCTTTCACAATCCTTTGAGAAAATTCAGGCACAGGCATAGTTAAGTAAACTGCCCAAGGTTTTCAGCTAGTTAGTGGTAGAACTAGTGCTGGTACCTGGGCATGATGCTTCCATCTGCTGCACTCATCGAGATGTGCCGGTGCCTCTGAGCTGCTTGTTCTCATGCAGGTGGTTCGGGGGAAGCTCCGTCCAGTGCAGGACCTGGGAGGCCCCTTCATTTTTGCTGGTGTCCTGGTTGTGGACTGCTGGAAGGCTCAGGTTGCTGTCAGTATGCAGAGGACCTTTCTCTTCTTTGGGGCTCTAAAGCAATGGATATAGTCACTTTATTTCTGTAAGGATTGCTCTGCATGTGGCGTGGGGAAGAGTATTGATAATTACTGTGTGAGCCAGAATGTGCCAGTCACAGCTACCCTACTTTACTGAATCCTTAGTGCTCAACCACCTCTCCAGATGTCCCTAACCCCATTTTTTCTGGAAGGAAGCAGGCTCAGAGTGGTCAAGTGATACTTCCGAAGTCGTGTTCTTCGTGAAAGATGCAGGTAGATGGCCAGCCTGAAGCTCGGCTTCTCCGGGATGAGAATTTTCTCTGGGCTGCCTCTCTGCAGAGTACGCCCACTTGTTAAAACTGATCAGAGCTGAGTGGAGTTTTAATTGTACATCATTGAAGACTATTTGGTGTTTATGTTGACAATAGCTATTCATGTCTTAAATCAATGACCTTGCTCATCTTTATGATTTTTATTTTCGCCAATATCATTCAGAAGTTGGTTATTTCTAGTGGAGTTATCCACTGTGACATCAGAAAGCATTGCCACGAATGCCACAGCTTGAAGATGAGTCACACCCCCATTTTGGATCTCATTCATTGACAGAGGAAAAATATTTAAAAAATGGATAGGATGCTCTTAAGATTTTTTTTCAAAACCCACTTAGCCTTAGAGATAATACATTGAGCAAATGCAAAAAGGAAAAAAAGTCTCTGACATTTGATCTCCTCAAAAGTGTCAAAGAACAGGATGCTAAAAAATAACTCTCAACATAATTGTTCTTTTGATCACATGTGATTTGAGCCAATTCGGTGAATGACACATGCTGGTCACCATGTGAAAATGTGATTGCACCTGCCACAGTGGATGGAGATCATGGCAGAAAAGAAAGCCCTGTGCATGGTTCAGGTGGGGTGGACCCACAGAGCACTGCAAGGCTCCTGGGGACATGCTCTGCTGGCAGGCAGCGTGGTTCCACGTTTCCTGGCACCATTAATGAGTGGAGAGCTGCCCAGAGCTTTGTGGTGCAAAGTAGGAGTTCATTTTGCCTCACAGCCAACCCCACATCCATGTATCTGACAGAGAGGGAAACTGAGGTACAGAGAAAAAATTGAGTCACATGCATTCAAGTAGTCTTTAAGTTCTCAGCCCAGTATTTGAACCTAAGTGTTGGGACAGCAAATTTCTCGCTTTTAACTCTGTCAGACCTGGCTACCGTCCATGTAAAATTGTCATCAATGTCAACAGAAGGTTGAAGCCAGCGGACTGCAGTGAGCGGGAAGGTGAATCATGAGCTGTGCATGGGATTCCAGCTGTGGTTGTATTGTTTGTTTGTGTTCTCTGTGCAAGGGGTTCTCTGCCAGGGGTGGCTGGGACTGGTGCCCTGTCAGGTTCCCCTCAGTCACTGGCAGCAGGTGCCATGGGAGCCCGGCCGGCACCCCCTCCCTCCACCAGGGTCCTGGCTCATCTGATGGCGCAGCTCCCCTCTAAGGTGCGCACCGGTGCAGACACTGTGCAGGAAGCTGGGCTGATGCGGATGGTTCTCAAGTCGGGAAACCACTCAGGTCCCTTCTGGGGCCCTCGAGATTGGAAAGGCCTCCAGGAACTTAGCAATCTCCTCTCCAGTGAGTCCCTGAAGCCCCATCCGTCCCTGCACCTCCCCACAGCGGGGACGCTCACCACCACTCCAGACACACAGCTGCATGGGGACAGCTGGAACTGTGGAAGAGCTTTGCCGTTTTTAATGAGCTATTGAACACAAATATGCTTCCTTGACGTTCTCACTTAACTGCTATCTCACTTTCCTTGAAGCTTTCACAACTCGCTGATTCTAGATATTTTCTCCAGAGTGATACAAAATGCCACCAGCTCTCTCTCTGCTAGGGCTCCATGGCAAGACGGATAAGCAGAGGAGGGAGAGTGCAGGCGCCGCCTGAGGCCAGGACGCTCCCAGACCGCCTGGTGGGAGGCTGCCCACGTGCACTCCCTGCCAACCCCACGCCAGGGTCCTCCTTAATGCGCTGAGTCTTTGGCTACTTTCGCACGCACACTGGTCAGTTTCAAATGTCTTCTGGTGCAGAGCCCACAGAAACAGAGCTTCCCTGAGCCCCTCTCCTTCAGACCCTACCAACTGGAAGAGCCAAGTGCTCCTGGGAGGCCACCGCACCGCCCGTCTCCCCCTGCTACCCCCAGCAGGCCTCTGCTTTAGCTGTAGCCATTAAGTCCTCGAGGGGAAGAGACCGAGTGCAGGAGCTGCCCACACCATCCCGGTGTGTCGGGCGTTTCTGTAGAAGGATCACTGGGTGTCCTCCACGCACACCTGCACCACAGGCTGTGCCTCCATTGACCATGGAAGAGGCTGTGATTCCAAAGCTGAAGCCCTTGCCTGCCTGAGTGGGAGCTCTCATCGATGGCTCCGGTGTCAAATGGCATCTGGCATCTCCTGTGTGCCAGGAACGCAGCTGGCCCTGTGCCAAAGGTGAGGGGGCAGCTCCACAAACACTGCATGTCATTTCTGCACCAGGTGTGAGAAGAGGGGTGAGACCAGGTACTGGGGGGCACGAGGGAGAAGTCTAGGGAGGCAGAGAGATGCCTTCATGAGGTGGGGGGTGCAGACGGTCTCAGGAAAACCTCAGGACATGAGTCGTAGTGGCAGGTGGGGAAGGCAGCCCTTCTGGTCACTGAGGGATCACAAGGCAGCCACTCCTGTCACTCAAAGGAGCCCAAGGCAGCCCTTCCGGTCAGTCTAGGGAATCCAAGGCAGCCCTTCTGGTCACTCAAGGGAGTCCAAGGCAGCTGTTCCTGTCACTCGAGGAGGTTCTGTTCTGTAAAGTCGCCACAAACACCGAATTAGTGACTCCTGAACCTTTGCTCTCAGGGGAAATACAGGAAGTTTATCAGTCAGGGTTCTCCAGAGAAGCAGAAACAAAAGTGTGTGTGTGTGTGTGTGTGTGTGTGTGTACAGACAGTGAGAGATTTTAAGAAATTGGCTCATGTGATTATGGGGGCTGGCAAGTCCAAAGTGCCCAGGGTAGGCCGGCGGAAGAGCTGGTGCTTCCGTTCGGGGCGGAGAGCATCTGCAGGAGAACCCCCAGCTCGGGGGCCTCCGTCCTTGTTCTTTTAGGCCTTCAGCAGCCTGGATGAGGCCCATGCATGGCAGGGAGGGTCTGCTTTACTCAGAGTCTGCTGGCTTAAATCTTAATTGCATCCAAGAACACCCTCACAGAAACACTCAGAGTAATGTTTGACCAAATACCTGGGCACCGTGGCTCAGCCAACTTGACACAGAAAATTAACCATCACAGTTAGATTCCTGCAAGATTCTGGTCACAACCCTTTCATCAATGACCAGCACATGACATAGTGTGATGTGTGTTCCTGTTTAAAGATGCCTGTGCAATACGTGCTCTTCACTCATCAGCGGGGCAGCCCTGGCCGCTAGCACCGTGCCTCATGCCTGCACATGGTAACTCTAACCATATTTTCTGCATGAGGCACGTCATGGCCTCTTGCCCTCAGGACCCCTAGACAGCACTAGAGACCACACCTGCGGGCCATTTTAAACTGTGAAATCACCCACAGAAATGCAAAAAACACGTCACTAACTATACCTCGGAAAGAACCCTTGTTACAGTCTGAGAGCTGAAGTAAGAAGGATGAGAAAGGAAGCTGTGCCTCAGGCAACTCAAGTATTAATCCTGCTCTGTTCATGTCCACAAACGGGTGCAAGTGCACCTCAAACGGAGGCTACGAGTGGATTTTACAAGTAGGTAGATTTGTAGGAACCAAATCTGCCAATTGCGGGGATGGCCGTGTACGAGGTGTGCTTTGGTGAGCGGCCAGGAGGTGGTCCTGGAGACAAGAACTGAGGCCTTGAAGCCGGGGAGAGGCGCAAAGTCAGGTGACTTCCATGGTGAGCCTGGCTGGGAGTCTGCCTTTTTCATGAAAGGAAATGGGAAGCCACTGAAGAGTTTTTAAAGTGAGCAGTGATCAGACGGGCACTCTGGATGAGTGGCGGTGACACCACGGGACTGATGGAGGAGACGCTGGAGCTGGGAGCCGTCCAAGGGCTGTCATGGGGTTGCAGGCAGGAGGTGGTGCCGTTCTAAGCACGGCAGCCATGGGAGGATGGATAGAGGTCGTGGGTGCTGTGAGTGCCAGAAGGGCAGCAGGAACACGGCTGAGCAAGGACAGGGAGGAGGAAAGGTTTTGGTTTGCCTTCCAGGTTTTCGATTGCATTCCCTGAAACAAGCTCTGTCTTCCACCTTCCAACCATTGTTCCCCATGCCCAAGGCACCAGCCATGTTTCCCTCCTCTTCCCAGACTTCTCCAGGCACCCCCTGATCCCTGACGCTCTCCCCCGTGGACGGTGGCCTGTGTCCTCCCGCCTGAGTGGCTGCTGATCCCTGAGGCTGTCTCCCATGGAGTGTGGCCTGCATCCTCCTGCTAAGTGGCTGCAGGTTTCTTTCCTCTGCCCTGTCAGTTCCGCTGTTCGTGTCCATCCAGGCCCTTGCAGCCACTGTGCTCTTCCTCTCAGGCCAACCACTCCTGCATTAGTAAATTAGATTCCTCTGCACGGAAGATGAGGATGCTCAGCCCTGTTTCTGCCCCAGCTCCTCAGACAGGGGCAGAGAGGACGGAGGTCCCCGGAGAAGCCCCCCTTCCAGGGACTCAGCACGAGGCGAGGTCTCTAGGGGCATCCTGGCAACTGCGTCCTGACCCGCTGCTCCCCTCTGGGTCCTGGACCCTGTGGTGTCTCAGAATGAATCACACCCATAAGGGTGACTGGCACGGGAGGCTTTGCCCCCCCCCCTGCTCCCTTTTGTCATTGTCGGGCAGCACTCAAGGTGATGCCACCTTCACCACGTTAGGTTCGGTTTGGAGTCTGCAGCTTTTAGGTTCCTGAGCCCAGTGGAGCCCCAGCTGTGCTGGACACTGTAAGTAATGAATTATCAATGATTAATTACAATTGACCAGGTCTCTTTCTTCCCCAGGCACTTGATGTAAATATTTACAAGGAATTCTGATCAGATGCTCACTGTCCAAATTAATATTATTTCATCTAAAAACACAAGAGGGTTTCCATTACAAATCAGCCATTGTTTGGAGTCCAATCAGCACATCATGTGACAAAGTGTAACAGAGAAAGATGCTGTGTGGTGACGTCTAACATGACTGGCCAGTGGCAGCGAGGCTGGAGTCACACCCTCGCCTCACGGGGTGTAGCTGAGAGTCTGAGGCTGCTGGTCTCTGGCGCCACCTCTCATGCCACCTGTCCACTCCTGGGGATGGCCTCAGAAGCCCCCCCGAGTGTGAGCCTGATGCTGAGCGGCGTGCCCGCCCCTGCTGTGTTCCCCACCTGGAGCCGGAGCGCTCTGCAAAGTGGGGATGGCCTCAGAAGCCCCCCCAAGTGTGAGCGTGATGCTGAGCGGCGTGCCCGCCCCGCTGTGTTCCCCACCTGGAGCTGGAGCGCTCTGCAAGGTGCAGCACGATGACTAGGTCCTGCTGCTCACAGCCCTTGCAGGAGAAGGGAAGAGAAGAGAGGGGCAGACAGACTCAGCCACCTACACGGGGCCTGAAGATGGCATCTCTGACTGCACCGTCTTCTGGAAGCATGAAGGGGCCAGTTGGTCTAATGGTCAGACAGAGACAGGGCTCTCAGATAAATAGATCCTGGTCTTTGAGATGAGTGACTTATCTTGGATCCTGTTTGGTTAAATGTATGAACTTAATTGTCAGCATTTACTCTGGCCGTTGCAAAGATGGTGGCTTGCACCTAGGTCTGCAGTGTCCACACAGCTGCTCTTCTGGGAGGTTCCGCAGCCAGGGGCATGACTGCGAGTCAGTGAGTCACAGCGCGCCTGCCCCCAGATGTGACGCCTTATGTCTGCTCTGCGGGCCTCCTCCGGGTTCACTGCCCCATGCCAAACCTTAGCTCTCCCTGTGCTCTGCTCCCTCGTGGCGATGCTCACACTCGGGAGCTGCCCAACACGGATCTAGCACCATTTGGGGTTTCTGCAGGTTCTGGCACCTCTGTTCTGGACTCTGGGCTCAGCCACGTGTGTGTTTTCCATGGGGGAGCACTGGACAACAGGCTCAACCACACCACTGCTGGGATGCAGCCTGGGGTGTATTCGCTTCGGTCTCATCTGTGCAAGCACAGCCACGGCCGAGCTCAGGGTCCCCGGTGCAGGGAAGTGCTCCCCTCTCATGGGCAGGGCAAGGCACTGGGGAACTGGCCACGTGGTAACACGGTCCACCCCTCCATCTCCTCTTAATTTTATCTTTTAGGGAGAAAATGTCAGAGACTTTAAGTGGTGTCCATGGTCATGTAGAAAAACTCCGGGACTCTGTGAGTTTGGGGAAAATCTTCATGACTGTTGAAAGATGAGTGTTCTCCTGGTCACCGCGACTCCAGCAAACCACATGCTTACAACTCGATCTCATTTGGGTCCATGAAACACCAGGCTCGTGGGATGGGCTCGGCTCACCGTTGTGTGTTTCTTACAGAAGCCCTGTGGGAGGCGTGGCTCTTCCCTCACAGGCCCGAGCTGCAGGCACTTCCCACTCGTGGATCCTGCCATGACCCTCAGATGGTGCATTTCCATCGCTTTCACACTCCAGGAACACACAGGGCTTCTAACTAAGGTGTGTGGACCGTGACTTGCTGCTGCTGCTCGAATGCAAAGGCTCTTCCATCCGCATGGGCTCGTTGGCATTTACTGAGAATCTGCTGTGTATCAGGCACACAGGGCAGCCCCCAGAGAGCAGGACAAGCTCCCTGTGCTCCAGGAGATGGATGAATGTGGGTCACGTTATGTCGTGACTCATGGTGTGAGATACAACACAGGAGAGCTGAGCTGCAGAATCCAGGGAGGAGGAAGGGCGGGGCGCTGTGTTGCAGGGTAGGGGCTGGGAGTCTTATCAGGAGATGATGTTCCAGCTGGTCTGGCAGCCGGAATCAGACAGGAAGCACAGGACATCTCTCGATGCCATGAGGCAGAGGTGACTGCACCTGGCACGTACAGCCAGAAAGGCAGGGCTTGAGCGCTCCAGGTTCTGGGCAGAGTGAATCCTGAGGGCTGCTTTTGCCAGCAAAGTCTTCAGGAGCAGGCGAGTCTGGCTAGAAATTCATGGTCAGGTCATGTTTGGTCACAGTGAGAAGAGAGAGGAAAGACAGAACTCCTCGAGGGAGCCCCGGGGTGGTGGCTGGGCACCCGCAGTGTGAAGAGGAGGCCTGCTCTGAGCGTGTGGGGGAGAGGAGTTGGGGCTGAGAAGATGGTTTCTCTAAGCAAGGAGGAGCCTCTTTGCACCCAAACCCGGGAAAGGGAAAGGCTCCTGCCAGCTGTGCTCTGGGTGGAAATGATCCATGTCCTTCCCCGGGCACACAAATGCCACAAAACAAACGCTTCGTCCTCTGGAAGCATGAGGAGCCAGTGAGCCTCCTGAAAACCTGTCCTCAGTCAGCTCTTCCACACTGTACTTCTCGGGGTCATTTTAATTCCTCCCAAGTCACTTTTAGGAGACCTGTCCCAGTGCAGAGCCCTTCCCCGCCTGTGAGCACCAGCTGGAACTTGGCGTCGTCTCAGTAACCCAGGCGCAAGGTCGTTACATTCAGACCAGAAGATCACTGTTTATTCTTTGCTTCCATGGGGGTGAGCTAGTCCAACAGCGTGACAATGTGGTGGCAGCCCAAAAACAAGTTGTTCGGTGAAAAGAGCCTTTGATTTCTTGTGGGGACCGTTAACAAGAGGCCCTGTGAGTTTTCATGAGATTTGGGTTTCGGATGCAAGTTGTTTCCCAAGCACATTTTCTTTAGACGTCTGCAAATGTAAGGGCGTGTTCTTCATTAACTGGCCGGAGATCGTCGCGCTCTTCTGGAGGTGAGACTTCCAGGGAAATTCAGTTGAGTTCACGTAATTCCAGAGGACAGTTGTCACAGGGCCGTGAGTGCCTGCTGCGGGCCTGTCCTGATTCTCTGGTCAGGAATGAGATTTCTCATCCTCTTCACAAGTCAGGGTTGCGCTGGGCCTCTCTCCAGACCTGGGAGCGCCCTGTACCATGTACTGTGTTGGTTCTGCCCTGAGTTTCCTTCTCCTGTAGGTCATGGGCTCCTGCACCCTCGGACAGCACTCAGAAGCCGCTGTGCCTCCAATGAAGTAGACGCTCAGTCACCACTTATAGGAATATCTTAGAAGATCTTCTATTTTCCATTTATTTCTGATCTAAAAAAATGGGTAGAAAACTGGTTCATGGTGTAGTTGACAGAAAATATGCTATCTGTCATGTTCAGGTAGGCCATCCTCCAGTTATTTAAGTTATAAGATTCTATCACCTAAATAAGGTCACTCCTGTTGGGAGATTATGTGGGCAGTTCGGGTCAGCAGCAGGAGGCAGCTCCGAAACCCTGGAACTGTCACAGGAGGATGGGAGGCTGATAAGTTACCCCCGTAAGAGAGAGAGTCGCTCACTGGAACTCCCACAAATGGAATTTGGAAAACAGGTTAAGGCCCAGGTCATCATCTGGGGCCTCAGTGGGGACTTGCGAGCCACCTCCCTCTGACTTCCTGCTTCACACGGAGACTTTCTGAAATCTGCCTGAGGGTCACAGCGTGGATGCTGATGCCGGCCTGCAAGTCTGAGTATTCTGGAGGCTCAGAGACTGGGGCAATTGTCTTTCCTCTCAGGCTACACGCTTTCTTTCTAATTTAAAGGGTTAGGGTGGCGGCAGGAGGGCCTGGGCAGGCCCGTTCCCACTGCCGCCTGCAGTGTGTCCCCAGGGCTCCCAGCTGGGGAATTAAGTGCTCGTGGAGTTTTTCTTTTCGCCCCCTTGACAACTGCTCGTAAGAGTCGTGAGAGGAGAGATCTCACATTCACCCTGAGTGGATTCTGATTCATTTTATTTTCAGCTTGGTCCTAGACTCAGGCACATACTTTGGAGGTCTGTGTTCCTGTGTTCTGCACCTGAGGAAGCTGAGGAAGGTGTATGGTTTCAAGGGCCCTTTGCATGCACTATTCAATTTTGTAAAGACTCTTAGGTTTTCAGAAACATCCTCTTAGAAAGAAGTCTTCCCTGAACCTCGCTGCTCTGTTTCAATTCTTACTGCTGAGCCTTCCCTGACTGTCACTTGTCACTTATCAAACGTCCGGATGGCGCTGGCCGAGCTGCCTGTCTCTTGCTGGAGTCCGGGCTCTGTGAGGGAGCTGCCATGTCGTCTGGCACTGTGCCTGCCAGAGTGTGAGTTCCATAGACAGATGAAAGCTGAATGTGTCAAACTGAAGAGAACTCCTTGCAGAGCCTGGCCGACCTCACTGACTCAAGCCTCAGCTCTGCCACATCCTGAATTCCAACTCTGCATAAGTCACCTAATTTCATCTCGGCTTCCTCATCTGCAAAACAGAGATCACGGGCTGTGATGGGGATCAGCTTTGTGTCCTCTGTATATCCTGGTGCATGGGCCGGTCACGGGCCATCGTTAGAGCTGGCTCTTATCACTCCTGTGACCAAGCTGTGCATCCTGGGACATCCTCTGTGTTCATGCCAAGCCGGGATTGGAACCCAGAACTCATGTCTGCTGTGTACACCCACCATGCAGGCCTCCAAAGCACCCTGGTCATGAGGGGGCCTGCTTCTGGGGGATCCTGAAGTGAAATTAGGGTGCATAGAAGTTTGGTTGACTGCAATTCAATGAACATTCTGACAAGCAGAATGTTTTGAAGGTCTAAGCATTGCCAGTAAAAGAAAAAAAATGCATTTTTTGCTATTATTGAAAATTTTTATAAAATACACATGAATACGGTAAACTAGCTCACATAATGTGGTACTTGTCATCTGCTAGGCTGGATGCTATGCACACACTGTCAAATTTAGTCTTCATGGAATTTTTTCTTTTTATTTTTGCGGCAAAACCAAGACCTGAAGAGGTTAAGTAACTTGTCTAACACCATGTATGCTGGGTCCTAGAATTGACCTTAAATTTATCTGATCCCTGAACTCTACCCTCTTACCTCACTCTTTACCTTACAGGCTGTTTAGGAAACACACGGAAACTACCTGAATTTTTATTTATTTATTTATTTATTTATTTATTTATTTATTTTGAGATGGAGTCTTGCTCTGTTGCCCAGGCTGGATGGAGTGCAGTGGCACAATCTCGGCTCGCTGCAGCCTCCTCCTCAGGTGTTCAAGCAAGTTTCCTGCCTCAGCCTCCCACGTAGCTGGAACTACAGGTGCGCGCCACCACACCTGGCTAATTTTTATATGTTTAGTAGAAATGGGTTTTCGCCATGTTGGCCAGGCTGGTCTCGAACTGCTGACCTCAAGTGATCTGCCCTCCTCAGCCTCCCAAAGTGCTGGGATTACAGGTGTGAGCCACTGCGCCTGGCCATATTTTGCTTCTATATTTTTCTATTTAATTTATTGGAATTTAATTTTTGGTATGAAGTACAACTGTAATTTGGCTTTTTCCCATTTAGATGACTCTCTCCGTGCCATTTGCTGAATCAGTCCATCTCCTCGTGGTTTCATGGCTCTTTCCTCCCTGTCTCCTTAGCTGTTGAGTTCCACTGCAATCCGTGCATTTTTCCCCTTCCTGATGCCTCGTTGCTTCTCACAGGAAGCTTCTCCTTAGTGGAGCCACATCGCCCTTCTCATCCCAATCAAAGGTCTCCAGTGCGAGTCTTTGTGTAAAACGTGATGAATGCAACCCACTTATGAAGCTTGGGCTCTGCCTCAATGTTTCCACTCTATACTGCACTCGACTATTGAACTGTGATGTTTCAGGCACTGACGGTGATCTCATGGAAGAGGAGTGTCATCTCTGTGTGGGGTGCACCACCCCAGACAGGGCCACTGAGCATCTGTGTGGGATGCATCACCCCAGACAGGGCCACTGAGCATCTGCATGGGATGCACCACCCAGACAGGGCCACTGAGCACACACGTTGGATGGAAGAGGGGTGTCATCTCTGCGTGGGATGCACCTCCCCAGACAGGGCCTCTGAGCATCTGCATGGGATGCATCACCGAGACAGGGCCACTGAGCTTCTGCATGGGATGTGCCACCCCAGACAGGGCCACTGAGCATCTGTGTGGGATGCACCATTCCAGACAGGGCCACTGAGCTCCTGCGTGGGATGCGCCACCCCAGACAGGGCCACCGAGCATCTACGTGGGATGCACCTCCCCAGATAGGGCCACTGAGCTTCTGCGTGGGATGCACCTCCCCAGACAGGGCCACTGAGCTTCTGCGTGGGATGCACCTCCCCAGACAGGGCCACTGAGCACACACATTGGGCAGTTGCTCAGGGTCTTCCACTGAGGGGCAGAGTAAAGCCTGGAGCTGCTGTTTGCTCCCAGTCACACACACCAGGCCATGCTGCCTCTTACACTGTCCTGAAAATGGATGGGTGGCTGTCAGGCTTCAGTGGATCTTTCCTCCCGCTCCCTGACATAAACAAAATTTCCTCTCCTCCATATGCTTCCTCAGCTCTAACAGGTCTCAGCGTCCTCTCAGCTATGTGAACTGAAAACTTGTCACCCTCAGGTTAAAATGCATCCGCCATTCCTGTCACACCTGCCCCCAGTATTCTAGGTCATCCTCTCATCTTCTATCTCCACAGCCACCTTTTGCCTAAACCACCATTGCCACTGTCTGACCGAGCCCCCGGGACTGCCCTCCACCATCTGACTGAGCCCTCCAGGGACTGCCCTTCACCATCTGACCGAGCCCTCCAGGGACTGCCCTCCACCGTCTGACCGAGCCCTCCCCCAAAGACTTCCCCCTTTCTTCTTTTGCACTGTGTCTCCCCACAGCCCTTGTCCCATGGTGCCTGGAAGCTGCTCAAAAGCACAAACCAGGCCATGCTGCTTTTCTGCTTAAAGCACTTAAAGGTTTTAATTTTACCTTAAATTAGACCTAGAGTTCTCTTCCTAACTTACAAAGCCCCAAGTCATTTTCTTGTTTCTTAAACAAAGCAGATACTCCCTCCATGCCCTCCCACCACTCTCACCTCTGTAGCGGCTTTTCTCCCGGACCTGGCCCTGGATCTCTGTGATTCAGGTCTCAGCTCAAGCGTGAGGCTTCTCTGCACGTCTGCCAGCTGTTCATCCCATTCTCAAAGCATCCACCAACAGAGATTTTGCGTCTGCAGATTTGTTTGTTGCCTTCACTCCTGGCCTGGCCCACTTTCTCCTGTCCTTACCGTCCCATTCATCTCTGTGCTCCTGGGACCTGGTGCCTGACGTCGGCCTCACATGTTGCGTGGAAATGTGAATGCACATTGAATTTTGTGCCTGATCTTGCCCAACTGTGAGTTCTTTTAATGCCACCGATGAGGTGTCTCCAGAAAGGTCCAGGCAGCCTCAGCACACATGCGGGGCTTCCTGTTTTCGTCCCCTTCGCCTGTGTTCTTGCATATCTTCCCCTAAAGCCAGGCTGCACCGAGGGGCGGGGAGGGAGGAGGCACCCAGAGTCCCACAGGTCACAGCCGCTGAGCAGGTTCAGCTTCGTCCCCTCCCTGTCACTCAGGTCTGCAGAGAACTCGCTGGGGCAGTGCTTGCAGGGCTGTGATCGTGGCTGGAAACTCACTAGGGCTGTGATCGTGGCTGGAAAATTTCCCCCAGCTTCTTTTGGGAAGTGCTCTTGTGGGCAGGGATTTGGTTTCTTGGTTGTCTCCTGTCTGGAACAGAATCATGGATGGTTGTGTCTGTAAAACAAAAATAACAATGTGGATTCAAGAACGCCACCTCCCCCTCACAGCCTGCATTGTCCTGACATACTCTGGTCATGTTCTGCAGGTTTCTGAGAAAGGCTAATGAAATTAAATGAGTTCATATTGGCTCCCAAGCAACTCCGAGGTCCCCAGCTGAGCAACTGAATGTGTTCTTCTGATGACTGTAGAGCTGTGGGAATGTGGTTATGTTGGAGCTTGAGTTTCACAGACTGGCAAAGTGTCACTAAGACAGGTCCCTTGCTTGTGTCTGCTCCTGTGGTTCCACGAGGATGGAGGAAGCTCTTCATTAGATGCGTGTGATAGTCCCCACCCCCATACAACCATCCCTGCAAATATACGCCACGGCTAGTTATTGGATGCAGTGTGATCTTCCTCACCGCCATACAACCATCCCTGAAATATGCCACGTACAGCCACAGACCCCTTCTGCCTGCTGCTGCCCCCTTCCTGAGTCTGGAATGTGTGAGGTACCTTGATGGAAGGCATGGAGTACTTGAAGAGAAGATGAGCATAGCAGTTGCATCCAAATGTGACTTGTGACATGAGAGAGGGTCAGATCATGCTGACCTGAAAGGGGAACAGATGAGTTGCAGTTGGGAAGGGCCAAGTTTGGAAAGGAGGCTGTATAGGGAGGGGGGACAGAAATAATTCAAAATTGAGGACAGAAAGAGTATGGCATGAGGTCAGGGCTGTTAGCACACCCAGGATTTGTCCAGGAAGCCATGAGCTGTCCAGTGGGGAAGTCCGCTGTGTATGGGAAGGGGATGGGGGCAGAGGAGCCGAAGGTGACAGCAGAAAGCCTCAGAGGCTGCCTGTGAGAGCTGCTCTGTGTTCGTTTGGATGGGGGGAGGTGATGGTTGTGCTGGTGTCTGCTGAGTGTCTGCTCTTCTGAGTACTTTCCAGGGGTGACTCATCGAATGCCTCCTTCATAGGTGAGAGAACAGACGCAGACGCTAAGGCCCTTGCTCAAGGTCACGTGGGGAATGAGAATATGCCATCGGCTGGTAGTCTGCCTTCAGAGACTGCTCCCAATGCAAAGCCGCTCTGTTGCCTCTCCCAGTAGGGAGCGGTGGGAGGCATTTGCCACAGGTGCAACACGATGGACATGTCTATCCATTCTATCATCATTCATTCATTCCTTCATTCATTCCCTCAAAATCCTGGTCACTTACTTACTCTATGCCAGATGCTGTGCTAAGGCCAACTTGAAGACTGACTGGGGTGAGAAGATGAACCCAGTTTCTGAGCAGAGCAGCTGAGAGAGGCAGGGCAGGGTGAAGGCATCCACCATGGTCCATGTCTCCCAGCTGCTACTGGGGCTGCAGGTCATTCTCAGAGGCCTTCTGGGGCTCCTGGGCCTGCTGCTTCTCCAGTGCAGAGCCGAGAACCCTTGGAAGCCTGTACCCCATGCCCTGGGGACACTGTGTTTCTCATCCTAAGAGCACTGGTCCTCCAAGTGCTTGTAGTTTAAACTTTCCTTTTGGCTTCTGACACTCAGACCTTCCTACAGAGGTACAAGAGCCCATCCCAGGCCTCAGAGGAATGACATATGCCTGGCCTGCTAGGGCCTGGCTGGTTTAGTTGGAGCCACCCTCCGTGGGGCTCTGCCTAGGTCACCTTGCATTTGGCCTTCTCCACCTCCGACTGTGTCCTTTGCTGTCTCACAGGCTTCCTCAGGAAGCACTTCCTTGATAAACGCTTGCATGCAGACCTCTGCTTCAGAGAGCCTCCAGAGAACCTGTCCTAAAACATCTCCCACGGGCATTTAGAAGTGGCTCAGGAAGTGCCACGTGGACAAATGAATGAATGAGATACTTCTTTTTGTTAAAAGAACCATCCACGATGGAGGAAGATGCACCGTTGTTGCTTATATGTTGTGTCTCCCTCTGAACGTGAGTGGAGAGAGTTCAGTGTTGGGTCTTGAGAGATGTCCAGAGCCGATCCCACCAGCTATCCTAAGGCAAAGGGAGAGGGGCTTCTAGAGACAGGCAGGTTTGCTCAGCACTGCATCCTGTACTCCCCTCTCAGAGAGTCCCAAATATTGAGACTTTGCATGGTAAATCTTTGATAAGCATTACCCTAAATATATATATTTCCTTTTAAAATTGACTCTCTCTCCAACCTACTTGGGCATGGAGTCCTTCCTGACCACAGCTCGTTTAATGTTCATCGTAAGTGACTTTCCACATAAAATACTCCACCAGCGCTTGTTCAGGGATAGACTCCCCTGGTGGAGGAAGAACGTGGGTGCGGTGAGCGATGTGGGGCTGGACCCTACAGAGCTGGGAGCCGTGGGAGCCTCGGGGCCACTGCAGGGACTGCAGGAACACGATTCATTCTCTGGAGGTGAAGCCATTTTTCGCAAGAGAATTATGACAAATCTACTTTCCATTAAACAACTGAACTGTGTAATTGTTACAGATTATAATTTTTTTCTAACAGGACAGGGCATAGCTGGAAATTAAGCAGATTCTATGAACAACCAAACCTAATGAATCCTGCAAAGATTGAGCCGTAAGTAGCAACGTCTGGAGTTGCAGCAGATTGTGTGTCAGTGAGTGAACTGTGTCGGATATTAATTATGTAATCACGGGTGGAATGCGGCGCAGAGAAGTTTCCAGGCCTCCATGTCAAACGTGGCTGTCACTCCTGAGCTGTGAGCATGGCACCTGCCGGGCTGTGATGGAGTCGGGGTGGGTTGAAGGTGGCGGCAATTAGAACCCTGAGGTCACCGCTCAGGAAATGCCGGTGCCTGATCCAAGTCACCCATGAGGGAGGTGGCATAAATGTCAATCCTGCTAATAGACCCAGGGCAGCTCCCATACCAAGTGTCACTGATGACGGAAGTGATTCCTCCTCTTGTCCGCACGAAGATGCAAAGAGAAAGGACAACTTTGGGATGCACCAGTCATCGTGGCTCTGAGTCCGTGAGCATGCACGTGCGGGTGCTCTAGGCCAGGTGTAGGGCAGGGGCCTGGAGGTGCAGAGATCCATAAGGCAGGTGTTGATCTCAGAAAGTTTCTAGTCTGGGGAGGCAGGTATGTGATAACAGCCCCCAGAGCAGGTAGTGGTTTGTAGCAGCTATGTGGTGGAGTACAGAAGGCTCTGAATCAATGTCACAAAGTTAGTGACTGCCCTGTGGTGGTTGCACTTACCGAGATTTGGCAACAGCTCTAGTTCTTGACCTTCTTTGAGTTCTTGTTTACTCCAGGCTGAGTTCAGCAAACCTTTGTGGGACGTTCGTCATTTGTTCTTCGGTGTGCCAGGCACTGAAGATAAACAGATGGGTGTGGGTTTTGATGCAGCCTCTCCTAAGAGAGTGCAGTCGTCAAAGAGAGCCCTGTGTTTCCTAAGGTGACAGGTGAGTTAGGCAGGTTCTACCTCCGAGCTGGGCACAGACGTATGAGAGCTTGGCAGGACACCAGGCCCCCTGGCCCATTCAGGAAAAGCTTTCTGGGGCCAGGGAGGGTGCAGGGTATGAAGCCTGGGAGGGTGCAGGGTGTGAAACCTGGGAGGGTGCAGGGTATGAAGCCTGGGAGGGTGCAGGGTGTGAAGCCTGGAAGGGTACAGGTGTGACACCTAGGATGGGGCTGGGTATAAAGTCTGGGAGGGCATAGGGGGTAAAGTCTGGGAGGGTGCAGGGTATGAAGCCTGGGGAAGTGCTGGGTGTGAAGCCTGGGATGGTGCATGTGTGACACGTGGGAGGGTGTCAGGTGTGAAGCCTGGGGAGGTGTTGGGTGTGAATCCTGCGAGGTTGCCGGGAGTGAAACCTGGGAGGGTGTAGGGCATGAATCCTAGGATGGTGTAGAGTGTGAAGCCTGGGAGGGTGCAGGGTGTGAACTCTGGGAGGATGCAGGGTGTGAATCCTGGGGAGGTGTTGGGTGTGAACTCTGGAAAGGTGCAGGGTGTGAAGCCTGGGAGGGTGTAGAGTGTGAATCCTGCGAGGTTGCTGGGAGTGAAACCTGGGAGTGTGTAGGGCATGAATCCTGGGTGGGTGTAGAGTGTGAAGCCTTGGAGGGTGCAGGGTGTGAAGCTCAGAAGGGTGCAGGGTGTGAAGTCTGTGAGAGTGCAGGGTGTGAAGCTTGGGAGGGTGCAGTGTGTGAATCCTGGGAGGGTGCAAGATGTGAAACCTGGGAGGGTGCACAGTGTGAAGCCTGGGAGGGTGCAGGGTGTGAAACCTGGGAGGGTGCAGGGTGTGAAGCCTGGGAGAGTGTAGAGTGTGAAGCCTGGGGAGGTGTTGGGTGTGAACTCTGGGAAGGTGCAGGGTGTGAAGCCTGGGGAAGTGCTGGGTGTGAAGGCTGGGAGAGAGCAGGGTGTGAAGTCTCGGAGGGTGCAGAGTGTGACACCTGAGGTGCCAGTTGTGAAAGTCAGGGAGGATAAGCCAGGGTGGGAAGGGAGTCAGGGGTGGTGACCAAGGGAGAGGAGCCTGTGCAAGCAGGAGGCAGGGGTCCTGAGACTCCTGGTGACCAGGGAATGAGCAGCAGGGTGGGTGTGGCAGGAGCAGAGGCTCAAGTGGATGGAAAGCAGTCCACTCCAGGGTTCTGTGATCCAGGAAGGAAGGAAGGAGGGAAGGAGGGAAGGAGGGAAGGAGGGAAGGAGGGAAGAGGGAAGGAGGGAAGGAGGGAAGGAGGGAGGAGGGAAGGAGGGAGGAGGGAAGGAGAGAGGAGGGAAGGAGGGAGGAGGGAAAGAGAGAAGGAAGGAAGGAGGGAAGGAGGGAAGGAGGAAGGTAGGTTATGGTTCACCTTGTGCATGATGTGAACGGAGCTGGTGCTTTGTCAACAAGAGATCTGCAGAGACTACGGTATCAGCAGCCCACCCTGGCTGCTGTGTGCAGAGGGGACCTAAGCAGGTGGAACTGGATGTGGGAAGACCATGTGGCTCTCGAGACAGTCTGCCTGGGTGTGACAGACTTCTGAACCAGGCCATTGGTGGTCGGCTTAGGAAGACAAAGGAGGCAAGACATATATGGGGGTTAAAATCAGCTGGATGTGGGACTTAAGGAACGTGTGAGGGATGGAGGGGATGAGAGGATGCGAAGGGAGGACACAGAGATTGTGCTGGCTCCAGGCTTGGGCTCAGGCGACTGGAAGGTAATGAGAGAAGCTGATTTGGAGGAAGAATGAGTATAGTTTTGGATGTAAATTTAAAGTCCTGCGGGACACCCAGCTGACTAACAAGCAATGAACAGGCTGCTTTAAATGTTAGGGCAGAATTTGGGGCTGATCTCTAGATCTGGAAGCCATAAGCCAGAAGGAAAGTTTAAACTACAAGCACTTGTAGGACCAGTGCTCTTAGGGTGAGATGTGCAGTATTCCAGGACAAAGTAAGGAGGCCATGGAAGAGAAGAACCCATGACCAGGACTAAGATATGGAGGCCAGAGGGCTGAGGTGGGCAGGGAGAGTTTGCACCACGGAGCCCACAGAGCACAGAGCTTGTGGCAGAGAGGGCTTGATGTGGTCTGGCTGTGCCCTGCACCCAAATTTCATCTTGAATTGTAGCTTGCATAATTCCCACGTGTCATTGGAGGGACCTGGTGGGAGGTCATCAAATAATGGAGGTGGGCTTTTCTTGTGCTGTTCTCTTGATAGTGAATAAGTCTCATGAGATCTGATGGTTTTATAAAGAGCAGTTCCCCTGCACATGCTCTCTCTTGCCTGCCACCATGTAAGATGTGCCTTTGCTCCTCCTTCACCTTCCACCATGATTGAGAGGCCTCCCCACTCATGTGGAACTGTGAGTTCATTCAACCTTTTCCTTTATAAACTATTATTATAGTTGATCTTTATTAGCAGTGTGAGAACAGGCTAATACAGGCCTGTATAGCCCTCAGTGATTCTGGCACCTAGGGGTCACCCCAGACCACAGCAGGGGTGCTGAGTCTCTGACAACCATTTCTTCTCCCTGTTTGTCCTCTGTCTCAGGACCCCAAATGTAGACCTTTGTGGTTTCCATAGGCTTTTTTCATTGAGCCTTCTCAGCGCCAGGTCTCCAGATCTATTGCTGATGCTGTGTTTCCCAGGGTTTTTCTGGATGATCACTGGCTACCAGGGCCTAAAATAAGAAGGGCAGGAGGATCAGCATGTCATGGCCTCAGGGTCACTGTGTATCAGGTGCTGTGCTGAGCATGGGACACCAGCAAGGTCAGGTAAGATTCTCCCTTTTCAGGAATCATCATGCAACAGCAGAGGTGGTTCACTCAGGGGCCTGCTCAGCCCCAAAGCCCACAGTCTCCATGGGGCCTCCACTGCCTCCTCCCATCCTGGAGAGTAGCAGTGAGCCTGAATGGCACTGCATTTCACATACTGCTGTCAGCACTTCACGTTCTCATTCAATATTGGATGACCAGATGCCTGAGTCCATGAACCAAGGAGTAAATGATTTTGGAGCCGGAAGACATGGCTTTCTTACCAGCAGCATTTTGAACTCTTGCAGGGACTCAATTCACATAATGGTAGCTCCTGTTCGCAGAGCCCTTTGCAATCTTCCAAGCAGTGTCACAGAGGCGGCTGCAATCCACAATGTTTCTGTGTGGCGGATGACAAAGAAGGAGATGGAGCTTCAGTGAGGCTGTGTGACTTTCTCCAGGTCACCTTGTCAGCAGGTGCCCTGCCAGGACTTGAACCCAGGTCCCTGACCCCAGGTCCCCTGGTCCACTCCCTGCACTTTACTTTGCAACTGAAGGCAAGCTGGGGGTGAGGCCTCAGGAGCAGCAGACTCTGGGCTGTCCTGGCCTGGTTGGCGGTGCTCACAGGCAGCTTCCCATCTCTAAGATGCTTTTCTGAGTTTCTCTGTTTACAGTTAGCTCTTTTGTGAGCACTTGGCCAGATGGCACCCAGGCAAACTCGAATATCCACCAGAACATCACTCCTTCAGATTAATTAGTTTCCATTTATATGCCTCACCTCACTCAGCTTTAAATGCACACTTTGAGCTTACAATTCTGGTCTTCAAAGCTTGCCCATCTCCCCATCTTTCTTATGCCTTTTTTTTCCCCCTTGCAATGCTTCCTGGAGCAAATGTGTTTATAGGTTTCCTGCCACGTGATTGACAGAGGCATGTGTTTTCAGATCATGAAGCCCTATGTCTTGTTCTCAGGAATCTCATATTCCTGCAGCAATGTAACACGGGGGAAGAGCTAACTCTGTTCCCAAGCCCTGTAGGTACGACGTAGGAAGTAAGCTCAAGGTGCTTTGGGAGGACAAAGGAATAGGTCTGGGGGGAGACCAGAGAATGACTCTGAAGTTCTAGCATAACCTGGAAAGTGAACAAGATTACAGGTTATAGAAGGAGGGCGGGGAAATCCTGGCAGAGAAAAAGTGAAAAGGTTAAAAGACATAAAACATGATGTGTTTGAAGGACCTCATCCATTCAGTATTGTTGGACAATAACATTAAAGGGCCCAGGGACAATGAAAGGCTTGGGACTCAGTAAGGTGGCTCTGAAGAGAAAGGTAGGGCCAGATGATGACATTCATTCCTCATGACTAGTCCATGCATCATGACTGGTCCATGCATCATGGCTTTCACGCATTATGGCCTCCATTCATCATGACTTCCATGCATCATATCTTCTATGAGTTATGACCCATGCATCATGGCTTCCATGCATCAAAATTCCCATGCATTGTGGCTGGCTCATGCCTCATGACCTCTATGCATTATGGCCTCCAGGCATGATAACTTCTGTGCATCATGACTGGCCCATGCATTACAGCTTCCGTGCATCACGACTTTTATGCATTATGGCTTCCATGCCTCTTGACTTCCATGCATGATGGCTTCCATACTTCGTAACTTCCATGCGTGATGGCTTCCATACTTCGTAACTTCCACGCGTGACGGCTCCCATACTTCGTCACTTCCATGCGTGATGGCTTCCATACTTCGTCACTTCCATGCGTGATGGCTTCCATACTTCGTCACTTCCATGCGTGATGGCTTCCATACTTCGTCACTTCTATGCGTGATGGCTTCCATACTTCGTCACTTCTATGCGTGATGGCTTCCATACTTCGTAACTTCCATGCGTGATGGCTTCCATACTTCGTAACTTCCATGCATGATGGCTTCCATACTCCGTAACTTCCATGCGTGATGGCTTCCATCCTTCGTAACTTCCATGCGTGATGGCTTCCATACTCCGTAACTTCCATGCGTGATGGCTTCCATGCATCCCGTCTTCCATGCGTGATGGCTTCCATACTCCGTCACTTCCGTGCATGATGGCTTCCATACTCCGTCACTTCCATGCATGACGGCTTCCATACATCGTAACTTCCATGCATGGTGGCTTCCATACTTCATAACTTCCGTGCATGGTGGCTTCCATACTTCGTGACTTCCATGCATGATGGCTTCCATGCATTATTGCTTCCACTCATCATGTCTTCCAGGCCTCATGACTTCCATGCACTATGGCTACCATGCCTCATGTTTTTCATGCAGGATGATTTCCATCTGCATGTGTTGTGACTGTTTGATGCATCATGATGACCATGCAGCATGGGTTCCATGCATCATGAGTGTTCTGTGTGTCATAATATTCAGGTATTATGGCTTCCAAGCAGTATAACTTCCAGGCAATCATGACTGATCCATACATCTTGACTTCATACACAGGTGATTTTGCTTGCATGAAAAAATAAACCAATGAAAAAGTAACTTTAAAAATCACAAGTGGTCATTCCATGCCTGCATCCGCCCTCCCCCCACACCACTTCCCCTACACATCTATAACTAAGGAAAGCTTGTTGAATCAACCTGATGGAGGATGACCACTTCTTCATTACTCACAAATGCAGGCATGGTTTGTTCTGTGGCCTCCAGAACCAGATTTTAAATTATATTTTATCGTTTGCCTGTCTTCACTCCAAATCCCAAGCTGTTTCTATTCCCTACACTGTCTGGGGATTAGCTCTCTGGGTACATCTTACTCCATGTCCAGGCTGGCTTCAAGGGCTGGACCTGCATTAGTCATCACCTCAAAGATACTTGTGAATATGCCACAAGTCCCATTTGAGAATATGATATACGATGACATTGCCTGAGCCAAACAGCCCACGTGTGTGAGAAAGCTCTCTTCTCAGACATTAGCTCTGATGATGGAGTGCCAATGCCGTCAGCATTTTGGTCATCATTGCTCTATGGTCTTTCAGCACCGAGGCCAGGTGCTCCACTTGCTGCTGCCAGGGTCAAGATTCTGTCTGAGTTCAAGCTCTGGCTGAGTCACTTTCTGGCTGTTTGCCCCTGGGCAGGATTCTTTCTTTCTCTTTCTTAGGCCCCTAATCTGTAGAATGAGGATGGCTGTGAGGTTTCAATGAGAATACATATTAAAATCTTAGTGGTAAATCTCACTTAGGGTAAAGGCAGTTAACGTTTATTGTTGTGAACATAAATAGAATGTGGTCTCTGTCCTCAAGGAGCTACAGCCAAGAGCGAAAACTTGCAATTAAAAAGATAAATGGCATATTTGATGAGCGTTGGCCTAAATATATAGCACAAGGAAGAGCAGAGGGGTGTAGAGGCTGGGATGAGCTCTGCCTGAATGACTAGGGAAGGAGTCCCAGGGGAGCAAGGCAAAGGCTGAGAACCAGGGCTGGGCAGGTGCCAGAGCCTGAGCACAGGGGACTTCCGGGCAAGGTTACCAACCCCAGCCCCACCCACCCTGTCATGTCTTGGGGGAATGCCAAAGTGGTGGGGGTAACAGTTGGAGTGGTTCTTTCCAGAATTGTCACCAAATGTTGGCGCTGTCACGTACCCTTAGGTCAGAAAAGGCCTAGATGCAGCTTTAATTTTGGATATAGTAGTCCAATATGAAGCAGTAAGGGTTATAGCAAAAAAGAAGAAAGAAACTGATCCTCTCCATGTGAGATGTCTTTTTTGTTCTCGTTTTTAAGACATCAAAGAACAATAAAAGGGGAACCAAAGCAAGCTTCGAGAAACATGGATGATTTCAGCAATGCGTTCCCCTCATCCTGCCAGCCTGGGATGCACTGGGGCAAGGCAGCCAGGCTCAGGGCACATTCTCCAGTGGTCTTCCGTGCCATTTCCCCCTGCACACATATGCAATACGCATGGTTTGGATTTTATCCTGGGAAATCTCAGCATATGGGGACTTGGGCCTTTCTGGAAGGTTTCACTGGTTTGGCCGTGAAATGGGGAGAGGAATGTGCATGGGGAGAGGAATGGAAGCCTCCATTTCCCCAGACAGCCTATGGCAGCCAAGACCTGCTCAGTCGAGTGACAAAACATTCCACTTGTATCCTCCCCGGGTGAGAGTGGCAAAATCTGCCCCACGGTGAATTATAAGGAGTATTTTTCTGACCACCATGTTTCATGATGATGGTGATGGGAACCCACTAAACTGTTGTAAGCAGAGGAATGTGAGTAAGTCCAGCAGGGCAGTGGTGTGGTGTGGTGCTCCCTTAGCAGGAGGATGAGGAGGGCCTTTCCTGGGTGGTGCTGGGGAGGTGCTAATGGCTGCGTGGGTGAGGCGTGGCTCTGAAGCAGATGTGGAGGCCCATTTTCCAGCAGTGATCCTCTGACACCAGTCATGTGTCCAGTGATTCAATGAATTCTGAGGCTAACCACTTGGAGTTAATGCTGAACTCACAGGTTTAAGGGCTCAGACACACAAGAATGCGCTCACTCCAGATGCCAGCTCCAAGTCCTGGGGTCACTTGCACTTCTGATCAAGCAGCTGTACATTTGAGGATTCCTACGGCCCTCATCAGGTTTGATAATTTTCGAGAGCAGGAATATTTCAAGAGCAGGAAAACTCAGGAAACCTTTATGCTTGTGATTACTGGTTTATCCGAAAGGACAGGAATGAATGACCAGATGAGAAGGCGCATGAGGCAAGGTCTGGGGAGGGCGCAGGAGCTCCGTGCCCTCACTGGGTGCTCCATGTCCAGTGGGGTTTGGCTGTGTCCCCACCCAAATCTCATCTTGAATTATTGCTCCCATAATTACCATGTGTGGTGGGAGGGACCTAGTAGGAGATAATTGAGTCATGGGGGTAGTTTCCCCCATACTGTTCTCGTGGTAGTGAATAAGTCTTATGAGATCTGATGGTTTTATCAGGGAAACTCCTTTCACTTGGTTCTCATTCTCTCTTGCTGCCACCATGTAGGATGTGACTTTTGCCTTCTGTTATGATTGTGCGGCCTCCCCAGCCACGTGGAACTTTGAGTCCATTAAACCTCTTTTTCTTTATAAATTACCCAGTCTCAGGTCTGTCTTTATCAGCAGTGTGAAAACAGACCAATTCAATGCCCCTGCGTCTGCCTGTGTTCAACAACCCAGAAGCTCCTCAAGCCTCCTTGTTTTAGTAGTTTTATATGGAGTTTCATTGCTGAGACATGGTGGATTCAATCACTGGCCGTTGGTGATGGAGCTCAACCCGCAGTGTTTCTTCCCTTCAGGGAAGATGGGGCTGGGGTGAAAGTTCTAACCCTCCACTCGCAGGCACATGCTTGTTCTTCTGGTGGGCAGCTCCCTTCCTGAAGCCCTCCAGGCCCCTCACAGCACGTCACCACATTAGCCTAAACTTATGTGTGTTAGAGGGGCTCTCTATGAGTAACCAAAGACACTCCTACCATTCAGAAAATTCCAAGTGCTTAAGAGTGCCGTGCCAGGAACCAGGGACAAATACCTGATATATTTTTATTGTGTCACAGGAGGGCCACGATAAAGGAAACAGAGATTGTCGACTAGATTTCTGACTTAGAACTGTGGTCTGAGTTTGGCTGGAGGCAGCAAATAAAGTTTAGAAAATACCTGAACCAGTGACTGGGGGATTAGAACAACTATTTGGAGCTTAAAAAGAAAAAAAAAAAAAGCAAAAAAAAGCAAAAAAAGCAAAACACTCATTCTTCCCGATTAAAGAAGTAGTAGCCCCAGAGCTTACAGGAGACTGAAAGGTGATTGACAGCTCGCAGTGTTTGTATTTTTGATGTGGGGACAAGCGTAAGCCAATCACCCTGGAATTAGCACAAAAATGGGCATGGAGGGGAGGCCTCCTGGACCATCTCATAGAAGCAGAGACTCATGGTGGCAGGTGCAATACCTGTACTCTCCCATCTCTGCAGCCTTTGCTGGGAGTTGCCTGGCTCTGGCGAGATGGCATAGGGTGGGGACACTCGCCGTGGAGAAGGGATACTTGCCATGGGCAGGGATGCTTGTTGTGGGCAGGGCTATGGCAGAGGCAGGGCTGGCATCATCCAGAAGGCTCCTGCCTGATCCTCCCTGTGCCTGCATCTCCTTTGTTTCTTTCTGTGACTCAGGACGCTCCTCTCTTGGTTCTCAGTTGTCCCTTCTGCCCACAGAAATCTTGTTTCCACTTCAGCAGTCAGCCTACCAGGAGCCGTGCCTTCTGGAGGTAACTGGCTTCTTACGTCCTCCCAGCCCTGCGTTCACCCAGGGACTCTGCCAGGTCTGAGGCTCCACTGTTCTCCTTTTCCCGCCTGCAGCCAGCCTCACACAGGTTTCCATGGGAATGAGGTGGGGAGAAGAGGCTGGCATTCCCAAGAACCCGTGACACACCGCCTGGTCTTTGGATAGATATTTTCTCTTTACTGCAGAGGGAGGCGTCTTTGTGCTTTCTCTATTGTTATCTTGACATTTGAAGCAAGTCTGGCATAAGTAGGTTGGGTGTCTTTAAATCCAATTTACAGATAGGGAAAGTGAGATTCAAAGAGATTCAGTTTCCACCAAGGTCTTTCAACTAATCAAATGACAGAGCCAGGACTCATGTGGATAGCTGACTGCACGTTTCATGATTAACTGTGATTCCACAGTTGAAACGATCCTGCGAAGAGCTGTGTGCTACCTGCGTTTTGTCGTGCTCAGTGCAGGTTCAGCTGATGTTGTTGGGTAATCCATGTCTGCTGGAGTTAGAGCGAGTGCCTCTGTCATTTGGAAATAAGGGGCAGCTTCACTGCCCTGCACTGTAGGCTGTGCTCTACTTGTAGGAGAAAGAGATACATCAGGTGAGCATGAATTAATATTGAGGCCCAAATTAATTTTGTCCCAGCGGCAACCTTGGGAGCTGGATGAATCCCATTGTCCGCCTCACCCAAGGCCTGGGGCCTTTGGAACAGTGGCTCCACCCCATGTCAGGTGCCTTTGTCAACAGATGTCCTGGCTGCACTGGCTTGGAACAATCACCATGACTTTGAAAATGATCTGTAAGATAACAAAGTCAAAAGGATAATTCTGTCACATCTTTGGTTAC
The DNA here is from genome assembly GCF_003255815.1 of Theropithecus gelada. NCBI lineage: Eukaryota > Metazoa > Chordata > Mammalia > Primates > Cercopithecidae > Theropithecus > Theropithecus gelada. The sequence goes on along the minus strand of NC_037681.1, from coordinate 23,220,575 downwards.
CTATAAGATTTACCTGTTATGGATGCATTCAGATGCCAAGGTAGGGGTGAATTATCTTGAAAAATGTGGCCAGATGCAGTGGCTCACACCTATAATCTCAGCATTTTAGGAGGCTGAGGCTGGTGGATCACTTGAGGTCAGGAGTTCGAGACCAGCCTGTACAACATAGTGAAACCCTGCCTTTACTAAAAATACAAAATTAGCCGGGCGCGGTGGTGCATGCCTCTAATCTCAGACTGAGGCAGGAGAATTTCCAGCCTGGGTAACAGAAGAGACTCTGTCTCAAAATAAATAAATAAATTTTTAAAAGTGTTTCCTTTCCTTTAACATCTAAAAATAAGTCAGAGCATGGGGTAATGTAGTCCTAAATCCAATCCTTGACTTTTTTTAAAAAAAATAAGGACATTTCTGGTATATTTTACCTGTATCTGTTTGTTAGGGAGATGGTGTTGGACACTGGCAGAGAGGGTGGGACTCATTAAAGCCCCGTCTTCAAGGTAGTTAAAATCTGGGAGAGACAAATGATTGTTTTGAATAGTAACTGGCGGACTGTGAGATGCGCTATACTGACGCTTTAATACATTGCTGTGTAAGTCCACGGAGAAAGTGCTCAGATGCTAGGAGCTCAAAGAAGGCTTGGCCTAGCAGAGCGTCGGAGGGCGCATGGGTGCTGTGCAGTGAGGATCGGGTGGGGAGTGGGTGCTGGTGCCAGAGGCCCAGGGCAGAGCTGCATGGATGCCTCTGCACAGAGGATGCCTCTGTGCCTGACTGAAGTCAAATTCCAAAGGACAAGGTTGAATCTGCAAAATCTGTACCTGACCTGGGCAGAGGAGGGAAGGCCTGCAGGGCAGCCTGTGCCCAGCGCCACTGCCCTTGCTAGAGCAGTGGCCACAGGGTGGTGTCCTCTGGAATGACCGGGTCTGTGTGGGTCGCATGTGGCCGGCGTGGGGAGGTGTAACTGGCCTTGTAGGGACATCACGAGACGTCCATAGGCAGGCGAGAGTGCCTATCTGGGCTTGTCACCAGACAGTCTGTGGAGCTACCAGTGATGGGAGGGGGGCTTGGGTTACCCTGGGTCAGATCACTGGGCTTTCCATATTTAGCTGGGAGCATGGGTTTTAGTCTGTTGGCGGTGGGATCACTGCTGAGAGGTTCCAGGCAATGAAGCAAACAGAAAATAATGACGTTCTGCAGCCTTCCAGCCTTCCTAGAGTGCTGGTTCCACAGCTTCTCCCAGGCAGGGGTCTGTGCCTCCTGTGCCTTCCGATCAGGTCCCAAGTCTCAGCTGGCCCAGGGTCTGGTGCTCAGCGGGGATGCTTGGTGGAGACAGAAGCTGGCCTTTGTCTGGCAGCCAGCACTCATCTCCCCTCCGGGCCGGATCTGAGTTCTGCCCGGTTTGAGCCCTGATTAATGAGGGCCGTTAATTAGAGCGCTGTATTCCCAGTGTCATGGACGTGGCTGGGAGCCAAGACTGGAAGGCACGGATTCATTGTCAGAGCAGATCTGAGAAATTGGGGTGCCCTGAGGGACGGAGGCAGAGGCCAGGCTGAGAGGACGCCGTCACCCTCCTCGCCACCCTGACCCCTCGCCACTGGCCTGTGGGCTCCGACTTGGTGTTCCCTCCAGCTCTGCAGGGCCCCTGACTACAGCCATTTTTCCTGTTTCTTTCCCATGGTGGTGGGGGCAGTGAGCCTGGGTAGGGGTCTCTCTGCATATAGAGGGGGCTTAGGAGCTGAGGGACTAGGAGGAAGGAGGTGTAGGGGTAGTGTAAACAGGGGAGGGGAGTGTAGGAGGACTGGGGACATAACTGGAGGGGGACCTGGAGAGAAAGGGGACCTGGAGTGGGGAGAACTGCAGGGGAGGGTGTTCTGGAGGTGGGGAGGGACCTGGAGGGAAACGGGCCTGGAGGGGGAGAGAGGTGTGCAGGGGAGGGCGATTCTGGAGGTTGGGGGACACATGGAGGGAAAGGGGCCTGGAGGTGGAGGGGAGGAAGGTTCTGGAGGTGGGGAGGGACCTGGAGAGAAAGGGGACCTGGAGGGGGAGGCGAGGTGTCCAAGGGAAGGGATTCTGGAAGTGGGGAGGGACCTGGAGGGAAAGGGGAGCTGGAGGGGGAGGGGAGGTGTACAGGGGAGGGGGTTCTGGAGGTGGTGGTGTGGGGACCTGGAGGGAAAGGGGACCTGGAGGGGGAGGGATACCTGGAGGAAGCACTGACCCCAAGGGAGGCGCGCAGGCTCTTCTTTCACAGCCACGGAACACCCTGGGTGAGGTCACCTTGGAGCAGTGGCTCTTGAATCTGACCGTGTGTCGGGCCCTGCAGAGCTCCTGGTCCCCTTGTCCAGGCGACACTCAGTCCTGAGCCCTTCGGGGCGTTGTGGCAGCACCCAGCAAGGTCATGGTTAACACTGTCCTGGTGATGCCATGTGCAGCCACACCTGGGAACCCTGCTTGGGGCAGATGGGTGTCTCCCAATCCTCTCACATGTGGATCTGGAGGAGGCCCAGGGACCCCAGGGACCCTCCATTTTGCCCTCAAGGTCACCTGCCTGTGTGGTAAGAGCATAAGAAACTCAAAATACCACCCATCACCCTTCCCAGAGATTGGAAGCTTCCACCATTACAATATCTTCCCCATTCATCCACTCCACAAACATCTGTTTATCATGGTCCTCCTGTCACATGGTGTACGGAGCCCAGAGCCCTCGAGAGGAGGAGTCACACGCCCCGCAGACGTGGCACTGAGGGAGAAGACAGAAGTGTGAGCAGGTGATACCTGCGTCCAGGACCATCTTGTAGTGGAGGTGTCCATCTGGCATGAGGGTGAAGGATGCTGGGAGGAGAGGGATGGAGAAAAGAATGGCTTCTAGGGGAAGGAGTCAGACCCCAAGCAGCCAAAAGAGATGCACAGCCTGAGCTGCAGAGCAGCCTGGACAAACCCACTGGGCAGGGCTGGCAGGGCAGGCACAGGCGACGAGGGGCTAGGGCACAGGGTGAGCCAGGCAGAGCCTGTCAGAGGCTGCGGAGTGCCACATCCTGGCAAGTGTGGCCTCACCTTGTGGACAGCCTGGCATGGGTGGTGGGACTGGCGTGGGACTTGCACGGATGAGTCTGGGTGCTGGAGCTCCTGGGAGACCAGGCCAGGTGGGTCACGAGGCCAAGGAACCCAATATTCCCACAGGCCAGGTACAGTGTCCTATGCTCCTCATTTCCCCTTTAGTCCTCACACGATTCCTGCTAGAGCAGCGCTCACCCCCATGGGGAAACTGAGGCTCAGAGCAAGAGAGGTCTTGCATCAGGTCCTGTATGCAGCTAAACCATCAACCAGGGAATTGTCCTCTGCCTGAGGGCCCAGGAGGAAGCACGGTGCCTCAGAAGCAGCAGAGCTGGACCCCAGGGTTCCAACGAGAAACCTCACCTGTTGAGACGGTTCAGTCTGGGGGTCTGTCTTGGGGAGCAGGGGCTGGCGTCGAGTGGGAGCCTGGCCCAGGGGAGGCCTGGGTCCTGCAGGAGACGGAACGGCATTCCTGGAGCAGAGCCTGGGAGGAGCCCAGGAGAGGAGCTGGGCGTGGTCAGCACTTGGGCATCGGAGCTTAGGAACCCCGCGGGGTCTGTGGCCTCCCTGAGGGTGTGGGGCACCCCGTGGATATCCCGTGGGGCACAGATCACCAGTTGCCCTTTATTAGCGCAGGTCGCACAGACACAGCAACAGGACCTGGGCGCTCATAGGCTTCTGCTGGTCCTGGTGTCCAGGCTGCATGGGGATCCCTTGTCCCTAATCAGAAAGGAGGGAAATGGGGTCGGGGGGAGGAGTTGTGAGGGAGACCAGGTCCCTTACTGCAGGGAGCTCAGAACGCAGCACAGAACCGTGAAGCTGAAACACTGGGGAACCGCATGCGGTGAGGCCACGATTCAGCAGCAGTGCAGTGGGTTCACCCAGGGGGCAAGCAGGGGCGTGGCGGAGACCCCATCCGGGATGTGCAGGCCCCCGGGGCCCATCCGCTTCTCAGGCATGCCTCCACCACGGTGGCTGCAGGCGGGATCCATACATCCTGTGGTGCCCTGACCTGTTCTTATCGGTAAAGGAGTGGTTTGGAGGAAAAATGAAACCTCAGTTCAATGGAGGGCTTGCTATTATGGGTGGATTTCTGCTTCCGGATGGGAAGTATTTTAAGTCAATGGCCTTCCTGTCCGGCCAACACGTAAGTGAGGAAACGCTGCCTCCTCTGCACCACCCTGACTTTCTTAGAAAAAAGTCCATTTTGAGGAAGGAATTCAAGAAGTTCATTGGAACCATCACTGATGCATCTCCAGCACTGATACACCTCCAGGGCTGCCGTGCGGTGGGTGAAGAAGGACAGGGTGAGATAGGCTGGACACAGTGAAAATGGCAGCTCAAGAACAAGGGATCACATCCTTTTCTTTCTAGAAGAATCTGGGTTTGGGTTGCAGCTCTGCTTAGCAGGAGGCCTGGGGGGAGCTGGGAGCATCCAGTCACAAGGGGAAGGGGTGGTGCACACTCAGGAGTCTCCTCCTAGGAGCATCAGACACTCTCAGGCCTTAAGATGATTGCGGCTGCTTCCTACCTGTGCTGTGTGGGCACTTCCGCCAGCCTGAAGTTTGATCAACACTGAACCCTAGAAGCTACTGAGTCCTCAAAGGGCAGGGCCTGGTGGCAGCGGGCTGGCCTTGTGGTGACGCCATCTGGAGGTTGCCGGGCGGTGTGCCAGTGCCCCACTCCATGCTGGGCGGCTGGACGGCAGGTCCCACCCTTCACTGCGCAGGGCAGACAGCCACGACTGCTGATTCCACCAGGACCAGAGGGGCGGTCTTTGAGCGCGGAACCCTTGTTATCCAATGGCACCAGCGACTCATGGTGACATCAGGGACGCCAACCGAGAAGGGCTTTAGAGGCTGCCCTTGCAATGGCTCCCCTGCATCTCCTCTTCCTCTGTGCTCCCTTTCCCTGCTCAGATGCCAGGAATTGACTGAGGGACTCTGCTTTGGGGCCAGCTCACGACACCCACGGGGTAGCCGCAGACCAGGGAGGCCTCCCTCAGGGGATCTGATCTTCATGCAGGGCTCACCTGTCTCTCACAGTTCCTGGGCCTCGTGGGCATGGGGAAGGGAGGGGACAGGGGCCGCCCTCTGCTTCTGACCTGAGAACCTGGTGAGGTGAGGTGTCCTTTACTGGGATGGCAAGACTGGGGAGATGTGGAGAACTTTGATCTGGATGCCTTAGGTGTGAGGGGTCTCAGAAATTCAAGGCGGGCTGTGCAGTTGCCCATTAGACTTGGGGAGCTGGAGCTGCGCCCACTGAGGTTCCCTCCAGGGAAGGCCATGCCCAGTACGCGTGGCAGCTGCTGCCCAGGCCTGGCCACCTGCGAGGTCTTCAGCACAGCCTCCAGGACCCCATGGGAGCAAGCTCATTGTTCCGCCCTCCCCACCTGCTGTGGCTCCTTTCTGTGACAGGTGCTTGTTCTCCAGGGAAGTCTTTGGGACCCTCCCAGGCAGCCCCTCTACAGGTCCCTCCTGTATCTGTGGGGAGAAGAGGGTAGCAGTGTCCCTTAGGAGAGGAGTGGAGGCAGCCTGGGAACCAGGTCACCGTGGAAGCGTCCCTAGCTGGCCATCAGGGAGAGGACTGCCCGGCTCAGCCTGCACCGTGGCGGGCAGCCTTGCACGGTCCGAAGTGCCTCTTGGGATGGGATGTGGTGTCGCTTTAGCAGGTTTCACCTGGGTTCCCTGTGTGTGGAGGGGCACAGGCTTGTCAGAAGCAGCAAGGTGCTCGTGGGAAGGACTGCGCGGGTGTCACCTCCAACGCAGGCCTCTGCTAGGGACATTCCAGCCTCTCTCTCCCTGTGTCCTACGTGCACAGAGTTCCCCTGGGAGGAGGCTTTGTCTTCTACATTTCTCTTTGGCCACAGGAATGTCGGGGAGGGTGTCCTCATGCGGTTATCACCAGCGGCCCTGACGGCTGGTTAGAAGGTCCACTTTTCTGGTGCTCATAGGCATGCGGTTCCTAACAGCGGGGGAGCCTTCTGCGAAATGCACCTCATTGTGCAAACATCATGGAATGCACTTACCCACACCCAGATGGGACAGCTCACAGCACACCGGGGCCACGTGGTGCAGCCTATGGCTCCTAGGCCACAAATCTGAGCAACATGGTGCCACATTGAATAATGTAGGCAACTCTAACACGATGGCCACTGTTTATGTGTCTAAACTTAGAAACATTACAGCAAAAATATGGTGTTATCATCTTATGGGACCACCATCATATACGCAACTCATTATTGACTGAAAGATTGTTATGTGGTGCATGACTGAATTTCCAAAAGTGTTCTCAAGGTCAGAATATGAAGAATTCTTCCTTCCTCCTTCCCTCCTTCCAGGTTCCCTCTGCGATCTCGTCCTCAGCCCGACCTCACTGGCTTTATTTATTTTGAGAAAAATGAATTCCAAAGGTCACTTTGAGTCCTTTCTTGTGAGAAGTCCTTTCCATAGACAGAGCTGGCCAGAAGTGACCATTTCTCGTTTTTATCTGCTCACAGGTCAGAAGAGGCCCAGTTAATCTCAGGAAGGCTGAGAGCTCTCCACTGCTCTTCGAGGCCTTCCAGGTTGAAGGGGTCTCAAGTCCTGTGTGGCTCCCACGGCTCACTGTGCTGACAGCCAAAACCTCTGGAGTGGATCCATACTTGTTGGTCTAGCCCATCGTGTGGGAGCTCGGGGCCCACTCTGGTGGCCCATGGGTCCCTGAGTGTGCTGGAAGCATACCTGCCCTGGTTCCGAATCCCTGCCCCTTGCAGGGCCAGAGGCTAGGTGGACCTGGACCTATGCCAACTCTCAGGGTGAGCCCAGGTGACTGAGCCTCTGGACAGTGGTTCTTGGTGTCCTGATTCCGAAGCTGGCCACCCTCCTGTAGAGAATGGGGTGAGCTCCTGGAAGTTGAGTGGGGGAAATTTGATGCTTTGCCACTTTTCAGGGTTCCTTTCAGGCAAGAGTGGGAATGGCTAATGGAGGGCACTTGGTAAGTGGGGGTTCCAGCAGCCACAGGCTCAGCAGCCCTCCTGAGCACAGCTGGGGGGAGGCCCTGACCCCAGGCATGAGGGGGCTTGTGAGCCTTTCCGCAGCCTTCTCCAACTGAGCAGTCATAGGTGGGAGGCGGCTTCCTGCGGAGGGCAGGGGCGTGACCATGGAGAACCTGCAGCTGCGCCTTGGGCGTCTGTGGGGCCGGTGTTCCCAGCCTGTTCCAGGCGCAGACATGCCCGGCTTCCCAGCCGCCCCCACCATGCAACTGCGCATTCCTTCCTGAGCCAGCCCCACGTGTCTGTGTCTGTCCCTCGGTGGAGTCACCCGCGGTGCACCCAGCTGGACCCTCTGCGAGGGTGACCCTGAGTCTGATTCTTAGCACCCCCCAGGGGCTGTCACCTGGCTGTGCTGGTCAAGGGGCACCCCCTTCCTCTCTCAGTACGCGGACACAGCAGCAGCCTGAGCTGAGCTCTGGGCCCTTCTGCTGCCACCCCCGCCTGCCCAGCCTTCCAGAAGATGAGGTCTGGAGGCAGCCGCACCACCCTTGACTGTGCTGGTGTCCCAGGCCACGGCTTATTTGATTTTCTTCGTGCTCATAGTTTTGGTTTAAAGGAAAGGATTCTCAGAGCTGCAGACCAGAAGCCATGAGTGGAAAAACCCCACGCAGCAGCTGGCAGCTTCTTGTCTGGCTGGCATTCATTTCGCATCAAACACAAAATCTCAGCCTGAGGTTTGTCTCTGGGAAAGGCAAAGGCAAAAGCGCCTTCCTTCCCATAACTGAGCTTTTAGGGGGGAGGGGGGGCGCTGCGCTCAGGGTCCACCCCCCTGAGAGCCCCCGCAGGGCCCTGAGGCTCAGAGTGGGAGACACGCCCAGACACACAGAGCCCGCTGAAGCTGCAGCCCGGCCAGCCCTTGGCTGGCTTGAGGGGAGCAGCGTGTACTTGGCAGCCGGGCGCCCCCCGCATGGGGAAAGGGGATCTGATGAATGACCCATGCCTCAGTGAGAAATAGGTTAATGCATCATCTCACCCAGGTATTGGCATTCTCATAGAGGAGAGGAAGACAGGAAAGGCCTCTGAGAGTGAGCTCCAGCTTTGATTGTCGGAAGGATGAACGGGGACCACTGGCCTCACCCTTCCGGGAGCCCCTCTCCGGCCCTGGATCTAGGCAGGAGGTGGGCGTGCTGCCTGTACCCCTCTCCAGGAAGGTCTCAGGTGGGGCGCAGAGAGGCTGTAGGTGACTGCAGGTGACCAGGTGTGAGCTGCGGGGCCGTTGTGCTTCTCTGGGGCTGAAGCAGCAATGCCAGAGGTCCCCACTCAGGCCAGGCCTGCTGGGACCCCAGGGGCACCTGATCTGCCTTTGGGGCTTTGGGGCACCCCTCCTCCTATGGCTCTGGGACCAGAGTCCCAGAGTATGACAGGGGTGCTTGGGGAAGCAGGCTCCAGAGTTCACTGCTACTTGGCTCAGTGAAACCAGACCCCCTCACACAACCCAGAGGGTGAAACCACTATTGAGAAAATGAGGAACTGTACACAAGGCAGCGGACAGGGCCTCAAACCCAGGCTGCTGGGCCTCCTGTCACGTTCGCTGGGGGCTCTCAGAGAGGCTGTGTCCCTGAGCTCACCCTGGGCTCTGGCTGCAGCTCTGCTCAGGTGGCGCAGGGGCTTGCTCTGATCTTTCTGATGGCATGGCTTAGGCAGGGGTTGTCTGGTTTCTCCCCAGGTCTCTCTTCTACTGGTGTATCTGTTCTTGCAACTGCCAGGAGCACTGCAAGCTCCCAGACTGCGCTGAGGGGGGCCCAATCCTTCTTGCTGTCTTTGCTGTCTGAGATTCACTGCACTGGGCTGCCCTGCCCTCTGCAAGTTCTGAGCAGACCTCTGGCGTTGGTACTGAAGCTCAGGCTCTAACACTTGCTGCCTCCAATCAGTAGCCTGAAAACCTTTCTTCTTCCACTGGGCTTCCCGCTAAAGCCCAGCTCTTGAGTTTGCTGGGTTGGCCATCGAGAGGCTATGTGGACCTTTCTGCCTAACACTCCATAATCGTATTTAGTGAGTGTCCATGTCAGGCACTGTACTAGGGGCAGAGGCTTAGGAATAGGGAAGACGAGCCGTCAGGTAGCCGTGTCAAATGAAAAAGAGTGTGTGGTTTGAGTGTGGGCAGAACACACTCACTTCTACCTAGAAGTGTTCAGGAAAGCATCTCAGGCAGTTCTAGCTGCCTGGCAGCATCCTGGGGGGAGCACCCTATGAATGACACATGCCTGTCAGAGGCCTGTGGGATGCAGGATGAGGGAGTGGGGTGAGGGTTATTCAGCAACAGGAACCCCAAGGTGAGAGACAGAGTGTGGGGCTGTGGAGGACTGGGGCCAGGTGCCCACACCAGGATATGGCAGGACACCATTAGATGGGTCTCTTTAGGTCCCATCACAGAGGCAGAGAAGGGCTGCAGGGTCATAGGGTCTTGACTGTTGGGGAAACTCACTTCTAATCCATCTGCAAACCCTGTCAGTGCCACCTCCCAAATCAAGCTGAGCACGACATCCCTTGGCCTCACACTGGTCATGGCCCTGTCAGGGCCAGTATCCACTGTGGAATGTGTGTACAGTGTCCATCTGGCCTTTCTGCTCTGGCCCTGCCCCTCCTGCAGCTCAGCGGGGCCCTTGGAAAGCCAAGGCAGCTGTGCTATCCTGCAGCTTGGCACCCTCCAAGGTCCCCACCTCATTTACCGTAAAGTCAAAAAATGAGGTCCCGAGGTGCACCAGTCCTGCCCCATGGGCCCTGCCACCCCCACTCCCATGTCCCATTCCTGACCTCTGGCCTCTCTTCAGCAGCAACAGCCCCAGCTGTTACCAGACAAACTGCACCAGCTCCTCCCTTGGGGACACTGCAGTGGCTGATTTAGCCATGGAGATGCCCAACAATTGTAATGACGCCACTACCTCCTTCCAGTCTTGGATGCAGTGTCACCTTCCTGGTCTCTGGTGGACACTCTGGGGTGGGGGTCCCCATGGCCCCTGCCTCCTGTGTTCAGATCCTGGTGTAACCCAGCCCTCTGGTGTGACATGGCCTGTGTCTTGCTTCCACCCTATAGAGTGCGCTGGCTGCAGTGCGGTGCCTCACTTGTGAGGGCATGATGTCATGAAAGACTGCGTTTTCCCAGCAGACTCACTCTAGGAAGTGACCACCTGGAGCAAGTTGGCTGGAAAAACAGAGTCTTTCATAACATCATGAATAACTTTGAATAACCAAGTTATCTGCAATTAGAAGGAAATTCTGCCAACAGCCTGAGTGGGCTTGGAAGGGGATTCTTCCCCAGTCAAGCCTCCAGATGAGAACACAGCCCGAATGGCATCTGGATGCTGTTTCATATAAGTCTAGGCAGAAAACCCAGCTCAGCATGACCAGACTCCTGACGGCAGGACAATGAGTTCATGAGGTGGCTGTTTCCAGCTGCTGAGTTTGTGATAATTTGCTTCACAGCAATAAAAACATTCTCTGCATCTCACTTATTTATTTTTCTTGTTTCCTTACAATGTAGGCTCAATGTCTATGTCTGCTTTGCTATATCGCCAGTGTGTAAGGCAGTTCCCATCCTGTGGTGGGCATTGCATGAATGCTTCCTTCATGAAGCACTGTTTTATTGATTCCAAAGACAAGTGACAGACAAAGAGAGAAGCACTTTGATTAACAAAATCCAAAATGTTTCCACTTTGCAGATACAGCAGTGGGGTCCCATGGTCACTTTACTTTTTCTGTAATCTCATTTAATAGCCATTCCTTTCCTCAAATAGGGATACAAAATGTGATAATCAGAAGGGTACTTCATGACCACCTAAACTGACCTCCTTTACAGATGAGGAAAGTAGGTCTCAGAGAGAGGAAAAGATTCATTCAAGGTCATACTGTGAGTTAGTGAATATTGTGCACAGACAATAAAACAGACACAAATGGAAACAAAGGCAGTTCTCTTAATTCCCAGCTCAGGGCTCTTACCCCAATAGCATACAAAAATCCAAGTACTTGGTAGCTGGAAAGACAAGCTCTTTTGTCTGTCTTAAAAACAGGTAAAATGCTGAAATAAGCAAATTTTATGTTGTTTGTAAATTTAAATTTACTATTAATGTGATGTAATTCTAGTATTAAATAAAGCGACTTTCCTGGGGAATGTTGGCACTGGCAACAACTACATAATAATAATTGTGAGGAAAATGAGACATCACATGGTCCAGGCCTCCTGGCAAAGGACTACATGTGGTGCATCTCAAAGAAACTGATTTCACATTGGGAACAATACATTTTTTTTTCTTAATGAGTGCAAGCGTGTATTTTAGTTTGTGGAAAATAAAGTCAGCCATATTTTCTCATTCTTTTCCAGTGAACCATCTATATTACCTATATGATAAAATTTGATAGACTTTATTTTGCAGCAAATAAGTTTGTGGATATATTACAAATACAATTTCAAACAATGCATTACAAATTATGTAGCCAGAGATGATTTAATATTTAATGGTATATGTCTAATTAATACAATGTGATAGATTGGATCAAATTCAAGCAGTGTAGCCTTTTAGACAGTGAATCACTTGCTAGGTATCTTCATAGATATTTGATCAATATTTGCCATTTAAAATAGGCTTCCGTAGTGTCAGATGGGTAAATAGTAATAACACAGGCTTGGTATTTATTTTTGTCCACTTTTATTATCTTAGAGAAAAGATATTTCATGCTCATCTTTGGTCTGGTGATTTTGGAAAATGACAGAGTTAACGTGCAGCTTTTTCTCCTGCTCCTTCAAAGATGCATGGCATTTGCTGCTGGTTGTGGGAATTGAGTAAGCTGTCCTGCTGGGATTCCATCATCAGTACAGACGCACATGATGCCCTGTCCCTGTGTGCACACCCTCTTCCTGAGTGCTCAGGGGATGTGACTGCAGGTGTTCTGCTGAGCACTCTCATGTGCCTGGCATCATGCATGGGAGCCCCTTTGGTGCCTCTTCAAGATCTGGGTCAGAGGCTGGTAGAGAGAGAAATCAGGACCAGGAGATGCCTGGATGGCTGCCCCCATCTCCGGCCACCTGTCCCTAAACTCTGTCTGGCCCCGAGGCTGTTCTCCTCTCTGTGCCTTCTGCTATCTTCTGCCAGTGCTGGGCTTCACCTGGAATCACCCCAATATAATCTCATCCTCTCTGGCCTGGCTTGCCTTGGCACCATTTTCTGCCTGTGCATGTTTTGCCCCTGCATGTTTGGCACAGGCTCCTGTGCCCAGGTGTGCATCCCCGCTCTGGTGTCCATGCTGGGGGGTGCTCCTGGGCATCTGGAACCCCTTTGACTACCAACCTGACCCAGCTCCAGGCCCACTAGTCCCACACATATCCCAATAGCCTGGGTCTGTTTCACGTGTCCAAGTTCATCAAATCTAAATTTGAGCAGAGGAAGGCGGTCCCAGTTTGGGATTCATTCAGCAGATTTACAGTGCCCTTTCTCTTAGGAGAACAGCCCCTATCTACTTTCATCTGCATCTGCCAGTCTCAGCTCCACCTCTAGGTGACAGTGACCCTTATGGCGTGTATTAGTCCACTCTTACACTGGTATAAAGGATTACCTGAGACTGGGTAATGTATGAAGAAAAGATATTTAATTGACTCACAGTTCCATAGGCTGTTCAGGGGGCATGGCTGGAGAGGCCTCAGGAAACTTAAGATCATGGTAGAAGGTGAAGGGGAAGCAATCACATCTTCACATGATGACAGGAGAGAGCGAGAATGAAGGGGGAAGCACCACACACTTTGAAGCCATCAGATCTCATGAGAACTCACTCACATCATGAAAACAGCAAGGGGGAAATCTGCCCACGTGATCCACTCACCTCTTACCAGGTTTCTCTCCCAATTTTGGAGACTAAAATTTGGGTGGAGACACAGAGCCAAGTCATAACACAGGGCTCACTAGAACCCTTCTGTGGGATTGATAAATGGAGGCCAGGAGTGGGGAGTTCTATTTTCTCTGTCTCTAAGTGTGAGAAATGAGTCAGAGTTGCTCGTGGAGCCTACTGTGAAGTGAAGCCAAGAGTTGTGGGTCCCTGTGGGGAACTGGGGGGATTTAGAACCCAGGTTCTCCAGTGCTGTGAGCTACTCTGGTGTCCTTCCTGGCTGCAGCCATCGATAAATCCATCTTTTCCTGAATACTTTGGTGTGGATGCTTACTACTTGTGGGCATTCATAACCATCCCTGTGTGGTGTGCATCATCACCCCCATCTTACAAAAGGAGAAACCGAGGCTCCCAAGGTGTGCAGAGTCATATAACTGTTATGCAGCACAATGAGATTCTGCCCTTCTCTTCTAAGTCTCTGCTCTTGGCAACTGGAGTGTCTCTTCTCTGTCCTTCCCCTGTTTTGTCCACAGAGAGGAAGAAGCAGAAAGAAGAGGAATAGAATTGCCTGAGAGGAACACACACAAGTATCACTGTCCTTAAACATTTCCATGTTGATGAGGGAAGATGGGAACCTGTAGCCTCATTAGTTGTGATGCTTGCTGTGCATATTTCATGAGAGAAACTTTAAAGACATGACCCTAAAGAGGCAGAAACTTTCGATTTTTCCTTCTTCTGCCCTCTGGAGAAATAGGTCTGCTGTGGTTTGGAATCTGACACCTGCAGCCTTGGCCTCCTGGAGGGTAGGGTGTGCAAGGGACAAGCCCTAAAGGAAATGAGAGTGGCACCTGTTTGAGGAAAGGTAGATGCTTTAGGTCTCCCAGGAACCTTGCCTCTGATCTTAACCTCACTTTGGGATATGAAGGAGCAATGTTGGACTGAAATTACTGTCAGCCACACCTAAGCAAGAGTGTGAATGGACTCCGAGGGCGGTCCCACCCCCGGGGCATAAAGATGCCTCTGCAGACTTGGGCCTGCTCTGAACTCTGCCCACAGCTGCGTGGGCGCCAGGCCCCTGGTCCAAGCTGCCCCAGCTCTAGGTCCTTCTTGGGGACACATGCAGGAGCCCTCTGTTCCCATCCATGTTGCTACATCTATAATAGTCACCAAGCCATCATTTTTAAAATAGCTTTTTATTTTGAAATTAGTTTGAGATTTATAAGATGTTGCAAAAATAAGGCAGAATTCCTGTGCCCCTCCACCCAGTTTCCCACAGAAATCCCTGGCTCTCAGCCCCTTCCCAGGCAGGTCAGAGACATACCCCTCTTGTGTGCAGCCCAGTCCCAGTGACTGGTGTGGTGGGGTGGCAAAGACCCAGGTCACTGACCTTGCCTCAGCTCTAACTCTGAAGGTCTCCTGGGCCTCAGTGCTGCCCTAGGGTGGGCCAGAGTCTGCACTGAGACTCTGTCTCTGCTCATGATTCTGTCCACCCTGCCTCCCTGCCTGACTTTTTTGGGGCTCCTGGAGGCCTCCCACACTGACCTCTCTCTCAGGGCATGCTTTCTAGGCCCCCAGCCCTGGGACACATTGGCCAGCAGTGGCTGGAGGATGCACAGGCTGACCTCGCAGAGGCAGTGAGAACCCTGTCGCTGGAGGTGGGTGAAATGAGAAGCTGCAGCACGAGGGCCTCAGCTTCGCTCAGTGTCAGAGGCGACCCTGTTGGGAGTGACTGTGGTTGAGGGACAGGGAAGGGGTAGAGTAGACAGTGGGCAGTGTGGACACCTGTTGGGCTACTGTGAAACATGGCAGGGGCTGAGCTGTCGTGAAGAACTGTGTGGTTGGTGAGGTAGGGAGAAGGACTCAGCCTCTAGGGAGGACCAAGGAAGCCAAAGGATCAGTTCTAGGTCTGACTCACAGGAGTTGCTGTATCTGAACAAGGCTGAACTCTCAGTCCAGGAAGGCTGGTGGTGCCCAGGCAGAAGCTGAGGGTGGCAGGACTTAGCTTTGATGTGTGAAGGAGTTGGCACGTTTGCAAATCTGGAGCTCCCTGGTTCTCCAAAACCCTCTGAGCCCAGTGAAGGGACATCTCTTTAACAATGGGAGCCAGCACTGCCTCTCTGGTTGGGGTGATACAGGGGCCTGACACTGCACAGCAGCACTAGTCCCCAGGACTTGCCCCAGGGCCCCTCCTGGTCCCAGTATATCCAGGTGGGGTAAGCTAGCTCTGGCGAAGGAGGAAGAGGGCTGTAGGGCCCAGCCAGTCCCACCGGGAGGGGTGGGGGAGCAAGCAGAGTGCTGGATGGAGAAGGTATTTGCGCAGGAGGGCAAGGGAGACAGAGCACAGTGTGGTGGAAGGGAGGGGATGGACTTGGGAGTGCTACCCCGACCACAGGGCTCAGCTTTGCAGGGCCCCTCGGCGGTGGTGTGGAATGCCCCTAGGATGTCTCTGGGGAGCAAGGAACATTCGGTGACCCCTGTGTGTGGTGGTAATACCAGCATTCACATAGCAGATGGTGGACGGCTTGTGAGAAGCATGGAGAAGCAGGGGGCACATTGCAGAAGGCATTCAGCGTGAGGCTGGAGACCTGCAGAGAGCTGCCATCCATATGAGGGCTCAGGAGACACACCAGTCCCCAAAGCTCCCTGCATGATGGAGGCAGGCAGTGTGGACTTACTCTGTAGGTCAGACTGGCTGTAGAAGGGGCTATTACAGAAGTGGGACCACCCAGAGCAATTTGGGTGTTGGAGGTTAGAAAGACAGGGGCCAGGTGTCAGGAGCCAGTGGACACAATTGCCGTGAGCTGGGAGGAGGGAGGGGCATTGGGAGACCCTCATGTCCCAGATATTCATGGAGAGGCTCAAAAGAACATGGTGCTCCCAGGGCAGTACAGGTGGGTGGCCAGCATGGGCCTGAAAGTGCAGCTGATCCCCACCAAAGGAATCTGGGACATGCTGGCAGGACTTGACACAGTTGCAGCCTCAGACCAGGAACAGTGGCAGAAGCTGATGTTCCTCCTACTCATCTTCTCTTCCAAAGTCCTCCAGGAAGAGTGGAGTCCTGGAGGAGCTGCCAGGGTGTGACCAGTGGCACTGGCCCTGGAAATGGACTGCCCAGGTCCCCTGAGGCAAAGGAGGACCTATGAGCTGTCAGCACCTGCGAGTACCTGGTGGATGGGGGCCTCTTTGCTCAAGGTCACATCTCCTCTCAGGGTGGTCTGCCTCCAAAGATTGGCTGACCACTCAGCGGGTTCTGAAGGGACATCCAGCCTCAGACTTGCTGTATTAGTCTGTTCTCATGCTATTAAGAAATACCTGAGACTGGGTAATTTATAAATAACGGAGTTTAATTGGCTCACAGTTCCCCATGGCTGGGGAGGCCTCAGGAAATGTACAATCATGGTGGAAGGCACCTCTTCACAGGGTAGCAGGTGAAAGAATGAGAGCCGAACAAAGGGAGGAAGCTCCTTATAAAACCATCACCCCCATGATTTAATTACCTCCCACTGGGTCCCTCCCACAACACATGGGGATTATAAGAACTACAAATTCAAGATGAGACTTGGATGGGGACACAGCAAAACCATATCATCCTTCCCAAATCTCACATCCTCACATTTCAACACACAATCATGTCTTTCCAACAGTTCTCCAGATTCTTAGCTCATTCCAGCATTAACTCAAATGTACAAGCCAAGAGTCTCATCTGAGATAAGGCAAGTCCCTTCTACCTCTGAGACTATAAAATCAAAAGCAAGTTAATTACTTCCTAGATAAAATGGGGGTGCAGGCATTGGGTAAATACACTGGTTCAAAATGGGAGAAATGGTCCAAAATGAAGGGGTTAGAAGCCCCATGCAAGTCTGAAATCCAGCAGGGCAGTCAAATCTTAAAGTTCCAGAATGATGTCCTTTGACTCCAAGTCTCACATCAAGGTCATGCTGATGCAAGAGGTGGGTTCCCATGGCTTTGGGCAGCTCCGTCCCTGTGGGTTTGCAGGGTATAGTCCCCCTCCTGGCTGCTTTCATGGGCTGGCATTGAGTTTCTGTGGCTTTTCCAGTGCAAGCTGTCAGGGGATCTAAATTCTGGGATCTGGAGTAAGGTGGACTTCTTCTCATAGCTCCCCTAGGCAATGCCCCAGCGTGGACTCCGTGGGGGGGGCTCTGACTCCATATTTCCCTTCCACACTGCCCTAGCAAAGGTTTTTCATGAGGGCTCTGCCCCTGCAGCAAACTTCTGCCTGGACATCCAGGCATTGATATACATTCTCTTAAATCTAGGCGGAGGTTCCCAAACCTCAATTCTTGACTTCTGTGCACCCACAGGCCCAACACCACATGTAAGCCACCAAGGCTTGGGACTTGCTCCCTCTGAAGCAATGGGCTAAGCTGTGTGTTGGCCCCTTTTGGCCACAGGTTGGACACAGGGCACCAAGTCCTGAGATTGCACAAAGCAGCAAGACCATGGGCCTGGCACAGGAAACCATCTTTCCCTCCTAGGCCTCCCAATCTTTGATGGGAGGGGCTGCTATGAAGACCTCTGACAAGCCCTGGAGACATTTTCCTCCTTGTCTTGGTGATTTAATGTTTGGCTCCTTGCTACTTATGCAAATTTCTGCAGCCAGCTTGAATTTCTCCTCAGAAAATGGGTTTTTCTTTTCTATCACATTGTCAGGCTGCAAATCTTCTAAACTTTTATGCTCTGCTTCCCTTCATGTATTTTTGTGATTACATAAAGCTGAATGTTTTTAACATTGCTCAAGTCATCTCTTGAACACTTTGCTGCTTGGAATTTTTTTCTATCAGATACCCTACATCATCTCTCTCAAGTTCAAAGTTCCATAGATTTTTAGGGCAGGGGCAAAATGCCACCAGTCTCTTTGCTAAAACATAGCAAGAGTCACCTTTATTTCAGGTCCCAACAAGTTCCTCATCTCTATCTAAGACCACCTCAGCCTGAAACTTGTTTTCTATATCACTATCAGCATTTTGGTCAAAGCCGTTCAACAGGTCTCTAGGAAGTTCCAAACTTTTTTCTATTTTCGTGTCTTCTTCTGAGCCCTGCAAGCTGTTCCAACCTCTGCCCGTCACCCAGTTCCAAAGTCATTTCCACGTTTTCGGGTATCTTTATAGCAGTGCCCACTACCCAGTCTCAATTTACTGTGTTAGTCCGTCCTCATGCTCCTATGAGGGAATATCTGAGAATGGGTAGTTTATAAAGAAAAGAAGACTCACAGTTCTGCATGGCTGGGGTGGCCTCAGGAAAACTTACAATCATGGTGGAAGGCACCGCTTCACAGGTTGGCAGGAGACAGAATGAGAGCTGAGCAAAGGGGGAAAAGCCCCTTATAAAACCATCACCCCCATGATTCAATTACCTCCCTCTGGGTCTCTCCCATGACGTGTGGGGATTATGGGAACTACAATTCGAGATGAGACTTGGGTGGGAACACAGCCAAACCATATCACCCGCGGGGTTGCTGACGTCCTGCAGAGGATGCCCCACAGCAAGGGTTCCCTTTCCTCTGAGTCTCTCCCTCCCTGCCCACAGGAGTCTATCCCAAGAGTCTTTGTAGTAAACCACCTTTAAGTCCACATCCCGAGGGGCAGCCCAGGACAGGAGAGGACACAGGACAGAGGACACAGTGCTGATGGCCGAGGAGGGCCATGGAGGGCTCCACGCTGCTCCTCCACTTCTGTTCACTCACAGGAGTCAGGGTGCCAGGGCCATGTTCTCAGGGCTGCATCCTGAGCCTGCTGCTTTCCCTCTGCGAGGTGGCATCTTGATCTCTTCCACCCGACCTAGACTGGCCTCAGCCACTTGTCTCTTCTATAGAACACAGAAGGCACCTTTGGAGGCCTGAGGCTCACTCAGGAGGAGCTGGAAGTGGCCTCTTGAAACACCACCTGTGGCATCCCCAGACACTGGGGAGAATTCCTAGCACCTGCTGGGGAGGCTGCCTGGACAGGGTGGGGCCTCCATGGGCAAGGAGAGGGGAGGCTCCCTCAGCTCTGGCCAAGGCCCCTTGGTGGTGAAGGGAGCAGCCCAGCACCTCCCTGTGGCCAGGCTGACCTCTGAGTGACCCCGCTGGCATCACGTGGAGAATGGCCCGCCGAGCTTTGCACGAATTGCTGACCCACACAATTGTGAGATATAATAAAATGAGATAATTTTTAATACACTAAGTTTTGGGGTAATTTGCAATGAGCAATTGATAAATGGGGCAAACAGCGAAGTCGGCCGAGCGATGTTTGGTGCGGGTTGGATGCCAACATGGCCCTCCTGGCAGATTCCCGGTGTTCTGGGAGTGGTGTCTTGGAGGGCGCGGAAATGGGTGCTGGAGACGGCCGCCGGGCCACCGTGTCGCCTCCCTGCAGTGACCCTGCTGCTGCGCCCGCAGGATGTCCCCAAAGGTCTCTACTCTGGTCCCGGGGGGCGGAATCTCATTCATTTTTATCCTTCACAGCACCCGGCGAGTCCTTTTTCACAGGGAGCTAGTGTCTGGGGTGACTGTGGGCAGGTGGGCGATGGACAGGGAGTCCCAGCCCAGCTGTGTATGGGACAGCAGGACACGCTGCTGCAGGGAGGCTCGGGCTGGACAGAGGAGCATTTGCCGAAAGCGGGAGTGTTCCAAGGGAAAGCAGGTGGCAAGACAGGAGAGGCAGGAAACCGAGGCGGGGCAGAGGGGGTCCCAGGGCTGAGTGAGAGGGTTCTGGAGGGAGGAGGGGACTCAGGAGCCAGACCATGCCAGAGGGAGGATGAGGCAGCACTGTGGCAAAAACAGCAGGAGGGCCAGGACGCTCAGACCAGGAAAAGCCTGCGGGCTGCAGCGTTGCCAGCAAGGGTGAGGTCTGCAGGGATCCTCCACCCTCGTCGGGCTTGTGGAATCTGGTGGGGTCCCCGGGGCCACCCCTGGGCTCTGGGTCGCGGAACCTGGTTTAACTTCTGCCCTTTGCTGTGCGCTCTGAACCAGCTGGTTCTCCAGCAAATGTGGAAATTAAGGAAGTTAACTCATCCAGTATGCTTTAGCTGTGCTGGGTACCAAGTGAGGATTCGTCCGTGTAAGGAGCAGCGTTTCCCGGGAGAGGCACCGGTGGGGAAACGGGCCCTGGTCGCCGCGGTTTAGCCGCGCGGGAAGCGAACCCCGGGAGGGACAGAAGCTCAGCTCCCCCGGGGGGCGGGTGGGCACCAGGGACCCTGGGTGCGGTCAGAGTGACTGAAGGAAAGGCGGTGTTTTCCAGAAATCATTTAAATGATCAATAAAATTAAATTTTACCAAACGTAATTTTTACAAATTAATAGACTTTCTTTTCTAAAGGAGTTTTAAGTTTACAGAAAAACAGCCCAGAGTACAGAGAATTTCCATCGACTTCCTACCTTCACCTGCTCCGTGCTCCATTCCCTCCATAATTAACATGTCCCCCCAACACACACATATACACACACCCTCCACCCCCCACACACCACACATATATACACACTCCATACACACCCCACCCCCACACACATATACAGACGCCATACACACCCCCCGCACACATATACACACACCATACACACCCCCCACACATATACACACGCCATACACATCCCACCCCACACGCCATACACACCCTACCCCACACACACATATACACATGCCATACACACTCCACCCCACAAACCATACACACACCAGCCCAAACACACCACCTGCATATACACACACACCACCTCACACACATCACACATGTCTACACACACCATACACACACCACCACCCCCCCAAACCACACACATATATACTATATACACACACCATACACATATATACACATACCATACACACACCAACCCACACACACCACACGTATCTACACACACCATACACACACCACCACACACATCACACATGTCTACACACACCATACACACACCACCACCCCCCAAACCACACACATATATACTATATACACACACCATACACACACCACCCCACACACACCACACATATATACACATGCCATACACACCACCCCACACACACCACAAACATATCTACACACACCATACACACACCATCCCACACACACCACATATATCTACACATGCCATACACATACCACCTCACACACACCATACATGTCTACACACACCACACATACAGCACCACCCTTCAAACCACACACATATATACACACACACCATACACACATCACCCCCACACATCACACATATATACACACATCATACACACCCCACCCCCCACATACCACACACACATATATACACACACCACACACATATATACACACACCATCACCCCCACACACACCACCACCCCACAAACCACACATACACACACTACACACACACACACCCCCATATACACACCACAGACACATATACACAAATTACACATGCCCCCTATACATCCACATACCACCCCCCACACCACCACCCCCCTACACATGCGCACACCCACACCCCTCCCCACCCACACACACTTCACTAGTGAAGAACCACCAAGTCAAAAGCCTATTAAGCTGCCGGAAGTAGAGTTTATGATGCTGTACCAGCTTTAGGAAAAGATGTCCCAAGCTCCTGGACTTTTGGAGCTGGGGGGAGCCTGAAGGTATATCCCCCGCTCCTCTCCAAGGTTCAAGAACAAGAGCTGGTGGCCCAGTCAGTTCCCAGGCACTTGGAGCGGCAGGCAGCGTGGCTGGAGACTCCCAGGGATCCCCACCGCCTCAGTCACCAGCAACACCTGTGGGCTCCTGGCCCTTCGTCGCCCGACCGTGGTCATGGTCACTGTCCGCTCAGCCTGTGGTGTGACCGACCGTGGTCATGGTCACCGTCCGCTCAGCCTGTGGTGTGACCGACCGTGGTCATGGTCACCGTCCGCTCAGCCTGTGGTGTGACCGACCGCGGTCATGGTCACCGTCCGCTCAGCCTGTGGTGTGACCGACCGTGGTCATGGTCACCGTCCGCTCAGCCTGTGGTGTGACCGACCGTGGTCATGGTGACCGACCGTGGTCATGGTCACCGTCCGCTCAGCCTGTGGTGTGACCGACCGTGGTCATGGTCACCGTCCGCTCAGCCTGTGGTGTGACCGACCGTGGTCATGGTCACTGTCCACTCAGCCTGTGGTGTGAAGGAGGCCATGTGCTTGACTGCTAAGACAGCTCATACCCCACTTTTGAAGTTTCAGATCCCCTGAACGCCCCATGTTGTCTAAAAAGCAAGCTGTGGTAAGGCTAACTCACCTTTACTGAGTATTTACCATGTGCCAGGGAAACTGAGACTGTTCACAGAGTATCCCACCCAATCCTCACTCCTCTCAGGAGGCGCTGTCCTGATGCTACAATGGGAAACAGCCTTGAGCACAGAAGCAAATGAAACCAGAGATCAGGGCGTGAATTCCATCGCTGGTGCTGGAACTCTGCCCTCCTGAGCCTGTGTGGCTGATTGGAGCCCAGGAGACTTGAGTAGCAAGGGGCCACTCTGCCCAGTGTCCATGCACTGCCTTTCCCTGACCTGCCCCTGGTTCTGAGAGCTGGCTCCGGGCCCTGCTGCAGTCCTCACACGGGAGTGGAGCCTCCTGGAGTGAAGGTCTTCCTGAGCCTCCCCTCCCAGGTGGGCCTCATCTCCCCAGCATGCGGCTGCCCAGCTCCCCCTCCAGCCAGAGCCTTGCCTGCTGCCCAGCCCCAGGGCCAGGTGGGGTGTGTCTCCGGTTAAGCATAAGCAGACTCACTGCCCTTGAGGGATTTACTGGAAGGAGAAAGACTCGCCAAATGGCCCTGCCTATGGCAACGTAGGCCTGGCGTCTGCCAGCTCCAGCTGATTGGCACACAGGGGCACTCGTGACGTGGCTGGTCACGTGGTGGCCTCATGCTGTCATCGGAGTGCAAAGGCAGGGCAGGTCACCAGGCTCAGGTATGATGAGGTTCTCAGGGGACCACAGAGGCCCTGGCTCTGAATGAAGAAGGCAGGAGTTCCAGGTGTGCACGACGGTGAGAAAGACACCAGCACCCACCCGCCCACGGTGAGAGGGCTCTGCTCTTGGCTACACACACCACACACCATCTTATTCAACTTCAACACAAAGCCCATCGACTGCTCCATTTACAAATGAGGAAACGGACGCACAGAGAGACTGCGCAGGCTGACCAGAGTTGCTGGGCTGAGGACCGGCACTGCCAGGGTGGGTTGCAGGCTGTGGGCCCCTATGCCTGGTCTCTCCACATGCCCCGGCCACCTCTCATGAGAAGCATGGACCCAGGCCCAACCAGCTGCAACAGGCAGGCTTGTTAATTGTCCCACCTCCCGCCCCAGGGTTATTAAATGTGGCCGTGTTCCCCGATGGGCCTGCCCTGCTGAGATGAGTGTGCACACAGCATTCTCGGGAAATCTGGGCGTGCCTGTGGAAAGCCCCAGGGCCCTCTGGGAAGACCAGGCCGCATGGAAATCTCAGGGGCCAGTGGGAAACCCAGGCTCCTCTTACACAGTTGCTCCCTGGCCCTTCCTGGAGGGCAGAGCTTCCAGTTTAGATTCTGAGAATGGTATTGAATAACAGTCATGTTAGTGGGAAACAAAGAGAAACCACGAGTGTGAGGCCCTCTAGGTGCTCAGGTCATATGTCCTAATTTATTACTCATAATACCCTTGGTACAGGCATGCCTGGTCCTATTTTTAGATGAGGAAATTGCAGTTTAGGGATGTTTGGTGATTTGACAAATCGCATCACCAGTGAATGGCAGAGTCATAATTCAAAACAGCATCTGTTTTACTGAAAGGAAAAATAATTACTGGTCAGCTTATTTCCTTATTGATTTTTCCAAAAGTTGGTGTTATATCCTCAAGTAGAATATATGCAAACTATGTATTTTTGCTGATATATAATAGTTCCAATATTTTCTTTCAAATGTTCTATTGCCTTGGAAGTATGGCCATAGGAACTGGAAGAGGGAAAGGCTATCTCTGGGAAGAGCTGTGCTTGAAGATGTTCCAAGCAGAGCTGCCCCGCTCATGAAACTAGGGCTCCCTCCTTTGCTTGCCAGTCACAGCATGCATTTTCTGAGTTTATTTCCCCTTAGAGAATCTCAAGGAAATTTGTATTTTGAAAGGGAAGTAAAGTCCTTGGAGAAATGGTTGATTCTAGGACAGAAGCAGTAAATGTACAAGATGAGCCCAGAGCGTCTTGCAGAGCCAGAAAGCAAGGAAGTGCTCAAAACACAAATTAAAAACAAAATCCAAATATAATGGGAGGCAAGGTCGAGAGGAGACAGGAGCCGACTGCAAGGACTCTCCAGTGGCTGAAGCTGGGGCAATTTGAGCAACAAAATAAATAATGTGGCACTGAATTATAACCCAAAGTGTAAAATGCATGCCAGTGCTTTTATACAAATATAAACATATAATTGAGTAAATACGTGGAGGAGAATAGACAAATCTCTAATGCAGAGAAATTCTAATTTATGAAGATACGGCAACCTTGTGCAGGCGCGGCTTAGCTCCCACCCCTACATCGTGGGCTGTGCATGGCGACTTCTCCACAGAGGCAGCCCGCAGTGGGGAGATGGGGAGAGTAATTGTCAGTGAGAAGCCTCACAAACCCTTCCTCAGCCAGGTGACTACATCCAGCAGCAGCAGAGGCAAGTCATGCTGGTGGCAGATGCCTGTGACAGGACGTGATGGGAAGACACTTACCTCTGCATCTTCCTCCCCAAACGCAGAACCCAAGTCTAACCATCAGGATAAACCTCAGCAAAACCCCACTTAAGGGGGCATCCTACAAAACACACCCGGCCAGCACTCCTCACAACTGTTAACAAAAACTAGGGAAGTCCTAGAAACTGTCTCAGCCAGGTGGAACCCAAGGAGACACAGTGGCTCAATGTCCTGTGGGATCCTGCGTCAAAAAAGGGGTCAGGTAGCAACTATGTCCACCTGAATAAATTACAGGCTTTAAGTCATAATGTAGAAATATTAACTTATCAATTGTGATAAGTGAGCTAGACGTATGTTAGGTGTTAGTAATGGAGAGAGGTGGGCACGTGGGCACTCGGTCTGATCTTCACAACTTTTCTGTAAATCTAAAACTATTCAAAGATAAAAAGATTGTTAAAGCAAACAAAACTAAATAAGTGAACTTTTAAAGAAACCTGACTTTCACATAGTTTATTGATAGCTCACGTAAGAAAGTAAGCCCATCACCGTCCATCAAGCTGAGAGGTTGGCGTGTGTGTGTTTTGGATCTGTGTCCCCACCCAAATCTCATGTCGAACTGTAATCTGCAGTGTTGGAGGTGGGGCCTGGTGGGAGGTGATTGGATCATGGGGCAAATTTCCCCCTTGCTCTTCTCGTGATCGTGAGTGCTGAGAGATCTGGTTGTTTGAAAGTGTATGGCAGCTCCTCCCTCTCTCTGTCTTCCTCTTGCTCTGGCCATGTAAGACATGCCTGGTTCCCCTTTGCCTTCCACCATGATTGAGAGTTTCCTGAGGCCTCCCAGCCATGTTTCCTGTAAAGCCTGCAGAACCGTAAGCTGATTAAGCCTCTTTTCTTTATAATTACCCAGTCTCTCAAGTAGTTCTTTGTAGCAGTGCGAGAATGGCCTAACACAGCGTGCTACAGGACTTCCATCACCAAGGGGCCACACTGTGCTCCTTAGCAGAAATTATTTCTGCTTTTCTTGAGGTTTAAGATTTTGGGGCTATAAGTGATGTAGGATCTGCAAATATTTAAATAAGATAATGCCAATAAGAGGATCTACCCATACAAGCCATGAAGCTGAGGGCTATGGCCATTACCAATGGTGTGTGTTGGCAAGGGCTCCAATATGGGGTAGATCCGACTTCCTACTGAAAATCCTCAAGCACCCTAGAGTTGCCACAGCTGGAAGACAGACATGGTGGTGTGGTCCAGTGAGAGCACCTGCTCTTCTGGGAGGAGCCACCTGGCCCCGTACTTAGTCTGTGGGATTAGGATCACACACGTGGCTTCTGAGGCTGAGAGGAATGTGAGAAATTTCACTGATGGATAGAGAGTCTGTTACAAAACAAACACAGTTCTATAGCCCCTGAGTGTCCATTGCCAGGCTGTGGTGTAGCTTCGGGCCCCAGACATGGGAGTCAAACAATACAGAGATGAAAACCAAAGCTGGAACCCAGTAGAATTCTTCAGAAAAACTCACGGAATAAAGGCGTAAGAGGTGTATTCTTTCTTTGGGTGCCACAGCCTGAAGCACTGGGAATCCATGATACTTGAGCTTCTGGGAAACTGACATTCATGACCCTCATCTCCACTCCAGTTGGGATGAGCCAGAGGCCCAAGGCTGCACCCTGTCTGCCCTCTGCGCTCCATCCCTTGGCTACATCGACGGGCATCTACTCCCCAATCCTGAACCAAAAGCCGTCAAGGAAGTCTCCATGCAGACGTAGTTTGCTTGCAGTCCCAAGTCTGTAAACTGGGGGTTCGTCTACCACTTGGGGAATTGTGAACTCACTTCGGAAGCTGCAAAGGCAGCCTCAGAGGCTCCCAGATTTCCTCAGAGATACTGGCCTGAGTTGGCCAGAGAGTCCACCTATGTGCTTCCCATAAGTTTTTCTCCCCTTCTTTGCCAAGAGAAAAACCACAGTGAGAAAATTCTAGCACTGTCCTTTTTGGCTCCAGGCCCCTACCGGGCTGTCGGCACTGGGTAGATTCCTCTCAAACCTTTGCACCTCACCCCACATCGCAGTCCTGTGCTTCCCACTGTCCCGGCACCGCTCCACCTAACGTCTCGTCTGCCGCAGAAGCTGAACTGACCTTCATTCTCTCCAAATGTGTGCCCTTTGGCTCTTCTGCTTTGACTAAAAGCAAACTGTTGTCAGTTTAATTTTCCACTCTTAAATAGAGAACTTACTGTGTGCTGGGTTTTCTTCCAGACAGCCAAGACAAAGGAAAGAAAACATGCACGGGGAGAAGGGGACTAACATTGATGGAGTGTCGGCCATGTGGCAGGCTTTGTAAACACATGGAAAAATGAATAATAAGCAAACCCTGAGAGGCAGCCATTTTTATTCTCCTTTAGAGGGGAAACTGAGGCTTAATGAGGTTAGTCCTTCTCCAACATTCACACAAACAGTGACTGGCACAGGCTGAATTTAAGCCCAGGTACATAGATTCCAGATATGATCCTGGCACGTGATCTGCATCTGAATGGCTTTAGTCCAGTGGGATGTCTAGACTTATGCACACCCTAATAGAGTCGCTTTGCATAACCTCTTCTATAAAATAGATCCTGGTGAAACACTTCACTTCCTCCAAGGAGAACTGACTTAGGAAAGCAAAGATAAAAGTGGTGGGCCACAGACTGAAAAAAAAAAAAAAAAGAGCAAGGTTTACTGTCTACCTGTGCTAAGCAGTGTCCCTTATTAATTCAGGTTGTTCCAGCACACACACTTCCTCAGCTCTTATTATAGGTCAGAACACATATGCAAAAAGTGCCCAGTGCCTTCCCTCACTGCGCTTGCATTCTGGTAGAGGAGACAGACACCAGACACACAACTAAGCAGGTCAGTATTTGAATGGAATTCTGGCGAGTTCTGTGAAGGAAAGCGGTATGTTGGCCTCTGAGGAGCAGCGAGGACTCATTCAGCTCCAGGGCAGCCAAGGAGGCTTCCTTGATGAGGTGATTGTCACTGGATGGCCTGCAGGTTGAAGGAGAGTTAATCGGACAGGAAGAGACGGGAATTCCAAAAGAAATCTTACAGACACACAACGACATGCACAAGGATCACAAGGTGGGGAGAGAGCAGAGACGCTGGGCAGAGGGCAGCGCTGGAGGAATGAAGGGGCATGCGCTGTGCATGGTAAGACAGGTGGATTGCAAACGCGCCCATCTCTGCACCCTCCTGGGACTCATGGCCTTCTCACTCTGAACCTGCAGCTTCTGCCTTCAGGAATTGGAGTCTAAACCCCTCCAGCCACCCTGCCACCTAAACCAGGCCGGCCTTGCTTTGACTAAAAGGATATGGTGAGCACAAGCCCTTTTGAGCCTCAGCCTCAAAAGGCCTGTGTGCTTCCCACTCTGTCTCTGTCTGTTTCTCTCAATTCCACCCAGGCAGAGGCCAGTGACACAAGCCAACGCCATCCTAGGCCAGCCAGCTCCAGCTCACCCGTCAACGACAGACTCAAGCATGAGCCCAGCTGAGATCAGCAGATCCAGCCCCCATGAGAAGGGCCGCCAAGCTGACTCATAGACTCAGTGAGAACTAAGAAATAGCTGTAATTTTAAACTACTGAATTTTGGAGTGGTGCGTTAGGCTGCAATAGCCATTTCATCCACACAGGAAAGAAGTAGGGATGGTGAGAACTGTAGGTCACGTTAAGAATTTTTTATTTTATCCCAAAGGCAAGCTAGTGAGGTGTTTTTCTTTTCTTTTCTTCTTTTCTTTATCTTTTTTTCTTTTTTCTTTTTTTTCTTTTTTTTTTTTTTTGCAGGGAAGTGATATGATTAAGTTGGCATTCTAGAGAGACAATTTTCTGAGCAGTCAGAGAACAGCAGCTGTGTGGGAGGTTCTCATTCACAAACAACATCACCAGTATGGCTCTAGGAAACAAAGTCTGACCTCTGTTTTTGTTACCTGCTATCATGTTCATTAGCTAAATTTTATCAACCTCTCTGGGTCTTAAATCCATGAGCATTAAGGCAGCGCTGAGTGAGAGGCTACAACCATTCACTATGGCCACAGATCCCACCAGAGAGCTGGTGACAATAAATGAATATTCACTAATCCATTCCATGTACAACACCAGCCAGCCACCCACATACCTTTGCATCCACCCATCTGCCCACCCACCCCACTATTCGTTACTCCTTCCATCGCCCCGTCCATCCATCCTCTCTTTCCTCCTTTGATGGAGGGTGACCTTTGCACCTGTCTAGCTAAGTATAATACCTCCATTGTTCCTTAGGTCTCAACATCCTCACCTCCATAAAGACCTTATTTGCTAGACATTCTTCACTCTAAATCCTGCATTGTCCCTTTCTTCTCTCTATTGTTTCATTTCCAAGAGCAGATACACATGATTTATTTCTTCATTCCTTAGTAAATCCTCTCCACTTTTCTTTGTCCTCAAGGTATCACCCTGTGTGTCTAGTTCACCTGATAGACAAACTCCCTGAAAGGTCACCTACCTGCACCTCCTCTACTTCTCCCCTGCTGTGCTCTCACGGTGGCCGTCAGTCTTCTCTGCATCCTCCAACACAACTCTTCTCATCAACATCAAGCGATCAGGCCTCGCTCTTTCCTCCTTGAAGCCATTTCTCTATGTGGCCTTCAGGACATCACCTGCCTTGTGTTTCTCCTGCTGCCCTGTCTCCTTCTTCTCAGTCTCCTTTGCAGATAACTTAAAGCTGGAACATCAGGGCTTAGTCTTTGAAAAGTTTTTATTATGGTCACGTTTATGCTTTAGTGATTCCATTGAGTCATAGCTCTAAACACCCTCTGGATGTTGATGAGTCCCATTGCACATGTCCAGCCCCATTCTCTCCACAAACTCCACAGTCATCCATAAAACTGTGTTCTGCTTAAGTGTTGAATAACTGCAAGAGGTCCCATGTGAACTCAAAGCCTGCTTCTCTTGCTTTCTTCCCAAGTCAGCTAATGATCGTCACATCCTTCCAGTTACTCAGCCCAAATACATAAGAATGACTTTTATGTTTTTTTTAAATTCTCTCAATACATTACCAATCCATCATCAAATCCTGTTGAGTGTGCCAACAAAACACAAACATCAGTGACCACTGCTCAACAGTGTCTTCTGTCTGGGTATAAAAATGGCCCCAACCCACTCTCCCTGCGCTCACCTTGAACCTTAGAGTCAATGCTCAACACAGGAACCAACGTCACTGTAAAACACAAATGATACATGACCACTCCGCTGATTAAAAGCAAGATACTCATAAGATTTGCTGTGTACTCAGAGTAAACCTAAACTGAAGCCTGTGGGATAGAGTCCTACATGATTTTACCGCCATCAGGACTCTGACCACTGGATTCCATAGTCACTTGTGCTCATTCCATGTTACCCATGCTAGACACCTCCTGGTCTTTAAAGAAACTAGACAGGCTCAGTCCTAAGAGCTGTAGCATTGATCTTCCCATTTATTGTAGTGCTCTGCCATCAGCCTGATCCTCATGCCAGCAGGAGCTTCTCCATCAGCCTCCTCCTCACACCAGCAGGCGATCATCTATCAGCCTCCTCCCTCAGTCCAGTTGGTGCTCCTCCATCAGCCTCCACCCTCAGTCCAGCAGGTTCTCCTCTGTCAGCCTCCTCCCTCACTCAAGCAGGTACTCCTCCATCAGCCTCCACCTCACTCCAGCAGATGCTCCTCCATCAGCCACCTCCCTCACTCCAGCAGGTCCTCTTCCATCAGTCTCCTCCCTCACTCCAGCAGGTGCTCCTCCAACAACAGCCTCCTCCCTCAGTCCAGCAAGTACTACTCCTTTCATCTCCTCCTCATTCCAGCAGATGGTTGTCAATCAGCCTCCTCCCTCAGTTCAGCAGGAGCTCCTCAATCACCCTCCTCCTCATTCCAGCAAGTGCTCTTCCATCAACCTTTTCCTCACTCCACAGGTGCTCCTCCATCAGCCTCCTCCTTCAGTCCAGCAGCAGCTACTCCTTCCATCTCATTCTAATTCCAGCAGGTGCTCCTCTATCAGCCTCCTCCTCACTCCAGCAGGTGCTCCTATAACAGCCTCCTCCCTCACTCCAGCAGGTTCTCCTCCATAAGCCTCCTCCCTCAGTCCAGCAGATCCTCCTCCATCAGCCTCCTCCTCACTCCAGTAGGTGCTCCTATAACAGCCTCCTCCTTCACTCCAGCAGGTTCTCCTCCATCAGCCTCCTCCCTCATTCCCGCAGGTACTCTTCCATCAACCTTTTCCTCACTCCACAGGTGCTCCTCCATCAGCCTCCTCCCTCAGTCCAGCAGGTTCTCCTCCATCAGCCTCCTCCTCACTCCAGCAGGTGCTCCTCCATCAGCCTCCTCCTCACTCCAGCAGGTACACCTCCATCAGCCTCCTCCTCACTCCAGCAGATCCTCCTCCATCAGCCTCCACCCTTAGTCTAGCAGGTGCTCCTCCATCAGCCTCCACCCTTAGTCTAGCAGGTGCTCCTCTAACAACCTCCACCCTCACTCCAGCAGGTGCTCCTCCATCAGCCTCCTCCTCACTCCAGCAGATCCTCCTCCATCAGCCTCCACCCTTAGTCTAGCAGGTGCTCCTCTAACAGCCTCCACCCTCACTCCAGAAGATGCTCCTCCATCAGCCTCCTCCTCACTCCAGCAGGTGCTCCTCCATCAGCCTCCTCCTCACTCCAGCAGGTACTCCTCCATCAGTCTCCTCCCTCACTCCAGCAGGTGCTCCTCCAACAACAGCCTCCTCCCTCAGTGCAGCAAGTACTACTCCTTTCATCTCCTCCTCATTCCAGCAGATGGTTGTCAATCAGCCTCCTCCCTCAGTTCAGCAGGGGCTCCTCAATCACCCTCCTCCTCATTCCAGCAGGTGCTCTTCCATCAACCTTTTCCTCACTCCACAGGTGCTCCTCCATCAGCCTCCTCCTTCAGTCCAGCAGCAGCTACTCCTTCCATCTCATTCTAATTCCAGTAGGTGCTCCTCTATCAGCCTCCTCCTCACTCCAGCAGGTGCTCCTATAACAGCCTCCTCCCTCACTCCAGCAGGTTCTCCTCCATCAGCCTCCTCCCTCAGTCCAGCAGATCCTCCTCCATCAGCCTCCTCCTCACTCCAGTAGGTGCTCCTATAACAGCCTCCTCCCTCACTCCAGCAGGTTCTCCTCCATCAGCCTCCTCCCTCAGTCCAGCAGATCCTCCTCCATTAGCCTCCTCCTCACTCCAGCAGGTGCTCCTCCATCAGCCTTCTCCTCACTCTTGCAGATCCTCCTCCATCAGCCTCCACCCTCAGTCTAGCAGGTCCTCCACCATCAGCCTCCTCCCTCAGTCCAGCGGGTGCTCCTCCACCATCAACCTCCTCCCTCACTCCATCAGGTGCTCCTCCATCAGCCTCCTACCTCAGTCCAGCAGGTGCTCCTCCATCAGCCTCCTCTCTCACTTGTTTCTTTTTTAAAAGTACCCATCTCACTGAGGCCTCTCTCTCAACCTCATTTCTTAATTTTTACCCCACACACTTCCTGTGCTTGGCATCTACTTTTTTTCCTTTTAGGATACTTCCAACATTTTACATACTTTACATATTTCTCTTGTTCATTGTCCCCTACACTAGGCCTGAGCCGTGGGGAGAATGATTTTGCTGTTTTCAAGGCCAGATCAGTCATGATGCTTTTCAGTCCTCAATAAATGTTGATAGGATGAACGAATAACTGGACGAATACACAGAAATGTGCCGAGTATTAGGACATGACAGGATCAGACTTGCCAGAGACTCTCCTTGCCTGAACCAACCTGCGCCAGTGCTGGGCGTGTCGGCACCCACAGCCCTGCGTGGGAATGGACTTGCCCAAACACCCTGCGGAAAATGTGCGGGATGTTACCGCCGAGGTGAGCCCAGAGGCCGGGCCTCCCTCCTGCGTGGTGCTGAGGCCTGGGAGGAGCAAGCTCATCTCGACTGAAACTTCCCCTTGTGCCAGGGACTACTTAGACACCGGGTAGAGGTCGGGGCTGCTGTTGGGTAATGGGGTCCCTGCTCCCAGTGAGAGGTCAGCTCGAGGAAGTCGGCAGCCCCTCTGTCCTGGGCTCCTCACCTGCATCACGGGGCCCTGGGCTGAGCCTCCAGCTCTGTCTGGTCCTAAGCCAATGCTCCATCCCCCGCTGGCCTCGTTGGCGCCCTGCTCTTTTCCAAGGTTTCTTCCCATGACTCTGCCTGACCTGTCAGTTGCTCTGCAGTTCAGCTTTGAAATGCACGTTGTCAGGAGCACCTAAGCCCCAAATTCCAGGCTGGTGGGAGAGCCACGTTGAATATTTAATTGTTTTTCACGTGGTTGCTGCTGAGAGCTGCCCAGGGTAAGGTCAGCTCTGAGATCATCTGAGTTCGTCCATAATCACCGCCTTTACAGACTTCTCCAAGGGTTCAGTAGGCGGCTCAATTTTCGCCCCATTAATATTAATTCGTTGGCTGTGGGGGCTTGTTCTGATGACATATTCTCTTGTTAAATATTCATTGCTGGAGCTAGAGGTGCACTGCAGACTAACTATTACCGGGGGAAAATTGGAGCAAATCACCATTAACTGCTCCTGACAATCGTCTCTGATTTGTCTCTCTGCCCTTTGAGAAGCAGCCTCCCTGTCAGAGAATGTCCAGCCTGGTCCTTGTCAGGAGACGGGTGGGATGGGAGGCTTCTGGCCAGTTGCACAAGGGTTCTTCTGTGTCTCTTGGATGCACCAAAGGCCATGCGAGGGGACCCTGCTCTGAACGAGAGCCCTTGGTGGCACGAATCCCCGAGCGCCAGGCCTTGCCTCCTCTCATTGTGCACAGCCTTCTGCTGGCTTCACAGACAGTGGGCTGTTAGGGTGGAAGGTATTTTCTCCACCACATCTGCATGTTTACAGATGAGAAACCGATTCAGAGATGTGAAGGGCGTTGAAAAAATTTGCATATTAACTAGGGTGGGGCTGGGAGAAAAATCCATGACATGGCAGGCTTCTTATTGGTAAATCAAAACCAGTAATCCATATCCTATAGCTGGTTCCATCAAGTAATGTTTAGATCCCACAAGAGCGAGTCAACCTGCTTATAGTTAAAGTCAACCTGCACATCAGATTGTTTCAGATGAGACCGGGTGCGTTCAGGGTGGTGTGGCTGTGGACTCATCCAGTTATCTTAAACAGCAATCGATCAACAGGACTTGACTGACCCTCTGCCCAGCTCTGAGCACCGTTCTAGGCCTGGTGGAGGAGGAGCCCATAATGCCAGGGTCTCATATGACTCTAGAATGAGTCCCCAGCACAGGCGCTGCCATTGGCACAGAGCTACCCACTAACCTGCAGATGCCTCCGATGTGCCTTGAATCCATTCTCTCTTGTTTTAGTTGGACAGAGCCAGGCTCTGTTGCCTGCTGTTGAGAATCTAAACCATTAGGTTGATGCAGAAGTACTGCAGTTTTTGCCATTACTTTCCATGGCTAACACCGTGATTATTTCTGAACCAATCTAATAGTATCAAGCGTCAGCTGAAAAGAATTGGATTAAATGCTTTCTGGTACAACATTCTTCTTGGGGAATACACTGAGTATTTTGGGGCTAAGAATCTACTTCTTGGCCTAGAAACTCTAGCCCACTGCCTCCCCCCCTTTTTTTTGTCTTAGACCTTTCTTTTCTTTGGTCATTTGTGTTTTAGTTCAATTGTCAATTTCTTCATCTGACCTTAATGTAAAGGGACTCTTGAAACCAGTGGCCGCCTGAGATGTGGGAAGGAGCAGTCAGTCACAGCTGCACAGGAGGGGCCTGCCAGGGTGCTCTCTTTCTCTCTCACACACACACACACACACTCACTCACATGCGCACACACACACGCACACACTCACACACTCACTTACATGCACACACGCACACACACACACGCACATGAATACTATGCACATCCATGCATTCAGGGCCAGAGGAGGTGGGATTGTACTCAGTGATTACACAAGTTGCCGCCGCATCCCCCTCCTGCTCCTACTGCTGATACCACTGCAAGGAGTTAACAATTCTCCAAAAGGAAAAGAAAAGCAAAAAGGAAAAAAAAAGCGTGCTGTCTCAGGTAGTTCTTGTCTTAATGACTTTCTCCTGGCTCAAATCCTGTTTTCTCTAGGATTATTAGTGACTTTCCTGGAAAATTTTTGTCATGAAGCCCCTGGGGTTAGTTGTCCACTGTGGCGAAATGCTGTCTTGATCTGATGTCTGTGAGCTGCGAATGTGATATGTGCTACTTTATATCACACATGGGCTTTGTTTCTAAGATGAGATCAGCATGGCTTTCCATGGTTTCAGGGCTGTGCCTTACAAATGCCCTTGCCAATGTGTCCGTCTTTCCCGGGCTCTGCTTTCTCTGAGCCTGTGTCCGTCTTTCCCGGGCTCTGCTTTCTCTGAGCCTGTGTCCGTCTTTCCTGGACTCTGCTTTCTCTGAGCCTCTGTCCTTCTTTCCTGGGCTCTGCTTTCTCTGAACCTCCCTGTCACCATCCCTCAGGGCTGATTCCTCCCCAACCAGCTCACAGGTGGGTTTCAGGAGCCTCTTCACAGTCTGCGTGCACCACTTCTCAAATGTTGGCTCAGGATACGAACGGAGAAAAGCTGTCCCATGATGGGCTGTGTGTCTGCTGCTCAAACTTCAACTGTGGTTTCATCATCCCAACCAGTAATTTCCCAGGAACCCACCTCCTGTTATACCTCAGAACAGGTTCCTTCCCGGCACCCTTTCCCTGATGATGAGCCATCCAGGCACTTTTGATTTACGATTGTTGCCTTAACACCCCCGGGCTCTGCTGGGTGGCTGTGCTCCACGGTCATTACGAATTACAAAGGCAACAATTTGTTGAACACCTATTATGTTCCAGGCATTTTCCAAAATGATTGCCTAGCAGGCGTTTATTTCCAAACCTTATACAGGATGGCCCCTTTTTTTTTCTTAAATTGTGGTAAAATACACATAGCATAAATTTTACCACTTTGAGTATGTCTAAGTGTACTGTTCAGTAGTGTTAGGTATATTCACATTGTTGTACAATCAATATCCAGAACATTTTTATCTTGAAAAAACTGAAACTCTCCCCGTTAAAGAATAACTTGTCCCCTTTCCCTCAGCTCCTGGCAGCTGCCTTGCTACTTTCTGTCCTCATGAACCTGGCTACTCTAGACATTTCATATAAATGGACTCACGCAGTGTGTGATTGTGTGTGTGTGTGTGTGTGTGAGAGAGAGAGACTGACTCCTTAGCATAATGTCAAGGTTAATGAATGTTGTGGCATGTGGCAGAATTTTCTGACGCAGTTCTCTCTATCCTTTCCAGCCCTTGTTATTTTCTGTCTCTTTGGTGGCAGCCATCCTAACAGGTGTGATGTGCCTTCGAGGGCCTCTTACCAGTTCGGGGCATTGGGATCACCCACTCGGACAGGAAAGGCCAATGTGGGAGAAGGTTTGTGGACAGAATCTGGCCAGTCTTGCACCTGGGCCCGTGAGTGTGGGGCTCAGTCCTGTGGCTCATGACATGCCCTGCAGGCTGATGTGAGGGACAAGCCGTGGCCAGCGATGCTTGTCTCTGCTCCACGCCGTTCACACACTCATTAGTAGCTGAGACTTGACTCCCCACAGTCCCCCACTGCCTGTATCTTCAGAGCAAGGCCACTTCTCACACTCAGCCTGAGTCTCCTTGAATGGAGCCTTTCAACAGCCAGGGCCCCTTTTTCCCTGGGCAGAGACCCCAGACTAAGCTGGATAGTGGCACCCTGTGTGTGTCTGCGAAGTGCAGAGAGGCAGTCGGCAGACCAGCCTCACCCTGGCCTCCTTCACCCTGGGGCCCGGGGGCCTCTGCCCGCTCAGCCTCCTTAGGGCCTCCGGGGTGGAGAAACGAGGATGGACGCACTGAGCTCTCGGGCCGAGTGGACACGCCGGCCAGGCCAGGCTGTGGTGTCATCCTGGGTGCGGGCTGCCGAGTGTTGCCCCTGGGGTCTTGGAGAGAGTCCCCTGTGGTTTGCTGTGAAGTAGCTGGAGGACCGAGGGAGGAACGGGCTCTCAGTGAGACACAGCTCCCTCCTGTCTAAGATGGGGACGTGGTGGTGCCCCGGGCCAGAGAAGGCAGCCCTGCTCACAGTCACTCTCTATGTTGGAAATGGGGCTAACGGTCTGCAGATGCTTCTCTCAGCTCTGACATGACCCATTTGTAGAACCCTGGACCAGTGAATTGACCCCCATCAATCCCAGTTTCCACACCCGGGAGGTGAACCCCTCAATGCCACACACGCTTCCAGCCAACTCAAGAGACTGAGTGAGACTGGACTCGGGAAGCGGGCAGCCCGGTGCCTGCGTGTGCAGCGGTTCTCAGCAGCGGGCGGCACAGTACCTGCACATGTGTGTGTGGAGGTTCTCAGCAGCGGGCGGCACGGTACCTGCACATGTGTGTGTGGAGGTTCTCAGCAGCGGGAGGCACAGGGCCTGCACATGTGTGTGTGGAGGTTCTCAGCAGCGGGCAGCATGATACCTGCAAACATGTGTGTGGCGGTTCTCAGCAGTGGGCAGTGCGGTGCCTGCACGTGCGTGTGTGGAGGTTCTCAGCAGCGGGCAGCACGGTACCTGCACACACGTGTGTGGCGGTTCTCAGCAGTGGGCAGTACCTGCACACACATGTGCAGTCATTCTCAGCAGCGGGTGCCACAGTGCCTGCACACGTGTGTGTGGCAGTTCTCAGCAGCGGGCGGCAGTTGCAGGTGGTGTGGTGCCTGCACATGGGTGTGCAGCGGTTCTCAGCCGCCCATTCCTGAGTCTTCCTCTTTCCATCCACACTCTGTGCACTTGCTTACAACACTGAAAGTGTAATGCAGTCTCTTGGGGCCTCGCTTTCATCCTATGCAAGATCTTGGGCTAAAGGATAGTATCCAAGGACAGTTCTGACTTTAGTACTTGGGTTTATTTAAAAAAAAAAAAACAATATTCATCAAACTATCTAAGGTAAACAGAATGTTGCAATTAGCTTCTTATTGTCACTGAACTCAGTAATGAAGGAATTGAGAATTTTGTTTCCCTTTCATCATTTTTATGTTTCCTTGTACGCTGTAATGAATGGCACCACTTACTCTCAGGTAACTATGTGGAGTGACATGAGCTAATTACATACTTTGTAACCTCCAATCAGCAGAATCTCACAATATATCATGATAATGCCCCTGTATTTCACTGCGGGAATGGCTGGCAGAATAGCGGGTTAATTATGCATGCATTTAATAGAATCATGGTGTGGGGCAGGAGTGGGGGCCTCAGGAGAGGAAGATGCGGAGTCAGCTCCTCTGCCCTTCCCAGTTCTGACGGCTGCACAGTTGTCCTCTGCTGCCGGGGTGGATATGTTGGTTGCATTTATTTGTATGATTATAAAAAGCTCTTCCCTTTGCAAAGCAATTTGTACTGAACAAAATACATTCAAAGGTAGTGTTTCATTTGATTCACAAATAAACTTAGGAATTGGTAGACAAAGGAATATTACTATGTTTATTTTGATTTTTCTTTTATTTATTTATATATTTTTTTTGATAAATGAAATTGTAGCTCGGAAGTGATGAAGCTAAGCTCTGGCAGAACCGGGACTCAAACCCCTGTTCCTGGACCCGGGACTTGGGGCTCCTCCAGGACCACGTCTCCTGGAAGAGAGTTTTAGACATGGGGAGCCATGGCGAGCTGAGCTTGCTCCATCTTCGGCCACCCACGGCTGTCTCTGCCACACGTAGTCACATGTATGACATGCTTTTATCTTCATCACCCTCAGTGATGTCCACATCTGCTCATTCACTTCCCTGTCATCTCACAGCGGGTGCATGGAGGCATTGCTTGCTGTCCTTGCTGTCTGAGGTCATCCTAGAGACCCGAGGTGCTGTGGGCGTCTGCGATGCCCAGAGGACCCTGTTGTTGAAGAGAATGTGTTCCTTTGCTGTTGGAGCAGACTGCTTTCTCTCTGAGCCCTGGCTTTCGTTCCTGCCATTTCTTGTTCTCCTCCCACTGTGAGGGGCTGCGCCTTGCTGGGATCGGCCAGTCACCTTCACATTGCTGTGTGTCTTACTGCATATCATCTTGCATGGCCTCCCAGGGGAGCGGGACACACGTGTGTGAGGACTGTGGAAGTGAGCGTCCCTGAGAGTCTCAGGCAGGCGTCGGAATCTCTCTCTGGCATTAATTTTCTCTGACAGCCTGGAGCCACCTCTGCTCATATTCTGGGTCTCAGCTGTGTCCCGCATAGCTGAGGGCACTGACTGTGAGACCTCGGGACGAGCGATGAGTGTCTGTCCCCACAGGCCATGACCTGCGAGCCGAGGGAGCTGCTTCTTGTTGACTGAGGGAGCAGCGTAGATGAGCGCACGCCCTATGAGCAGCCGCAGCCAGCGCCTCCTCCACAGTCCATTAAAAAAATCGAGTGTGCGTGGGGGGCGTGGTGGGTGGAGAGGGCTGGAAAAAGCCCCCTGAGCATTCACGTGGCAGGTGGTCCGTGCACATGAGACTTGTTCATGTTCACGATGCCTCCAGCAAGCAGGCACTGTGCTCTCACTCCACAGATGGAGGGGCTGGGGCTCATAGGCAAAGCTGCCCTCTCTGCCCTGCTGAGATGTGGCTGGGGACAGAGACTAAGCCCTCTCCACCCCTGCTGCCTCCTTCCCCAGCCTGGAGCACGCCAAGGACCGAGACTCCTGCTGCAGCCCTGGGCAGCTGTGCCTCCTCACCCCTGCACCCTGATGTCTCCCCTCACTCTTTCCCTCCAGTCTGGAATGAAGAGATGAGAAGCTGGATCTTCTGATGTAAGAAATGACCCTCCAGCCGTGGCTGCATCACTAGGCACAGGACTGCATCCTGTGGTTCACCTAGAATTCTTGACCAAGGCACCATTGCAGCATCCTCCCTCCCTCCCTGTGTTCTCTCCTGGCCTCCCTGCTGTCTGCTACCCAATCTCCAGTAGCCCAACCACCTCCTCACTCCACCAACCTCTTCTCTCTGACTCTGATGGCTGGTCACTGTCACTCCCTCCCTCCCTCTGGACTACTCTTGTTTTCTCTCCTCCCACTCAGGCTTTCTTCTGGGCTCTTTTGTGGGCCCCACCTCAACACAGAGGCTGGTATTTCTTGGGTCTCGTTCATTTGCTTTGGGCAGACGTGACTGCAGGCCTTTGGTGACTTTAGAAATGCTGCAGCAATGAAGGCTCTGAGACCCAGATACCCAATGGCACTAGACTCAGTGCCCTGCACAGAGCTCCTGCCCAGTGCGATGAAGAACGAAGTGGGCACCGTGGCCATCTGCACGTGGCAGCTCAGGGAGGGGAAAGGAGTCCAGTGTCCACCATCACTCAGCTGCTCTGTTTCCTGCTGGTGCCCGCTATCCTCCTGTCTCCTCTCTGCCCTGCGGGCTCCTCCCTCCCTAGCTGGGTCCTCCTGTCTCCTCTCTGCCCTGCAGGCTCCTCCCTCCCTAGCTGGGGACAGTTGGTCCAGGTGTCATTTCCTTCAGAGCTTGGACACAGCCAGACCCTCCCTGCCCCCAGGAGGCTGCGCTTCTGTTACTGTTAAACATTCGGTGGACTCACCACTCTGTGCAGGGCATGTGGCTGCATCCTGGATTAAGAAAACAAGCTCTTGGAGGGGAGAGACCTTCCTTATTTCCTGTGCATCCTTCACAAGCAAAGTGGCAAGCAGGTCACAAGCACATAGCCCAGCCACATTCATGTTTAGAGTGTCTACTCAGGGACAAGACTCGTAGCCATCTGCAGTCACACAGGCCTCACACAAGGCCTCGTTCTATCCTCACGGCAACTGGGGGAAAAGTTCAGGTAAAGCTTTCAAGTACCATCAGGCCTGTTTCCCAGAGGAGGAAATGGATGCTGATAGTAGCTAATTTACCTGCCCAAAGCACATAGTAGGAGGCATGGTCAGGACTTTAACCCTGAGCTTTTGACTCCAGGCCCTAGATTCTATAAACTCTTTAGGAAACGTACTCCCCGGCCAAGTGCAGCATTTCACTGGCTTAGGAATTTAACACACGTCGGCAAAAGGGCCACAGTGAGCACATCTGCATGCAGGAGGGACGGAAGGAAGAGGGTCGGCATCACCCGGGGCTGTGACCCTCCCGCAGGCCATGTGCCTGCCCTGTGCCCCAGTGACCGTGAGGGCCCCCTCCTCTCTGCTGCAGACTCCCTGCCAGCAGGCAACAGGTCTATGGGCTGTTTTCTTTCTTTCTTTTTTTTTTTTTGAGACAGAGTCTCGTTTTGTCGCCGAGACTAGAGTGCAGTGGTGCGATCTTGGCTCACTGCAACCTCCACCTGGGGTTCAAGTGATCCTCCTACCTCAGCCTCCCGAGCAGCTGAGACTACAGGCATGCACCACCATGCCCAGCTAATATTTGTATTTTTAGTAAAGATAGAGTTTTACCGTATTGGCCAGGCTGGTCTTGAACTCCTTACCTGGTGATCCACCCATCTCGGCCTCCCAAAGTGCTGGGATTACAGGCATGAGCCACTGTGCCCCGCCTGGGCTGCGTGTTTACCATTGAGAGAGGCTGTTGAGATCCCAAATAGACCCTGTCGAGACAAAGCCTGGCAGGTGCAGAGAAGAACAGGATTAAATGCAGCACAATAAAGAGGCGGAAATGGGTGGAGGAGGGAGAGGCCAGCTGCCAGCAGAGAAGCCCCAGTCGATCCGTGTGTAGTGTGAGTCCTGTGTGCAGCCTGCGTGTGTGTGTTTACGGGTGGTGTATGTGTGTGTGTGATGTGTATTTATGGGTGGTCAGTGTGTGCTTGTGGTGTGGTCTGTGTGTCTGGTGTGTGGCTCCAGTGTGTGCTTGTGTGCACATGTGTGTTGTTGTCATGCAGTGCATGGGTGTTATGCGTGTGCTCATGTGTGGTGTGTATCTGGTGTGTGATGTGTTGTGTGTAGTTATATGTGGTCTGTGTGTCTGGTGTAAGTGCGCGCTTCTGGACGCGTGTGCAAGTTTGTGCTGTGTACGCTTCGTGCTGTGTGTTGTCAGCAGTGTGTGGGGGTCAGTGTGGCCAGGAGTGCTGGTTGTGGGGACAGCAGCTTTGTCACCAATTCACAGCTACCCAGGGAGCAGAGATTTAAAAGCTGAAGCTTTAAGAGCTCTGGGTCCCTGAGAGCCATGGGGGACTCTGTGAAACAGCCCACCTGGCTCCCTCCTCCAGGCTGTGCCCTGTGGGAGCACTGGGCTGGGCTCCTGAGTCTGCACCCCAGCTGCAGCCCCACCTTGGGGAGTGGATCTGGGGGGTCACTCTGTAGGGAAAGCAAGTAGGGGCTTGGCTCAGGATAGAACTGGTAGCCTGGGGGTGCAGGTGGGAGGTGCCCACCCTCCCGGGACACCCGAGTAACAACAGAACCCACGCTAGCAGCAGTGTGGGCACGGCTGAGACGTAGGCTGGGCCCCAGGGAGGCAGGGAAGGGGGTCAGGAAAAACTCCAGAAAGCACCTGAGGGCACAATTCATGCCTTAGACGGGAAGAACCTTCCACAGTGTGTGGAGAGACCCAGTGAGCAGCCTGGGCTGAGTGGGGGCTGCAGGACTGGGAGGAAGGAGACAGGGCCGGGAGGCAGGCAGGCGCCCTGAGCAGATGTGCGTGAGGGGGGCCAGTCGGACCTCCCATCCAAGGTGAGGGGGGCCAATCGGACCTCCCATCCAAGGTGAGGGGGGCCAGTCGGACCTCCATCCAAGGGCCCCCAGACTTTCCAGGTAGTGGCCTTTGCCACAGCTCCTCACCTCAAGATGGCGGGGGAGCAAGCTGTGGGGGAATGTGGGGGACTAAAGGCCACTAACATTTCATAGCTAGCAGAGCAAAGCCTCACTGCGGTCAGGTCAGACGGCCTGTGGAGATGGGAAGCAGGTTGGGAGAGGAGCCTTGGGCCCAGCACAGGCTTGTTTTGCTGCCCTGCAGCGGGGGGATCCGTGCCAGTGCAGGCAGTGTGGACGCCATCCCTTTCCTAGCCCCTCCACTCATTTCAAAACGACCGTTTGCTTTTCCTTTAGGTGCATCGTTAAGGACTCACCTTAGCATGGAAATGCCATGATATGCAGAATGGGAAATGCCAAGTGTGCGGGATGAGGATGAGTTCCTCTACCCGGCATGTGGGTGGTGTGTGCAGTCCAGTGCAGTAGCCAGGCCAGAGCAGAAGGCATCAAAGGCAGACATGCAAGGGAGCTGGCATTCCAGGGAGTGGACACAAAGCAAGCAACGCGCACCTGTGGTGTGATGTGATGCG
This sequence comes from Theropithecus gelada, assembly GCF_003255815.1. Lineage (NCBI taxonomy): Eukaryota > Metazoa > Chordata > Mammalia > Primates > Cercopithecidae > Theropithecus > Theropithecus gelada. The sequence continues at coordinate 23,177,765 of NC_037681.1, read as the reverse complement.
GAGGTGGGGAAATCAGCAAGGGGAGGGATAGAGGTGACGGGCGGGGGTCAGACGGCCAGAAAACCATCTTGGAGGAGGCGATATTTGATCAGAGAGGGAAATAAAGGTGTGGGATGTGAGGAGATTTGGAAGAAGAGTGCCCTGGAATTCGGAGCAGTGGGTGCGGTCACGGTGAGGTGGGGTGGGCTTTGTCTAAGTAGCAGATAGCCGCGAGGTGAGGAAGAAGGGGTGCGGTGAACGCGGGGGTCTGAGGGTTGCAGACCCCCAAGTGGGGCCCTGCAGGTGCAGGCAGCAGTGAGGGTTTCATGCCTAAAATGGCAGCTTCTAAAGCAGTAAGTGCATCAGTGACGTAATCTAAGTACATTTGAGAACCAAGCGGCACACAGGTCAGATGTCGAGGGGCAGAGGGGATGTTGGGAGGGGAGCTATGGTTATAATCCGGGTGGCAGGAGATGGCTGAGGATTTAAGCGGCAGAGGTGAAGAGGGGGTGACACACAGATTTCGGAGATCTCACTGGTAGACAGGATGCCGCCTAGGAGGGAAAGGGAAAACTGAAGAATGACTGGGTTTCTGTTAAGGTGTCAGGAGCTGTGCTGCCGTTTGCCGAGGTGGGAAAGACTGGACGAAGGTGGCATTAGGAGAATGGAGAGTAGGGCTCTGCCTTAGAAACATTAAGTTTGGGGCATCTATCAGCCCAAATGCAGAGATGTCCACTTGGGAGCTGGATCCACAGCCCTGGGTCAGGAGCTCGTTGAGGTGAGAGGTGCTCAGTGTGACAGTGCTGGGAAGTGGGGAAGGGCAGAGATGAGGACGGACAGCGAACTTGAAGGTCGGAATATGAGGAGCCATCAGGGAAGGAACCTGAGAAGCAGTCAGCAGCGGGGTGAGGGGAGGCTGGGGCATGGAGGCCAAGGGAAGAGACATGTCCAGGAAGCAGCGTTCAAATGTGCCAAATACATGTCAGTGTTCAAATGTGTCGAATACTGCTGTCATTCAAGAAAGCTGGAGACTAAGAATTCTTTTTGGATTCAGCTAGAGGGAGCTTTCTGTTACCCTTGATAAAAGCAACCATAGGTGGAGGTGACCAGGGTGTGTTGAGGTGAGAATGGAAGGTGAAGTGGAGAAAGAACAACAGATGACAATTTTGTAAGAAAATGGGGTAAAATTAGGGACATGGAAACTACGGGTTTCTTTCCCTGTTTTATTAAGATGATAACTATCACAGCATGGTTATAATCTGGTGGAAAATGGCACAATACAGGGAGATGCTGATGCGGAAGGGGGAAAGGGTGAGAGTAGCAGTAGGTTCCTTGAGTGGCTGGATTTCTAGGCAACATTGAGGCGTCATTAAGGTCTATGTTCTACATTTAAATTTAAAATGAGAATGGTCAGCATAGTTGTGTGTCTGTGGATATGTGGATGTGAGTGTAACGCTTTTGTTTTTCCACGGAGAAGCAGAGCTTGAATTTTTCCAGGTGAATGAGTATCTTGGAAGAAGCGTGGAAAAAGACTTGCCAAGGTACACAAGCAGTGCTGACGTTGATGAGCCATGTTCTCTGATCTATTCATGATGGAAGTGAGGCCATGGGTTTGTGGGCAGTAGAAGCATGGTAGGGTGAGTGGATTGGAGGTTGCAATGGGGCTAAACATGAGCTATCTTGGAAGTTCTAGAATGAGTGATCTGGAAATGATCTGGAAATATGGACGGCTCAATGGTAGGCTTTTAAAACCAGACACTGGAGGATACACATGATTGGTAATACAAAAATCGCGGAGGGCGTGGCTCTGCAGTGAGAGGCTCATTCAGGTGGGGACACCATTGGATATGGTTGAGGGGTGTGAGCATGGAGGATGGAGTTGGCCCAAAGACAGGAGTGGTGACGGGAGCTGTCGTTAGTGAACCAGGTGCTAAAAAGAAGCCAGTGGGGTGCCCCTGAGCTGGCGAATGACAGCAAAAAGCAGGGTAGCATGCAGCATAATATGATGGAATGTGCTTGCAAGGTGGGGGGTGGGGTTGTGAAGGAGAAGGAAACAGCAATGGCTGGGGAAGGTCAAGCAGGAGAGGTGCCCACACCACCTCTATCCCAGTGGTGCCTTGGGGGTGGGAGATAAAAGAGCATGACTGAAAAGAGGACTTGGTAATCTTAAGGGAGATCCACACTTCAGTCGGAGAGGGCAATGGATGGAAGACTTAGGGAGGGTGTGGGGATGTGTGGTTGACAGTCTGTGCCCGTGAGAGGGCAGAGAGAAGAGGTGACTGGGACTGGGAAAATGTGTTGAATGGGAAGAGATGATGCATGTGAGTGGGAGGTCACAGCTTTGGGTGATGACAATAAGTTAACAGTGGGAAGGCTTGGTTTTTGAATTAGAAGTAACTAGTTTCGCTTTTGGTCTGTAAGGCATGGGGCAATTATGTCTAATGGCAGTGGCTGCTATGGTTTGAATGTTGAGGTCCCCACCTCAAGTTAAAACATGGATCCCTAATCCCCAGTGCAGCCGTGTTGGGAAGTGGGGCCCTGAGGCGATGGTTAGTTCCCGAGGCAAAGCCCTCATGAACGGGATCAATGTCCTCAGAGAAGACATCTCAGGGACTTGTTCTCCACTGCTGCCATGTGAAAACCCAGAAACGAGGTAACATCTATGAAGCAGAAAGAGCCCTGGTCAGATGCCACATCTGCTGGCACTTTGGTATTGGACTTCCAGCTCCCAGAACTGTGAGCAATACGCTTCTGTTGTTTATAAGTTACTGAGTCCAAGGTATCTTGTTATAGCAGCCTACGTGGCCCAAGACAACGTCCTTCTTAGAATGGACATTCACACACTGCAGACATGCAGACAGCGCTGGCATGGTGGTGGTAAGATGGACGGAGAGAGGACAGGCCATGAGCACGTGAAGCTCTGGCGTCACTTTGGTACCCGTGGAGGTGGGCTTCCTGCCGTGGAAGGGAGAGGAAGGGGAGTTCCCGAGATGTGGAGGGACTGAGAGGGGAGAAGCTGCGGCTTGATGAGGGGCAGTCTTCCCAAGGTCACATGGGATCTGGAGTACCCACGTGCACCAACCGTTGTCTTGTCTGAGGTTTGGGTGTATCTCATTCCATGAGGAAACTTCCAGGCCATTGTGTTTGACTGTGAGTCCTGGTTAGTGGTTAGAGCTCTGGCTGAAAGTCAGGCATTGGACCAGGGGATGCCCTTTAACCTGGCCAGGCTGCTGTTGTTCAGAGATGACAGGCTCAGCCTTTTGAGACTTTTGGAGAGGCTGGAAAGAGGGCCTGTCATCCAGGGACATGTTGGCTATGCTTGAGAGTGTGGTTGGAAGAGCATGGGCTGTGGAGGCAGAATGAACTAGATTCTGACCTCTGACCTCTGGTTACAGCTGCATTTTCACATTTAATCATCTCCATAAATGTGCTTCCTGACAGTGTGGACAGGAATGCAGGACACACGTGCTGGTCTACCGTGAAGGTCAAATGCAGTGGTGCGCTTTCACCCCCTCTGCTTTGCAGATGAGAAGCTGTGAAACTTGGGGAGGGTAAGTGACAATGTGACTCTGAGATCTGAACCCAGGCTCACCCAACTTTACAAATTCTGATGCTTTTCCTATCCCATCAGCAGCCTTTGGATGCTACTAGTTTGAGTCTTTTTGGAAATGGGACTTAGAACGATGAGTTCTTCTCCACGTGTTCATGAAATGTAAATGCAAAGTCATTTGCAGGGACCCTGTGGGAAGTGGCCTGAGCACCTCTGCAGAATCCCATCTGTCTTATGACCACCAGCGCTGTGATCCTCCATTGGGATGTGGTGGGCGCCTGCTCTGTGCCCCAGTCTGTCTCGTGATTGCTGGCGCTGTGATCCTCCATTTCCGTCTCCACTCTTACTGTCATTCAAGCCTTTCTGCACCTGACAGCACAGCAGTCCCTCCGTAGTGTCGCTCAGCAGCTTAACCCCACTGCACTGCCCTTGGGAGAAGCTCCCAGTGTCTCTTGGGGCTGAGGTGATGCCCCTCCTTGACTTGAACCTTCATGCTCCTCAGAGAAATGCCTTTCAACTTGGTGCCATCAGACCCACGTAGACTGCTGAAGCATAGCCAGTTGCTCTGAATTCTTGAATGAGCCATCTTCCCTCTCACGTCCAAGTCGTGGCTCACGCGGTTGACTCTGCCTGGACGATGTTCTCCCTGGCTCTGCATTTTAATTGCCGTGTATCACTCCTGCTCCATGAAGAAGGTGATCAGAAACATCAATCCTCCTCGTATCTCCAGTGCCTAGTGTAGTGCTTCCTCCCTGGTAGAATAAGAAGTTTTAATTGAATTAAATGCATTACTTAATTACAGTGTATAAATTTAGCTGTTTACTTGAGAAAGTTATTTAACATCGCTAGGCTTCTCTGTTCTCATTTTAAAAACAAGACAGTAATACCTGTCTCATAGAGTTGTTATGATATTTGAAATAAATTACGTTTGTAAAGTAACCTCAGATAGGCAAGTCAGACAGCCACATAGCAATTGTTCATCGAATGCCAGCTGTCTACGTCCTTCCCCAGTGGGAGGCAAAAGGTTATCTTTTACCCATGTGTTATTTCTCTCTGTGGAGTGGAACAAGCCCATAGTGAAGGGTCTAAGGAGTGAGGTCTAGCCTCGTTGCTGGCCTCAGGAAAATCCCTGTCATCTCCACGCCTGGCATTGTCCTTCCTTCCTCACAGAGGGAGGCAGGAAGAGGATGAAAGGCACACAGTCACATTACGCATTCTCTACAGTGTAAGGGTTCATCACCTGAGTGTTTCGGCCTCTTGAGTCATCTGGAAATATAGGTTTTAAATCAATTGTGTCATTGCTCTTTCTTCCAAATCATAAATAAAATGGTCAGTGTAGCTTGCCTGCCCCAATATCATTGCCGTTTCCGTAGGAGCATGACGTCTGCTTCCAGCACCATGGCCAGTTCCAGTTCAGCATGCCTGACACGGAGGTGGTTTTAAACACAATTACACTCAGCTTCAGGGAAACTCTGAAACATCCTGTAACTGACCCTTCATGAGAGTCTGCGTTCACTTGTTGTTATCCCTTTGCTTAATGCTGTTTGGGGGATACTTCATTTATCCAGCCCCAGGCATGGCAAGGCGCTTTACTCAAACCCACACAAATTTTGCAGGTAACTACAGCTTATCAATTCGATCGGCAAAACTTAAACACACAAAAATCATTTTGAAGGTCGAATTAAAATATTTCTAAAATGGATAGCACACTGTCTCACCTACGTTATATGAGAAACGTAATGTAATTAGTTATTGATGATATCACATATATATCAATTATTCCATCCTATAAAACAGAGTTACTCTTGGCAGCTGTGGAGCTGTATTACACTGTTTCTCCCTGCACTAAATGACCTAAACATCTAATGATTTCTGAGTTTCACTGGAGTTTATTTTTCTTCTCTTATGGCAAGCGGTTGGCAGTTTTTGCAAGACAGGTTGATGGGTGGTTTATTTTCTTCTTTCTAATTTTTTTTCTGAATTTTAAATAAAAATATAGAGTTAATGCTCATTTATTTAGTGGGAAATATTTATTTTAAGTGAAATGAGTTCTGAGAGAAGTACAAACGCCATACTCCTGGAAAACAGTGAGGCGAATTATTATTTTGGTGCTGGGATAGAGGGCCTCTGGGGAAAGGCGTGGGTCAGGACTAACTTCTTTAGAGAAGTCATCCCTTGAAAGATGGTAACAATGTTGATAGATGAAAAATCCAGAGGTGAATTCCTCTAAGAGGAATAATGTGATTCCAGCTGCCGGGCCACGTTCAGTGTGTCCCAGAAGACAAAAGTCCCAACCCTGGCTCTGCCTAGCCGTTGCATGCCCTTAGGCAGGACCCACCTGTCTCGTTTGTAAATTGCAGCCAACACTGACAGGCTCCTCATGCCGCAGTGAGGCCGCACCAGATCGGAGAAAGAGCCTCAGTTATTCAGGACTCTTTCATGAGAGACCTGATGACCTGGCACATTTTCATTACAGCACGTTTCCTAGGAGTTACCTGCAAACTCAGATTGTTTTAAGGCTCAGGAATACTGCAGGTGCATGTGACGTTGAGGCTGGAGGATCCTTTATTTTGTTTCCTTGAGCCCTTAAGATGTCAAAGGTATAACTTTTCATATGTCCGGTGACCAGAGAGGGAGACGTTCTCTTCACAAAGGCATTTATGTCTAACCTACTCATTACATTCCCGTTGCAAACATCACTCTTGTATTTGACAAGGTTGTAGGTCAGGGCTGGCATTCCGGGCTCAGAGTCCCCACAGAGCAGCAGCTCTTCCATCAGAGAAGGGCATTGCACGGGCTGGGGGAAGACCACCCGGCCTTGGAAAAAGGCCCGCAGTGACAGGCATGAAGAGCAGCCGGATACCAGACGCTGCCATGTGGAAGCATAGAAGAAAAAGAACTGGCAGGTCAGGAAACTCCAGGTAAAAAGAGTCATCTTGCAGAGGAGGGTGGAAGCTGCAGAGTCTCCCCTCCCAGGGGAGTTCTGCCAGTTCCCACGGTTACCACCACGCACACCCCAGGAGGGCCCCGCTGCTCTCTTGAAATCCCATGTTCTTGGTTCTCCTGTATCATAGAGGTGACAGGGTGACATTTTAAAAATCCTTCACAAATCCTAAAGAGACACTAGGAGGGAAAGACTATAGGTTAAAAATAGCCATGTTTCCACAGTGCTGGGGCTTTTGCCCTCCACTGACTGCAATGCCAAAGGCTGCTGCAGCTCCTGGCGGCTGTCCCAGGGGGTCCCTGTCCTCTTGTACCCCTGCTTTCTGTGGAAACTGGACTCCTTGCCTTCCACTCCCTACCTGCCCAGGCCTTCCTGGCATTTCTGGGCGGTGGACTCCCCCTTCTTGGGGACAAATTCCGCAGGAAACCAGGCTGCCCACGTCTGCTTGGCCCCACAGAGAGAGGCGCTGGCTGGAGGTGGAGAGGGGGAGGTGAGGGAAGCTGGCATCCCCCCTATTCTCCTGCCCTGGATGGTGACTGACAGCTGCTGCTGCTCCTCCCTGTGCCTGCCTGTCACTCAGGTCTCATGGGGTGCTCGTCACCCCCTCTTCTTTCTCCCTTGCCTCGATGTGGTCCTTGCCGCTCATCCCTCAGGGCAGTGGCTCCTCCTGGCCGCCCTTTGGCTCTGGCTTCTCAGCCTCCCCATCCCTCCTGACACTAGCACCCTTCATGGAGTCCCCTCAGCCTTCCAAGCCCTGTGTGGTGTCTGCTTCTGACTGGACTCTCATACACATGTGGCATCACCCATGGCTGCCAAATTGTCCTCTCGGCCTCCCTCCTCCTGGGATGGCCTCATCATCAATTCAACCTGATGTTTTTCTCTTCCCCCCTCCAGTGAGATCTTCCCAGATTCTTACTCTTGCTTCCAGCTTCTGACCCGAGAGAAGCACCCGGTTCACAAATGATTCCCACCAGCGCCAGCATCGTGTGCTTCTAACTTTCCCAATTTCAGGTCCGTCACTGCAGCAATAAGGAGGGATTCATCAGGTGAAAATATTTCTCAGCGGGGAAAGTGGAATTGTGAAAGTCTTCACATGGGGGCTTCAGGCTAACGGTGCACCCCTCCCACAGAGGGGCCTGCACTGACTCCAGGGCTCTCCCCAAGTAGATGCCAACCACAGAGCCCCAGGTTCACTTAACATTCAAAAGAGCGTTTGCTGAGCACTTCAGGCAATGATCTTGGTGACTGGGGTACGTAAGTTCGGGTGAAAAAAAAGAGATAGTCACATTGGTTTGCAATCCATTGAGGAAAGACAGAAAATGATGATATTTAAGTTAGCTAAAAAGCATTAGAATTTAAGTTTGGGGGAAATCAAAATAGAGGGTAGAAACTGGTGCAGGGTTTGGAAGCGCCATGGGGTACCCAGGAGTCGTCTGTATTGCACAGGCCAGAAAGAGTAAGTGCAATGGTGTAGGAGTTACTTGAGCGAAGGGGCATTTAGGAATATGGAGAGAGCGTCGCAGGGAGAAGGTGCAGAAGGCACTCCTCTGGGGCCTGAATAGGGAAAGGTGGCCAGGGAGGAGATGGCGGCGGTCAGGGTGGCATCAGGGATGGGTCAAATAGAACCCTGCAGTGTGTGGTGGACACTCGGCCTTTTATCCACAGTGAACTGGGGCTGTTGGGGAATTGAGGGTGATTTTCTGGTACGTGGCTCCCTTAGTCCACGTGGGGAACCGGCTGCAGGAGAGGATGACTGATGTCCACACCCTGCTGGGAGCTCCCGGGTCCTCCAGGTGGGGAGACTGGGAAAGGGACATGGTGTGGAGGTGGAAGGAAGTGACCCCACATTGGCACAGTCAGTGGGGGGGCCACAGGGGTTCCTGATCAACCGTGACATGGAGTGTGAAAACCAAGAAGGCCCCATGCCTCCTGAACAACTGGGGACATCACCCCCAAGGGGCAGATGCTGAAGGAGGAGGAGGGTCATGGAGGGATGTCAGGAGTCCCTTGTGGAAAACTTTCGTTAGAGACATCTGAAACATGGAACCAAGAGGATTCCCAAAGCTCAGCCGCAACCAGGAAATTCTCCCCTAGGCCTCCGAAGCCTGCCTGTGCCCTGAGAGAGGGGCTGTCTCTCTGCCAGAGGCCCCAGCTTTCTGGGTCAACAAGCCGGGGGCTGAAAGGGACATGCTGCGTACAGAGGTCCCCACAGCGCATCCCCACTCCTCCCTTCTCAGTGGGCATCTGCAGTGAGGGAGGGTCACAGGCACAGACACAGCAACCAGACCCACTGCACCCTGAGGCTGCTCCCGCTGCTGGGGCTGCCTTAACAGAGAGGTGGGGATGGCAGTGATGACAATATGGAGGTTTACAGAAATCTTAAAGTCTTACCTGGACTGGGGTTAACACCTGAACTCTCTCTCTCTCTCTCTCTCTCTCTCTCTCTCTGTGTGTGTGTGTGTGTGTGTTTGGGTAAGGATGGTATTTAATTCTCATTTTCCGGGGAAGACTGTCCCACTCCAAACACAAATGAAAATCTGATTCTGCTGTTCATCTTCAAAGGCTGAGATAAAATACTTTCTCCTGAATTAATGATTCCTTGTTTCCTTCTGTTCCTTCAGGCTAATGTTCCGATTGTAGTGGTTATTTCATGGAACCATATCAGAGCTATTACCTTCTCATTAGATTATGAGCACCTTGGGAACAGGGATCTTGTGAATTCAACCTCCATGCCTCACATAATTCCAAGCATAGTCCCTGGCACATCATTGATATTTGGTCAATGAGCAGATGGATTGTGCAATAAACAAACACACCAGAGTGGAAGTCTGTGGTCACCGTCGGTTTTCAGAGTTGGACAATGGGCTTGGAGTAACGCTGCAGGACAGCTTCTTACGCAGATGGCAGTGGCGAGGAAATGTTGGCAAATCCCATCTGAAGACGTATTCTCTGCCGGCCATGTCTGTTCTGCAGCAACACTGCTCTCCCCAGGTTTCCCGTGTTTTCCCTACTTTGACAGCCTAAGGGCTACTCTACTCGACAGAACACCTTCGCCAGGGCCCCTTCGCCAGGGCCCCTTCCCCAGGGCCCCTTCCCCAGGACCCCTTCCCCAGGCTTCCACGGCCACCCAGTTGGGTTCAGCCAATGGTCAACACCACAGGAGGATTGGGGATGGGAGAAGCGGGGTCTTGCTGTTTCTTCATTGTCTCCTCCTGGTTGGGCGGATGCCTCCATGGCTGCAGCTCCCCACCAGGTGGGCCTCCCCAAGGCTCCAGCTGCACAGACCTTGCTTTTGCCTTCGGATCTGAAGAGTGGAGCCCTGCTGCTGTGAATCTCCGTGTTTCAACAGCTCCCGTTGGCTTCCCTGCCTCTGCCATGTTCTCGTTATTAAAGTCTTTGGAGCAACCTGGGTTTGTTGTGTTTATTTCTGGAAACTGGATACCATTTGTGCATGGAGTGTTGAGGATTCCCAGATTCTCCACGGACCTGGTGGCCAATTAACCATGCATCTGTTTTGAATGACGCCTCTGTCTCCCTGGCTCTAGATCCTGATCTGGCCACAGATGCCATGGGTGTGTAGCACGTGTGCGTGCAGAGTGGGTCTTCTAGAAATCGGACTTGAGAACTAGTTTGTGGAGCCCACTGCACAGGTCGTGGGGCCCTGGGGTAAGAGCACCCAGGAGGTCACCCTGCTGTTTGCTTCTGGGTCTTCTCCAGATTCAGCTCTCCCCTGGTCTCCATCCAGTTGGTGAGTGTCAGAGACACCTCCCCGACAGGGAGATGCAGGTCCCCCCTTTCTCGTCATTCTCCAAGTTTCTGCTCCACAGCAGTCCGTGCTGTGTGTCTGCAAGGTTCTCTGGGCAAGGGTCCTACCATTCCCTGATCCTCTATCCCGGCTCAGTTCTCCAAGTATCCATCCCACACAGGGGAAGTGCCGGGCTCTGCCACCCACAGGCAGATTGATAAATGTTGTTTAGCCATTCATTGATGATCTCATAAATATCAATCATTCTGTCCTATAAACCAGCGATACCCTTAATAGCTCTGCAACTGGGTTAGGGCATTTTCCCTTCTCTAAATGTCCTGGAATCTTCTGATCTCTGAGTTTCAATGGGGTTTATCGCTCTTCTCTCGTGAGAACCCTTTGGCAGTTTTTGCAAGGTAGGTTTGTGGGTGATTTGTTTTCTTCTTTCTACTTTTGTGATTTCTTAAATGAAAAAATATGTAGTTCGCACTCATATTATTATTGGAAAATATTTATTTTAAATGAAATAAGTACTAATCGAGGTACAGGCTAGCATCCTCCTGAAAGATGGGGAGAGGAAGGGTCTTGGTGGTGGAATAGAGCTCAGAGCACCGTGTGTGTGTGTGTGTGAGGTGGGGAGAGAGAACTGGACATGGGGGTGGCTGGGAAGTGTTGTTTACGGACTGGGCACCAGGCACAGGCGCTTTGGAGGTGGAGAAGAGGGGCCCGTCTGGTGTTCTAGGAAAGCCTCCTAGAAGGGTGAACACTTGAACTAAGCCCATAAAGAACAGGGTTTAGCCCAGGAGGAAGGCAGGAGCCGGTGCTCTGGACAGCAGGAAATGAAGGTGAAGTGTGTCATACGCAGGATTTCACCAGTGATCTGGTATTTCGAGGTCAAACGTGAAGTGGGAAGAAGGAAGATGGGTCTGGAGGAGGAGAGGAGGCTGTGGCTGTCCCTAAGGTGAAGGGGTTAGAAGCTAAGATCTTCCATCATGGGAGGCCTGCAGGTCAGGAGACCCACAAATCCCAGTCTCAAAGAGATGACAAGCGCTAGAGAATGATCTAATCATAGAAAGTCATTTGAAACTACTCAGTGTCTGTATCCGAGTTTTCCAGAGCAACAGGAAGCATTTATAACCCATCAAACACTCCCTAGGATTTCCGTTCCCAACTTCCCAATTCTTTCCGATTCCAGAGGCCATCTTAGGCTAACATGGTGAAACCCCATCTCCACTAAAGATACAAAAATTAGCCAGGCATGGTGGTATACCCCTGTAATCCCAGCTACTCAGGAGGCTGAGGCAGGAGAATCGCTTGAGCCCAGGAGGCAGAGGTTGCAGTGAACTGAGATCACACCACTGCACTCCAGCCTGGGCGACAGAGCAAGACTGTGTCTCAACAACCAAAATTATTTGATAAGAGCGGTCTTCTCTTTCCCTCTCCCAAGGAGGTGGTGGCCATTTGCTGATGGGGAATTTTATTCTGGTAGAACTTCCTTATGTGAGTGAATGAGTAGAGTGCCTCAAGGATAGAGGCGTTTACATCAGAGGGAACAAGCCCTTTCCCAATCCCTCTCCTCTTTGGTCCCTGCCGGTACTGTCTTCACTGACTAACAAGACAGATCGGATCATCTTCCAACAGCAGCCCTCTGCTTGTTCCCAAATTCTATTTGAATATCTCCAGCATGACTCTGGGGAAAGGTACAGTTTCTTCCAGCCAGGAAGGGGAACCCACAGCAAATCCTGTTCTACACCAGCCTCCGGATCCGAGATGCCTGCATGTCAAGCAAAGTCCACCGTGGTGGCAGAGAACACCCAAGGCCTCCCCTACCAGACGGTGCCTGAGCCGCTCCCTGCTCCCACCAGGGACACAGGAGAGACAGGCAGGAAAGAGAAGGTCTCCGGGCCACTCCTGGGGGCAGAGGAGCCGCGCAGATCACTAGACAAGCACACGGGTGTGCAGACAAGCAGGCTGTGGGTGCATCGGCTCAGCCACACGGAGGGATGTTTGCCTCCAGAGCCGGCAGCAGAGTCGTGCCCTTCACTTCACAGTGGGCTCAAGGCTGCTCTGGCCAAATACTGCAGGAAGTGGATAAAGAAATGGAGCCCCAGTGCTGAGGGTGCCTGTTCCTGACTGAGCACGCCCTGCAATGGGGGGACCTCGGGAGGCAATGAAGAGACAAGGAAGATGCTGCTGTACCGAGAGGAAGCCCAGATACTTGTTGGCTCATCTGAGGGACTCAGGGTGTCCTGTTCTGGTGTCTTGTCAACCCTCATCACCCTGAGGGTGACACCGAGGCTCTCAAAGGGGACGGGACCTGCCCAGGAGTCACAGCCCACCTCGTGTTTCCCACATCCAGTTGCCTGCTCTGTGCTAAGCTCCTCCTTGTGTCCAGCAGGGCCTAAGGGCCACAGACAACATGGAGGTTATGACTCTTAAGGGGCATGTTTCATCCAGAGTCTATTTACAATGCTGAGGCAGGTGGAGGGAGCCTCAGGTAATGGCGATCGTGGTTCACCAACCACCGGGCTAGTGGGCAGGCACGGGTCTCTGCTGCCTGGCCCGGGGCATAGCCAGAGGGACCAGGTATCAGGACCAGAGTTTCATGAGTGGGGGCTGCCTTGAGTGGAGCAGTGACCTTGACATGAGAAACAGAGACCTTGGTGTGATGGACCCAGGGGCATGACTACCTCTCCTCACTCTCTTTTCTCCCCACTCTCCTTCCAGGGCTCCTATTGGCCAGAGCCAACCAGAAGGAGGAGAGCAAGAAGCCATGGACACTGTCTGCGTCCACGCCACAACCTCGCAGGCATGGCCAGGTGGAGCGGTGGGTGGCCCAGCCTGGGAGAGAAGCCGACCCTGCTCAGCCCACCCCTGAGATCACGCAGCTGGCACTGGCGCACACTGGGGGGACTCTGGGCCCTGCTCTCACCGCGTGAGTCTGAACAAGCCACCTCTTCTCTCTATGCTTTAAACGCCTCACCTGTAAAGTGGAGATAAAACTGCAGCTCCTCCACGAGGCTTCCTTGAGGGCTAACGAAGTAACACGCGCACGGCAGCTAACACGCGGCAAGGGCTCGGCCGCCGTGCGCACCTCAGCCTCCCCCTGGGCTGCAGACCCAGCACCTGGGGCCTCACCTTCCCAGAGACTGGCCCCGGTGGTAAAGCGGCCGCGCGAACTTCCTAGGAGTGAGGGACGAGGGTGAACAAAGGACATGGGAGGGAACAAGGGCACATTTCCTACCCCTTAAATGCAAACAGCTCTTCAAGGTCCCAAGAGCACTTTCAACTGAATGGCACATTGATGCCGTGAGGCCGCTGGAGAAGGTGCGTTGCCTGAATGGTGCAGACAGAGCTCCTGAGGCTCACAAAGGCTGGGCAATGTGCCCAAGGCCGCATGGCTTGTTACCTGCGGTGCAGCCGTCAGTCCTGGATCTGATTCCAGATTCTGTGTATCTGCCGTGCACATGTGTGTCTGCATGCAGCCTGAGGAAGCAGGCATATCTGCCTATGCTAATGCATGCACTTGACACACACAGAGCCTAGGCGTGTGTGTCTGTGCTCAGCCTCCCCACAGGTACAGCAACCCCCCCAGGGCAGGCATTGTGCCTGATGCACCTTCGCCTCCAGCAGCGGCAGTCAGGGCTCAGCCCACGTGTGGGCCAGTGCAGCATTTTCTCCAGAACCTGGTCCAGGGAGAGGAGGAAATCTTCTGCCTGACTCTGAGAACTTATAGGAGGAGGAGGGACAAGTGTGCTCTTATCCACATACTTTTTCTCCCTCCTTGCTGAGGTTTTTCTACCTCTACACGATTAAAAAATGGCAAATAAATTAGCATATGAAAATATGTAGCAAGGGTGAAAATGGCCCTGCAGGAGGTCACAGCCATAGTTACAGTGTTCCAGGTTTCCAGGTGTACCTGCCACTCCAGGCTGAGTGGAAAGAAGGCATCCCCGGAAGGGCACCGTCTCAGTGTTGGCAAGGCCAAGGCTCCTACATGACTTTGTTCCCAGAATCAGTGTGACGGTCCCATGAAGGATGCTTCAGTTTTCCAGCCATCTCCTCTCCTGGGTGTGGGCGCTGCTGGCAAGCAAATCAATTGGTCCCACAGCTCTGCCATCCAAGACACAGAGCTGAGGCGACATCCCCCAGAGAACCCCACAGACTCACGCCTGGGCACCTGGGCCCGTTCGACGCAGAGCAACAGGCAGGCACTGGGCGTGCTGTCAGCTGAGCAGTGAAAAGGGACAAGCTGCTATGTCAAAAGTGACACGCCGGCTTCTGCTGGTCTTGCAAAAGAGCTCTGCAGTGATGTGACTGCAGCTGACATCCCGCAACGGCAGCGGCTGGTTTCTGTGCTGGATTGAAATGCATCCAGCTCCCTGCGTTCACAGCGATGACTTCCAATGCTAATTCTCAGCGAGCCGGGCATGAAATATATTCACAGGCGCTGCTTGGTGAAGGCCCTTTGGAGTTATTTGAGGTACCTGTGATGAAAACATCTGTGCCACTTGCTTTTGTGCATTTTTGTTCCCTTCGTTTCAATTATGCAAAGAATCTTTGGGCAAGAGCAAGAGAGAGGGGGAGAGAGAGAGTTTGCTGATGTAGTCTTTTTCCTTTTTGATAAGAGTGAGTGCCTGGTCTGATGCCTGAACGGGGGAAGCATAAGAAGAGAGGGGCAGACTTTCATCTTCCACAAAGACACAGGGACGTGCTCTGCCTCATGCAAATGAGCTGTTCTAAAAGCGTCCCTGTGTCCTGCTGAGCCGCCTGGGCTCCCTCAGCCCTTCTCTCCGCAGGACAAATAAAGGGTGAGTTTACTGAGCTTATGTCTGTGAACATAAGTAATTGAGGGGGATGCTGGCAGCAACGAGGGCGGGCGGCTGATGCCGTGGAGGAAGCCCACCACCTAGGGCGGCGCGCACACGTGTGCTGTGCGATTCCAGCTAACGTCTTTCTTTCTGGCACTGCAGCCTCGAAGAGCCTCTTCTCTCCACTGAAGGTCTACCCATTTGTTCTCTCCTGAAGAATGTGGCCCAAGTATGGGGTCTACAAGAGGTTACCAGAGATTTAAGACTCAGAGATGGGCCAGGGTCCCCTCGAGGCAGAGACGAGCTTGGAATCCAGGTCTTCCGATCTCATAGGGACTGCGGTTGGGAAAAGTCCCTGGGAGCTGTTTTTTCAAGTGCTGACCGAGTTGGTGGGCCCATCCCATCCCAGGGCCCCCGGTGTGGGGTGCGACAGACACCTTACCCGTCTGCAGACTTTTCTCGTCTACCCTGAGCTCCCAAATCTAGTCGCTAATGGTTTCACAGGAAGCATGCCTCGATCCCTGGACTGCCTGAGCCATCTCAGCAATGGTGGGAGACACAGGAAGAGTCTGCTTCCTATTATTCTGAAAGCAGGAGCCACAGGCAGGGGCAGCACAGTCTGAGTTCTCAGTGTCTGTGTGTGGTCCCTCGACGTAGAACAAGGGCTCCCAGGAGGCTGGTCACTGAGGACGAGGACAGCACTGCCCACACTGGGGAGGAGAAGAGGCTGAGCATTTCACTCAGACACTCAGGCACAGTCTCCAAGCCCATGCTGCCCCCACGCCATGAGGGCCCCAGTCGAGCACCATCTCCTGAGCTGGGATTTGTGTGGGAATCTTCTCTCTCCTCTGCATAGCTGGGTGGCTCTCTTGTGCCCTCACGTGCCTGCACCAAGACCAGCTCTCCCTCTCTGCCCTCCTCAGTGACCACGAACTCCTTGCCTTCTGGTGAACGAGTGGGCGGCACTGTGAGATCACAGCTCGGAGGCTGTGTGGGTGGAGTTTGTGCCTCCTGCCCCTGTGCTGAGTTTCCACAAGAGGATGGGGTCCTTCACCGGTGGCCCCAGCCCCTCAGCCGAGTTCCTGATAAAATTCCTTGTCGATTTGCCACAGCTGCTGTAACAGATTCCCATGATCTCAGTGGGTGCAGAGCCACCTATGCCGATAGTCACCGCCGGGATGGGAGGAGTCCTGGCGGCCAGGCGTCTGTGTCAGCAGGGCCGTGCTCCTTCGGAGCCTCTGGGGGATTCTTCACCTTTTTCCGATCTGAGGCACCAGCCAGAGTCCTCGGCCCAGACCCCTTCCTCCCCCCTTGACAGCTCGCCAGGAGCACCTCAGCCTCTCTCTGGCTTCAGCCTTTGCCCTCTCACTCCTGCTCTGACTCCTACAGGGACCCGAGTGATTGCCTTGGGTCCCCTGGATAATCCAGGATAATCTCCTCAATCCTCAAATTCTTACTTTAATCGCATCTGTGAGTCTCTTTGCCAGTGAGGTGACACATGACAGGTCCCCGGGCAGGTCATGGACACCACTGGCGTCGATGGTTCTGTCTGCCCAGGCTCCCTCCCTCCAGGGTTGCCGCTGGTGGGTGCCTCACTGCTCTGTGGCTTCCTGCTCTCTGCTGAGCCTTCAGAGAGACAGAGAGACACCCTCCAGCGACATGTTTCTGCTGGCTCCTCTGCATGGCCCATCTGGGCTCCCCGCATTGGCATCTCCTTCTCTGAGCTCAGGTCAACAGCCCTGAGCTGCCTGCACCCCTTCTCCTTTTTCCCATCCAACAAGACTGCTGTTGAAGAGTGGGAGGGTGATGCGGATATCCCTGCTGGCGGATGGACCCGGCAGGGAAGGAGAATGTCCCCTCAGCTCCCTGCTGCCCACAGGCCATGCAACTCTGACCTGCACATGTGCTCTCTGTGCTGCAAACCATCGCCCACTCAGACCAGTTTCCTCCAGCAGCTCCGGAGGCTGTGGACAGCAGGCCCTCGGCTGGCCCACCTTGTATCCCCTGTGCCCTGCACTGAGCCGGTGCTGAGGTCGACACCTACTGGTGAGGCTCACACCAGGCATTCCCTGAGCCTCCTTTTTTGTGGCTCTCATTGCATTTTGATGAAATTATTTATTTAGCCATTGCTACATTTTCTGTTATGGTATCCGTGTACCAAGTTCTCTCTCCTCAGACCAGGAGGCGTGTGCAGCAGGCCTGGGAGGTGCCCCCAGTGGCTGCCGAGGAGGCCGGGGGAGGGCACAGAGGCGGCTGGGTTGACCCCCAGCGTTGTGAAAGCACCATTCCTCCAGGGCGTTTCCCCACATGGGCCTCTTCCCTCCTCCTCTGCCCTCAGGGCCTGTTCTGCTGCCGCCGCCCTCTGATTACGGAGAAGTGGGGCACCCAGCTAAGAAACCAGCAGCTCACAGCCAGTGAGGACAAGCTTTGTACTTGAAAAGAAAAAGAAAGAAAGAGGGAAATTTTCAACATAAAGACCTGGACTGTAAATGGAAGAATTTCAGGCCCAAAGCAAATAAAATCTGGAAGTAACAGGCCGGTCCCCACCGTCAGGCTCTGTCTGACTCCACGGTCAGAACTCCCTGCATCCGCCTCCTCTCTTCAGGCCTCAGCGGGCTCAGGTGGAGCGTGAGGCCGGAGTGCACAGTGTGGGTTCCAATGGTCCAGATCCCTCCCAGCCCACCACTTCTGACAAGGATGCAAAGACCCCAGCAAGTCTGAGAGCCCCGTTTCCACCCGGCTGGAGGGGTCTGACAGGGTCACGGGAAGAGCCCAGCCTTGCTGGAATCTGCTGGTCGTGGATGAACAGTCACCCCAGCACTTCACTTGCCTTCTCTGTCCTCCAGTTTCCTCATCTGTAACGTGGTTATTCATACCCAACTCGCAAGGTTTTCATGGGAAGGACGCTCAGGACAGCGCCCGGCATGCAGTCCTTACTCAACAATGTGGATTGCTTCCTTTTCCCTAGTGTCTCGCTTCAGTCTTGTTCCTAGGACAGAGTTATCCACAAAGAAGTGGGATCCTAGGGAGGGAAGGAGGAATGAGGGGAGGAGTGAACGGCAACCTGTGTGGCCAAGACATCGCTCAGGAATGTCCTTGACAATGCCGGGCACGGTGGCTCACGCCTGTAATCCCAGCACTTTGGGAGGCCGAGGTGGGCGGATCATGAGGTCAGGAGATCGAGACCATCCAGGCTAACACGGTGAAACTCCGTCTCCACTGAAAAAAAAAATACAAAAAAAATTAGCTGGGCGTGGTGGCAGGCGCCTGTAGTCCCAGCTACTCGGGCGGCTGAGAAAGGAGAATGGCGTGAACCCGGGAGGCAGAGCTTGCAGTGAGCTGAGATGGTGCCACTGCACTCCAGTCTGGGAGACAGAGTGAGACTGTCTCAAAAAAAAAAAAAGGAATGTCCTTGACCGCAGACCCTTCCGAAAGACAGCTAGAAGCTGGGATCAAACACAATCGCCAACCTGATTTTTCAGCACACATTTTTTGGCAATCAGTGTGTGTGTGTGTGTATGAGATGGAGAGAGGGTGGAGGACGAGGGAGCATTGGTCTCAGGCTTTTCAGAAAGGAGGTGGATCTGGGGAGTCCTTTTCTCTTCTAATTATTTCTGGATGGCTGCTGTGTTCTCTCCCTCCTATCTTACCGGCCTCGTGCAAAGTGTCTATAATCGATAGCGGCTCAGGCTGAGAGCTCTTGGAAGGAGCCAGCAGAGCCACTTTAGCTGCCAGGCAGGATGGAGTCTGAGGTATTGGGCAGAGACCCAGGCTGGGGAAGTGGGCAGCCTGCCGCACCCCACGGCTGCTCCCGTCCCATCCCAACCCATGCTTGCTTGTTTTGCCCGGATCTTGAAGACACAAAGGAATGAACCAGCAGCAACTCCAGGGCCTCCATGGACCTTGCCGTGCCCCTGCACGGTGTCTCATTTAGTTTCCCAACAACCCTGAAGGGTGGATTTTATCCTCCTCCTCGTGAAAAGCATGGGTGAGGCGCTGTCCTGAGGACAGAGCTGGGGTTTGCCATCTCCTGACTGCAGTGGCAGAGGTGGGAGCTCTGCCCGCAGGCAACACAGGGGAAGGCCACAGGGGCCCTGGGCTCCCATGTGCTGAGTGCCATGTGTGGCTTGTGAAGTCTAACGTTGCACCTGCTACCCTTCCAAAGATGAGGTTGTTGTGTGACAAGATCTCACCCTTGTGGGTTGAGGCTGCAGCCCCCTAGTGCCTGCTGCTTACCCTGCTCCTTTTGGGGCAAAAGGGGTGGGGATTATGTCAGTCAGTTTTATATCATTTTCTCCAAAACCAGTTTTGTGACCCTGACCACTGTGACTTTAAAGAGGGTTTGGTGCCTGAGCCAACAAGAGCCTTCCACAGCAGCCTGGGGAACAGCCATAACCAACCTGGCCAGACTGTGCTCAGAAGGCTGCAGAGAACCAAGCTTGGCTGCAAGAGCAGGCACCAGCTCCTACAGAGCCTTGGCCGAATGTGCCTGGTGTGCTCTGAAATAGCCAAACTATAATACGGGTCCTCTTTCTTCACAGCGAAACACAATACTCGTATCAGCCTAGTTAATCATGAGAAATTAGCAAGGGAATGAAGTCAGGTATGCTTCCTCCGTTTTTCAAATTGCAAGGATGGATGTGTTCTTAGCATCTTGCAGGCTTGGTGAGGGATGAATATGACAAAGCCCCTGCCTTTAAGGTGCTCACAGCTGGGAAGCCCATCCGGAGCCCCTGCCTCTGCTGCTAGTGCACAGGACAGGGCTCAGAGAGCAGAGAGGGAGGAGGACTGGCCACTCCCAGGGATGGCCAGATGACTGCATGGAGAGATGGGATGGGCACTTGGAGGCCCACCTGGGAGCACCATTGCTAATCCCACTGCCCAGAAACCTGCCCACAGTCACAGAGGGAGCAGCAGAGGCTGAGTCAGCTGGATTCCACAGGCTGCAGGGTTTGCATCCTGTCTTCCCCCACCACCCACCACCGTGGACCTTTCCTCTTAATTTAAGGAAGGTGCTTCCTCCAGGCAGGAGAAGAGGTGGTGCACACAGGGACGGGTGGGGACAGCCTGCTAGGTGCACATCTTCTTGTTTCCTTATCTTCCCAACAAACAGAGCACCAGAGTAGTAGCTGAACGGAAGGGGAGTGTGCTAATCCCAGATTTGCTTTAGTAAATCCCATCAACTATAAGATATTTATGTACCTCTAAAAAGATGGCATCAACTACATTTGACACGCCATTGATGTTAAAATATATTTTTCAATGAGTACCTTAGAATTGATGGAACAGCTTAGTAGCAGTGTGCTTTTCAGGCAAACTCTGCTGTGCCTCCATTTAGTCATCTGTGACATGGGAAAGACAATGCCACCCTACAAGTTGAGAGACGTGGTGTCCAGTGATGATGACCTTGGTTTGTGAACCCTGCAAAAGTACCTTTCGCTAAAAAAAGCCCGGGGCCTCACTTTGGCCCTCCTGCCATCATCCAGCAGATGGACAGGCCCTTGGAATCAGGATGGTCCTTCGAGGTGCACCATCACATGGCAAGCACTTGCTCTTGTCCGACCTGGCCCCACGTGCTGCATCTGAGCCTTGTCTGGCCTGGCCCCATGTGCTGCCTCTGGGCCCTTGTCTGGCCTGGTCCCTTGTGCTGCATCTGGGCCCTTGTCTGGCCCAGCCCCATGTGCTGCATCTGGGCCCTTGTCTAGCCTGGCCCCACGTGCTGCATCTGGGCCCTTGTTTGACCTGGCCCCATGTGCTGCATGTTGGCCCTTGTCTGGCCCAGCCCCGTGCTCTACATCTGGGCCCTTGTCTGGCCTGGCCCCGTGCGCTGCATCTGGGCCTGCCCTTGTTTCCAGGGAAGGGAGATGGGAGGAAATCAACATGCCTCTAAGTGCAGCTCAGGATCCGTGTGGTTCAAGCCACTCTCGGGGTTGGTCTGTCCTAGCATTTGGGCACTGAATAACGCAGACAAGAGGCTCTCACTCCATTAATTATTAATTGTACTTTTTGCATTTCTAAGGACAGCAAAGAGACGAGCTCTGAGGCGGAAGAGAGGGAGACTGGAAGGATCAGCAGACAGAGCTGCCCCCGTGCTTGCCCCTGAGGGACTTCCCCGACTCCACTCCGGTCATGTCCTCAGACCTGGGATATGCGACAGAGAGCCTCTCCACCCTGAGTGTGGGTTTGCACGTACGGGTGTGGGGAGGCAAAATTTCCAAGTGCACGGTGGGAGGGGGCTGTCTCTACTGGGAAAGAGCAGGAGGCTGGCTCTGGAAAGAGCCTTTGTCTCTGAGCCCAGCCTTGCCCGAGCCACCTGTGCTGTGGACTCTGGAGAAGGTAAAGAGCCAGCCCCGCGTGGGACCTGCAGGTGACGTCCCTGTCAGCCGTGGGGTGCGAAAGTCACTCTCCCTGCACACGTTCTGGGGATTTTGCCCATGTCTGCTGTTCTTCTCAGCAGCCCTCTCTACTGCCAGCCAGCGACTCCAAGCCCCCCACGCCCACACCCACCAAGGGCCGCAGTAGCTCTGTGGGACATGCGGGCCCTCCGAGGACAATGAAGGCTGGTGGGGGTCACCCTCTTCTGAGAGAACCAGAATCCTTTGCTTCCCATGCGTATTCCCCTGTTATCTTCCTAATGTGTTCCTTATACTGGAGAGGTAGAATTAAAAAATAAGAAGAGGAAAAAGAAAAGAGAAATCTTTTGCCTTAGTTGCACTTAGTTTAAATTGTCTCCTTCCAAGACGCAGGGGAGGGTTCACCGTGATCACCATTATTATTAGAGTCTGCTCTAGAGGGGAAGGGGGGACGGAGAGGAACCAGACAGGGCTGGAGCGTCCTCCCGACTGTGACCTTGGCACAGCCTGACTGTGAAGACAAGGACCAGCCTAGGTCTAGGCCTGAAGGAGGAAAAAAAGTTGCCCGGCAAGGACCCTGCATCTCAGGGTCTTCCCACATATTTCGCCAGATAGTAAAACTGAGTTCAAAAAGGAAAGTGTCTTGCTCCAGACCTCAAAGCCTGTTAATAACAGGGCAGGCTGCCACAAAATCAGCTGAGAGAATGATCCTAAACTCTGAAATGGATTATTTATTACTCACAAAACCGTAGGCTTAAAGGCAGGCATGCAGATAACCAATTAAAGAGCCTTAGCTGGTGTTTTATCATCCTGCCCTCCCAGGTGCTGGGGGCCCAGTCAGGAGGGGCTCAGGTCTGCAGAGGCCCTCTCTCACCCAGCCCCTGTTTCGTTCGGCGTTGAGGTCTCAGGCCGCTGCCTCTGTCACAGACCTGCGTACAGAACCCCAGCTGGCTTTGAGAGGACTCCAGGTGTCTTCGCCGTGTCTACACCTGGTTTGTGTTATCTACCCAGAACGCAAGGTAGGAAATCTGGGTTTCTATCTAAAGTGCTTAATGGTAATTATGTGATCACCATGCCTCTGATACATTATCTGATTTTCATATCCACTCCAGTCACATGAGACAAGCGTTCTTTTTATTTCTTTTCTTTTTTCTTTTTTTGAGACGTGGTCCCCCTCTGTTACCCACACTGGAGTGCAGTGGTATGATCTGGGCTCACTGCAACCTCCGCCTCTTGGGTTCAAACGATTCTCCTGCCTCAGCTTCCCGAGAAGCTGGGATTACAGGCATGCGCCTCCACACCCAGATAATTTTTGCATTTTTAGTAGAGACGAAGTCTCACCATGTTGGCCAGGCTGGTCATGAACTCCTGACCTCAAGTGATCCGCCCACCTCGGTCTCCCAAAGTGCTGGGATTACAGGTGAGAGCCACTGCGCCTGGCCTGAGACCAGCATTTCTATCTTTGCTTTACAGAGCAGGAAGGTAGAGCTCAGGGAGGTTCTGGGAGGCTCCACTGTGGCTCTGACTCTGGCTGTGAGATTCCGCACTGGCCTGGGCCTCTCCCAGGAACCACACTGCGCAGGTCATTGCTGGTTCAGTCCTTCTCATGTCAATTCATTGCCATTTCCTCGTTCTCGGTGTGTTTGCTCCCGTTTGCTCTTATGTCCACTTTACATTGCAGAGAAGTGTTATCATGAACCATTTCCCTAACTGTGGGCACTGTATTGTTTTTATTTTTAATACCATAAATAGCAATATAGTGAACATCCTGGTAAATACAGTTTTATTCTTGTTTTAGATTATTTAATTAGGAAAAGTTCCCCAAAGTTCCTTGACGGCTATTGCTTCCTGTATCATTTTATTCCACGTTGACTTTTACCATCAGCGTACGGCAATATATGTAGCACGCTCTCTCACTCACGAGTAACAACCTGGATTATTCATCTTTTAAACTTTGATTGCCGAAGGGAAACAAAGCCTCTCCTTTCTCCCTCATCACTTGGATCCGTGGCGCAGTGGGACAGCGCTCCCAGCTCTGTGCGCCATCTTTATTTCCTCCTCTGGGAATTATTTGTTCCAAGCAGGAGGCTCAGCAGTGAGTGGGGGCTGAATGGAGACCTGCATTCCAGGCCTGGTGTCCTAGGTGATGAGGCCTCCAGCCAGAGCATCTCTCCTTCCTCACAGCCCAGATGCCCTTGAAGCCAAGGTCACGTCCCTGAATCTTCTGCCCATCCTCGTTCCTCACCACTGGCTCCTGCGGGTGGTGCAGCGCCCACCTCCTTCTGTGCTCCGGCCCTGAAGCCTGTGTCCCTCCACACAGACAAGGCTGGAGCATCTTCAGTGAATCTATCGCAGGCAACGTGACTGTTTCCTGATGCCTATGGTGTGGTCAAATCCCTCCTTCCACCCCGGGCCTCTGGACTGGAAGGCTGTGGTCATGCTGGTTCTTGCAGCCCTGATCTCCCCTTGGGCTCCTGGTGCCACGTCGTGCCTGTCCAAGCCACTCAGCTTCAGGAGGAAGAGGTGTTTGCCCTGCTGGTTCCCTGCAAAGTATGTAAGTGTGCGTCAGGTGGCAGCTTCCACATGCAGGCAAGTGCGACCTCACCCACAGTGCATCCACGGCACATGAGCAAATGTTTCCTTTCAAGCACAGGAGGGCGATGCCATAGTCTTTTGATCTCTCAAGAAAAAATGCGCACTGGAAAAATGCAAGGTATTATGGTTACTTGTATAAAGCTTCTTACCTGTGCAGATGGGCCTCAATAACCATAAGGAGCATCAAATCTAAGGAAGAAACGTTCTCAATTAATTCTAAGTTGGAAGTGAAGAGAGAGGATTTGATATCAGAAAGGATGCCATAAAAACTGTCATGTGTATATCATTTAAAAACGGATGCTGACTCTGGGCTTGAACCACCAGCCCAGGGAATATAGCACCCTTTTCCCATCACCCACAGCGGAAGTCACACAGAATGTGAGCAGCCGTTAGGTGCATGCCCGGCAGTGCCAGCTCTGGGGGGCTGCGGGAGAGGAGCCCAGGTTGGAGCTCAGGGTTCCTGGTCCTGGTGCACGCCTGGCAGTGCCGGCTCAGCGGGGCTGCGGGAGAGGAGACCAGACCTGGAGCTCAGGGTTCCTGGTCCCGGCTGCCCCCTGAAAGTGTCCTTGATCATGCCGAGGTCTTGGGTATCACGGGGCACGCCCTCAGGCTCATCGGGTCAGGTTCAGGACGTCACTTCCAAGAGCTAGTATCATATCCACAGAACTGGAGCTAGAGCGGAAGCTATCCCTCTGTAACAGTTTCCCTCTTTGTAAAATGGGAGTAAAGCCCCTTAAAGCCTTCATTCTTACCCTGGAAAGTGATAGAGTTCTACGACTGTAGAATTCTAGGTCATTAGCCCCATGCTATTGAGGACCTCCTCCTCCTTCCTGCTTTTTACAGAGGATGCCCCGTCCCCGTCATCTTCCACCAGTGCACAGTGTGGATTATTTCATGGGCTCGTCTTTGCCACATCCGGGCTCTGGTGGCTACTTCAGCCTGTGATTCTGTCGCTGCTGGGTGTGACCTGCATAAGCAAATTGGTCACAGTGGTGTGGCCATCCAGGCACCTCGCTATCCCACGCCTCTCCCGAAACCCATCACCACCCTCGCTGGACCCAAACCCACTCCTCCTTGTGCATCGTCAAAGACTGTGCAGTTCTCAAACCAGAACATCCACACATCCTGGGTTCCCTTCCTGACCATGGTGGGCTATTTAGCAGCAAGTCCTGTTACTCTGTCTCCTTCACTTACCCTCCTGCAGCCTCAGCTGCTTAGGACACCTTTGTCTCCGGCCTGGAGCACCACCACAGCCTCCTAGGAGGACTCTTCTGGTTTCACTCCCTCAAATCCATCACAGAGAGATCTTCCTGGGGGAGATGCTTTAATTTTTTTGTTTTCAAATTTGTTATATTTTTATTAATAAATGATAGCTATATATATGTATGGGGTACAATGTGTTTCAGCATATGTATATATACACATTGTGGAATGAACAAATCAAGCTGATTAAAGTACCTGTCACCTCAAATGTTTGCCATTTCTTTATGGAAGAACATATTTAAATCCTCTCTTAGGGTATGCCGGTCAAAGGGAACAGTTTCAGATAGGTAGCAGGAATCAGCTCTGGTGACCTATTGCACAATATGGTGACTCTAATAAATAATAACATATATTCCTAGTGAAAATCTTGACCAAGTCACTTCTCTATTTAGAATATTCAGAGGCACTCTGCAGCCCACAGGGTAAGACCCAAACTCCAACTTGATGCGTGAGCCCTTGATGCCAGGTGCCTGAGCACCTTTGCTGCCTGTGTCTACTGAGCCTCTGCCCCTGCACCCAGCCACCTTCACACATACACTCCTGCTGTGCAGCACCTGCCTCTGGAATTGGTGAGTGTGGCCATCTGGACTGAGGTGCCAATGTTCCCTCCGTTTCACCGACTCACCCAAGCGTCATGACTTTCAGGGAGCCATCCAGACTCCTCCTGGCTCTGGGTGGGGCATACATCCCTGGTGCTCCTGTGTGCCTCCTCTGTGCTCCTGTGCATATCTTCAGTGCTCCTGTGTGCGTGTCTGGTGTTCCTGTGTGCATCCCCAATACTTCCTGTGTGCATCCCCAGTACTTCCTGTGTGCCTCCTCAGTGCTCCTGTGCATATCTTCAGTGCTCCTGTGGGCATCACTGGTGCTCCTGCGTGTATCTTTAGTGCTCCTGTTCACATCCCCAGTGCTCTTGTTTGCATTCTTGGTGCTCCTGTTCACATCCCTGGTGCTCTTATTCACATCCCTGGTGCTCCTGTGCACATGCCTGGTGCTCCTGTGTGCATGTCTGGTGCTGCTGTGCACATCCCTGGTGCTCCTGTGCACATCTTCAGTGCTCCTGTGTGCATGTCCGGTGCTCCTATGTGCATCCCCAGTACTCCTGTGTGCATCCCCATGCTGCTGTGTGCATTCTCGGTGCTCCTGTGCACATCCTGGTGTTCCTGTGTGAGTCATACACATTTCCACGGCCACCCCTCTCAGTTGTATTTTTACTCTCTGCTTCCATGGTGACTCCTCTAGATGGACGAGCCCTCCAGTGTGGATCCTTGTGTGTGCAGGCTCAGGGAAGTTCAAGCTCAAGGCACCCTTGCTGAATGACTCGCTCTCACCTTCCTCAGACCAAAATCTACCTGAGTCTGAGTTCTCCAGAGAAACTGAGAGAGAGAGAGAGAGAGAGAGAGAGAGAGAGAGATTGATTTCAGGGAGTTATTTCACTCCCTCGTGGGGCTGGGAGATCTGAAGTCTGAAGACCAGCAGGCTGGAAACTCAGGTAAGGTCGATGTTGAGTCCAAAGGCAGTGGGAGGCAGAATCTGCCTGTGGCTCACCGTGCGGCTCTTCCCTGTCTGCTGGGAAGGGAGGAGGCTGTCGTCACCTCCATGGCCACCTTTTTTCCATCTCAGCCTTGAGGACCATTGTCTTATCTCTACTTATTTTACTGGGAGCTCATCAGAATTCTCAACATCAGGACCTTAAAATAGAAGTTCTTTCCCTTCCTCCCTGTGCCCCCCCTCCTCCTCCTCCCTCCCACCAGTACCTGTTTCCAGCTCCCTGGAGGCTGCAATGCCCCTCTGCCCTGGCTTTGACCCTCATTTCACTCACCTGGGCCTGACTGTCAAGAGGCTCTAGATTTCTACTGGGCCAGAGAGGATCACCTCTGACCTCAGCACAGCCCCCTCACCAATGCCAGTCCCGGGTTCTCCCACTTCCCACTCTCCCTGCCTTCCCTCCCTGAATGCTGAGTTTTACTGGGAAGTCATAAAAATGCAGAAAGTGACAAGGCCAAGAAGAAACTATGTTAACACCTAGCAGAATTTTGAGATACCCCGCCTCTTGTTCCTTCTTGAGGCCAGACGAGGACCCGACGGTCTGAATAAAGCAGAAGAATGGATGAGAAGATTGTGACAGGCTCTTCTCCTCGGCGTCTTCCTGACAGCTCATACCCCGATTCTTGTTCTCATTTTATTCTCTCTTTCTTTCACTTTTCCAGCTCTGCCCCCGTCTTTACCACTAAATCTGCAGTGTCTATTGCTGGCCATGCTCTCCCCACTCCAGACGCCTTTCGGCCTG
The DNA here is from genome assembly GCF_003255815.1 of Theropithecus gelada. Lineage (NCBI taxonomy): Eukaryota > Metazoa > Chordata > Mammalia > Primates > Cercopithecidae > Theropithecus > Theropithecus gelada. The sequence goes on along the minus strand of NC_037681.1, from coordinate 23,150,238 downwards.
CATTGAGGAGAGAGGCACTGGCCCTGACTGGGGGCTTCCACGTGTGCAGGGGCCGCCCGCGGTGAGGTCTCTGCAGCATGACGGGGCTGGAAGCCGGCAGCTTTGTTGTGGTTTTCTATACATCTTGTGTTTGGCAGCAGCCAGGCCTTTTCCCCAGCAGTCAAGGTAAGACTGTGTGGCCGTGCCCTGACCACCACCGCTCCTGGAGCTGGGCTTCAGGAGAGAGCCGGGGTCTCCGTGAATATTACGTAGACATTTATTTAATCTCCTTTCCAACCTCGCACCCCGCTGACCTCTACCGGGCATGTGTTTCTGAAAGCAAGCTTTGTTGAGTGTGCTCCCAGCCCACAGACAAAAGGGACTCCCTGTGGCCACCCGAGGCACTCAGAGTTAAAACAGAAGCGGTCGGTCATGGCAGGGTGAGGAAGCGGCCACCCACTCCGTGTCCTCGGGAAGATGCTGTGAAAGTGTCACCTCCCTTTCTACAGTCAGGCCTGGCCAGTTCCTGTCGTTGGTGCTGAGCTAGACCTTGGCTTAAAATTCCCTATTGACCACCCACAGGCCACCTGAGGCTGATGCAGAGACACTGGCAATGTCTTGCTTAAAAGGCCTTTCAGTCTGGATCCTGCAACGGACGCCCCCCAAACTCTTATTCTGAACGATTTGCCTTCATCATCTCTCAATCCTCCACCCCTCCACCTGCGTCTTACACCAAAGGCTGCGTGTCCACAATCACAGGTTTTTCTAAAAGCAAAATGTATTTGCTTTTAGAAAATAAGGTTCTCCTATTGCCTCCACAGATATCACTGGTCTTTTGTTAACAGCTTCCATGTCATTCTGGATGTCTTATGTCCTCAGCAGTAGCCAGGGCGTGGGAGGTATGTGGGGAGGGGAGGGATGGGGGACAGGCATCTACGCCTCTCATGCACATCTTGTCCCCACTCTTCCTTTTCAGCCCACGGCCTCCCCACCTCCCACGGCTGCTGGTGCCCAAGTTTGGGAGCCTCTCCAGGTTCTTCAGAGAGTAGAGCTTGATTTCCAACAGCCCCCGTTTCCCCAGGTGCTTGGACTTCAGCCTTCAGCTCCACGCACCATCTTTCAGAACTACGTTGGCAACTTTACCTGATTTTTTTTTGGTTTTGTTTTTGTGTATTTACAACATTTTATTCCTTTAGTTTTCATTTTAGAGAGGATTAGGAGAGAGAAGGAATGAAACTGTGAGGCCCACCGTGTTTAACCAGAAGTCCCTGTTATCTGCTTAATGACACCTTTCTAGAAGAGGAATTGCTGGGTCAAAAGCCGTGCGTATTTCACGCGGTGAGTCACGTTAAACTGTCCACCGGAAAAGTGCACTGACTTTTTACCGGGAAGTAAGCGGGAAGATTGCTTTTATTTTATAAATGCTATTTTTCTTTTGTATGATAAAAGAGATTTATTTTTGAGGCAAAACATGATGACACCAGCATATTTTAATTGGTATACTTCATCATAGAGCATCGGAAAAATAAAATCAGTGTGACGAGGCAGCAGCCCCAGAAGGCGGCCTTCACTGCAGCCATTGCCGGCCTGTGCTTTGTGAGCTGGACGGTCCTCTTGCCTCGTTCCCGCCTCAGTCTGTCTAAAAGTGGATATTCCAGGCGGGAAATGTGTCTAGCCTGACGGTGAAGACTGTCTGGAGGATGGTTGGTTTTGAGGAGGGCAATGATTTTGCAGGAAGGTTTCACAAAAGCAGAAACATGGTCAAAATTTGTCCAAGGTGGATTTCTGCTGTTGCTAAATTTTCCTGGTGTGCCAGGCAGGACAATGGTGGGACAGCAAACCTGGAATAAGAAGAGACACTCAGACTTCCCAAAGTAGATGAGAGAAACTTTGCTTTTTGCAAGGGAGGGGAATGGAAGGCCCTGTTGCAATTGTCTTGCTTCAGTTTTGCTCAGTGAGTGAAGCCAAGTTCGCCCAGGGCCAGCTGTGCTCGTGCAGACGTGTGTGCTCGGGTGGGGGTCGCCATTACTAATGGCGTAAGGCTGGTGGGGTACAGGCAGGAGCAAGTTAGAAATGGAAACTCCGTGTCTTCCTTCTGGCAGCCGATGGCACTGGCTTGCCAAGAAGGTGTGGGTGTCTGGAAAGCACCCATGAGGACCAGTAGTCAGGGAGCCAGCAGGAGTGACGGCGAAGAGAGACTGTTGCTCAGGGTCTCCTGGGATAGACTGAGTTGGGAACTAACTAGGTGGTCCCTGTTGCCATGGAGACAACCTTCCCTGAAAGCGGTGGGGAATGGCAGACAGTCCACAGGGGAGATGCTGACTCAGGCTTCAGATGGAATTTCCTGGGATCCCTCACTTACATTTTCCGCTCTTTTCTGAGTTCTGCTGTTTTCCCTATTTCTCCTTTGTTTTCTGTTGCGTATTCTCTCCTTCTGGGGAGAAAGTGTGGGAAGCAGTGAAGAGGTCCTGCTCTGGGGATGAGAAGCCAGGTTGAAGGAAGACTCCAGCACAGTGGACCTGGCAGGTGGAGTCTCCAGAGAGCCTGTGGCTGTGCAGAGCAGCCACCCCAGGGATGCGTGCAGAATTGAGTCTGAACACATGGTCTTTCTGGTGCATCTGGCTAGATTGGGACTGTATTGGTCTATCTCCCTCAGCAGCCCTGGTCCAAGGAGCACGATCAGAGAGATATAAGCCAGTCACTCCAAGTTGTCATCTTTCTCTTCACCGTGCCCGGGAGAGGAAGGTAACTGTTTTGCTTTGTTAGAAAAGAAATACAAACCCAGCAGCCGAGAGATTTCCCCAATGGATAGGCCTGTGTTTGGGAAGGAAGGTTAAAGCCAGTGGATTTCTAGTTCACTTGTTTTCTCTAATGATACATCAGAAGGGCCGCAGGGTCCAGTTAATCCGTCCAGTGGCATTTTTGAGATGAGGTAGCAGGTGCTCCAGAACCAGAAAGACAGACTGTGGGTGGCCCCTCCGGAGGCTCACTGAGGGTTCTATGCCACAGATCTGTGTCCAGCAAGCAAAGGAGCTGGGGTCAGAGCTGGTGAAACACAGGACCATTCCCTATTCAGTCTGGCAGATATTTGCTGAGACCTATAACAGAAAAGGTATTTTACAGAGGTGTATGAGGTGGGTCCCTTGGCAACTGCTGTAATGCCTCCATACTCCCATCTGGGTCAGAGACTGAAAAGAACTCAAAGATCGCCGAGAGCAGCATTCTGGGCTGCCGTCCCAGCAATTCATCTACAGAGGTTTGCAGGGTGCCCACTCTGTGACAGACACATCTCTGCAGGAGGATCCCGGGCGTGGACATGGGGTGGGAGGGTCCCAGGATAAGAAGAGTGTGCGGCTGTCAGGAGGCTTCATGGAGAAGCCCACACCTGAGCTGAGTTGGGAAGAAGGAGTCAGACTTGGCCACAGGGAGCGGGGAAGTATCTGTGTCCTGGAATGATTTTGCAGAAGGAGGAGGAACCCATGTGTTGACTTGGAGCCGTCCTGGAGGGCTACCCTTGGAGGAACCTCAGAAAAGTCTGGTCCCATGGCGCTCAAACATGAATTATAAACCAGGAAGTCCAACATAAAAAATTGAGAAGATAGCCGGGTGCAGTGGCTCACGCCTGTAATCCCAGCACTTTGGGAGGCCGAGACGGGCGGATCATGAGGTCAGGAGATTGAGACCATCCTGGCTAACATGGTGAAACCCCATCTTTACTAAAAATACAAAAAATTAGCCAGGCATGGTGGTGGGTGCCTGTAGTCCCAGCTTCTTGGGAGGCTGAGGCAGGAGAATGGTGTGAACCCAGGAGGCGGAGCTTGCAATGAGCTGAGATGGTGCCACTGCACTCCAGCCTGGGCGACAGACGGAGACTCCGTCTCAAAAAAAAAAAAAAAAAAAAAAAAAGGTAAGAAGATTAGGCCACTTACAGAAAAGGGTTGGGGCTCCAGAGCCCTGCCCTCTGGTCTAAGCCCAACCTCTCAAGGCCCTGAGGTAACTCCGGGAAATCTTAATGTCTACAGAGCATGGTCGCCCTTACAGAGCCCAATCCCTGATTCTTACGGGTAGAGGGGCTCATGGGCGCCGTGTCTCGCTCAATCTCAGCGTATTGGTCCGTTTTCATGCTGTTGATAAAGACCTACCTAAGACCGGGTAATTTATAAAGAAAAAAGAGATTTAATGGACTCACAGTTCCACGTGGCTGGGGAAGCCTCACCATTGTGGCAGAAGGCAAAAGGCATGTCCTAATTGGTGGCAGATGAGAGAAGGAGAGCCAAGTGAGAGGGGAAACCCCTTGCAAAACCATCAGATCCCATGAGACTTATCCACTACCATGAGAGCAGTATGGAGAAAACTGCCCCCACGATTCAATTATCTCCCACCAGGTCCCTCCCACAACACGTGGGAATTAGGGAACTACAATTCAAGATGAGATTTGGGTGGGGACACAGCCAAACCATATCAATCAGGACATGACAGTGGCAGACCTGGGCCGGTGCTGGAGCTCTCCCGATGGGAGGCAGTAATGCCTTAGTTACCTTTGTGAGGGAGTGAGAGGGGAGGGAGTGAGAGGAGAGGGAGTGAGAAGGAGGGAGTGAGAGGAGAGGGAGTGAGAGGGGAGGGAGTGAGAGGAGAGGGTGTGAGAGGGGAGGGAGTGAGAGGGGAGGGGGTGAGAGGAGAGGGTGTGAGAGGGGAGGGAGTGAGAGGGGAGGGGGTGAGAGGAGAGGGTGTGAGAGGGGAGGGAGTGAGAGGAGAGGGAGTGAGAGGGGAGGGGGTGAGAGGAGAGGGAGTGAGAGGGGAGGGGGTGAGAGGGGAGGGGGGGAGAGGGGAGGGGGTGAGAGGGGAGGGGGTGAGAGGGGAGGGAGTGAGAGGGGAGGGAGTGAGAGGGGAGGGTGTGAGAGGTGAATGTGTGTGGGTGGTTAGGGTGTGGGAGGTGAGGGTGTGAGATATGAATATGTGTGAGAGGTGAATGGCGTGAGCTTTTGAGAACCGAGGGTGTGAGTGACAAATGTGTGTGACAGGTGACTGTGTGAGAGTCGAGGGTGTGACCAGTGAGCCATTCCCATCTGTCCCTGCTCAAGCCCCTCAGGTGTTATTTGGGGTGTGGTCTCACGCAGGCAGACCGCCTGGAGCCTGTAGTCCTAGACACGGGCCTTCAAGAGCCACTCTTTGCTTTACATGACCAGGCTTTGCCTAGCTGCTGGTTCCTGGGACTTGAGTTCAGCAAGGTGGCTGTGGACAGGGACCTGGTCTGGGGTCATCCCCTTGTCAGAAGCCAGCTTGTGGAGATTGGGGCCAAACAGGAACCATGTGAGGAGGGCGGAGAGGGTGGTGTGAGCTCAGGGAAGAGGACGTAGGAGAGTAGGCAGCAGATGAGAAGCAGAAGGCAAGAACAGAACCAGAGAATGTATCAGACTCAGCTCCCATGGGTGATACACCCTGGAGGATCCCACCCAGACAGCAGCAGCCCATGAATAGAGGGTGGGGGAGTGGGGACAAGCCCACCAAGCAGTGGCCAGGGACGCCCACCGCACTCCATGGCTCCTTCCCACACTGCAGCCCCCGAGTGTTACCCAGCACAGTGGCCTGATGAGACCCTCCCACCTTTCTAGCAGTACCTAGGCCAGGTGGGGCTGGAACCTTGAATGGGCAGGACAGCTGGAACCCACACCCGAGCAGCCACAATAGTGTCTTGGAAGCGGCTTGTGAGCCACATCAGGCACTCAGGCTTTCTCCACAGATGGGGGGCCTTGGAGGTCTTCCTAGCTGATGTCGCCCCAGGGCACCTGATTGAGAGGAAGACACCTGGTCCCTCGTGAGCTCTGTGTCCCTGGCCACAGAACTAGTCAAGAGGGCTCTGTCTGAGGCTGGTGCCCTGGAATGATGGACACAGAAAGCCCTGGAAATACCCCTGTGTGTCCTGGTCATTCCTGTCCCCACAGCCCCATCCCTGCCTCTGAAACTTCGAAGTCATTAGTTTTGCATCAGGCAGGCTCTGGGGGAGTTCTAATCTCCAAATGCACCTGCTGAGATGGGCCAGGAGGGTTTTGGGTAAGCCCTCTGCTCTTCGCAGAGCACAGAGGAGCTCTGGACAATGTCCCTGCCCAGGGAGGGCGGAGCCGTTAGATGCCTGCTCCCTGCAAACTATCACTGTGCAGGGCGTAAACGCAGCTAGCAAGCACACCCCTTCTTCAGAAAGGGTTCAGAAAACAAGCATTGTCTGAGGATTAGGAACACCTGACTACGCGCACGGCGCAGTGCAACAGCATTCAGGCTGTCAAGAAGAACTGTGGGAATAAATAATATTAAATGACAATTTGGCTGACAACAGAATGAGGTCATAAGAGCTAGCAGCACTAGTTAATGGGAGGCTGTGAGGGTTCGTTAGACCTGATACAGGAGGTTTGACTTGAAGTAATGGGGCAAATTGGAGGAGGAAAAAGTTGGTAGAATGATTAGGAAGAACAGGAGATGAGCTCTCTTGCTCCGCAGGAAGGTGTCCCTGGAGGAGCGGCGGAGTTTCCCGAGATGCGGAAGATTAGACGAGGCAAAGACATAATATCCTCCGGGGATCAATTCTGCCTTGGCAAAGAAACGATCCCGATGATCGAATGCCTCTCCTGTCTCTGATTTAATGACGAGGTGCCCAGCAACAGAGAGACAGAAGATATGGCCTAGAAAGGGAATGGGGAAATTATGCTGTGAGGAGACTCAGGGTTGTCCCTCAATTTTCCCTGTGCCGTGTTGACCAGGACACCTTGTTCTGTTAACCACTGAGTTCCCATTCACTATTTTCAAGGATTTCAAAAAGCCGTCCCCCTAGAAGACCATTTGATTCAACAACAAACATACAACAACAAACATATGACAAAGTGCATTGTATCCTTGCTACTCTAAGAGGTGAAGCATCTCAATTTGAACATGAATATTACCAGGAGGAACCAAACTACAAACTCGACGTCACACTGAGACATACAGTGTGGAGTGTGCAAGGGGTCTAAGAAACAGGCCCCAGTTGTGTGCCCCGGTTCACTAAGGACAGACCTGTGATGCGTCTGGGTCTCCCTCACACTGAGAAACCGAGAGAAAGTAGGATATCAAATCACCAATGGGAAGAATGAGAGAAATTGTCTGAAACCAGCAGGCGGCCTAAAGTTCATCAGCCCTGTGAGTGTGGTGGGGCTGGGAAGAGGCATGCGTCCGTGCCCAGGGATGTCAAGAGAGGCCCTACATAGGGAGGAAGCAGGTGAGAGGAGCTGCCAGGAGGCTTCCTGTCACCTGTCAGTCATCTACGGCTGGTAACAAATGACCACCATGCAGTGGCATAAACAGTTATTTACAATCTCATAGTTCCTGTGGGTCAGGAGTCAGAGCCCAGGTTAGCAGGGGCTTTGGTTCGGGTCCCACAAGGCTGCTGTTAAGATGCTGACCAGGACGCATTCCCCTCTGGAGGCTCGATTGTGAAAGAATCCACCTCCAGGCTCACGTAGGTGGTTGTGGAATCCATCTCCTAGTGTTTGCAGGATCACTGACCCCAGGTCCTTGCTGGCCATCATTTGGAGGAACATTCCAAACATCATTTGGAGGAACATTCCATCATTTGAGGAACCCTCAGTTCCTCAAGGTCATTCTCAACTCCTAGAGGTCATCCACAGATCCTTGCTGACAAGGCTTTCTCACTTCATCAAGCCAGCAAGGAGAACCTCCAGTGTGAGTCTCCTGGAGAGGCAGCGTCCAGGGTAGTGCAGCGTAATCACAGATGTGGCGTCCCCGTACCCTGCAGCTGGCACATTCTGCTGAGTAGAAACCAGCTGCAGGTCCCATCCACCCTCACAGGGGAGGAGAGGCTGCCAGGGTGACCGTGCCAGGAGGGGACTTCTAGGACCCCCCTTGGAGACTGGGCTCCAATTCTGACAAAATGTCCATCCTCGGGACACGCAATTCTAACTCCCATGGTTAGGTTTTGAGTTGCAATAATATATTTCAAAATATCGAGCTTCTCTTGGGTTTTACTCCTAAAAAAACTGAATAACCTCTTTTAATCTAAACAATTTTTCCTGTTAATTGTTAGTTTTGTCTACTAAAATTTGTCTAATAGCATTTTTTCATGGACCATGTTAAGACAATTTTTTGAAGAGGACTCTCTCTGCCATAAGCTCCTGATCAACTGGAGTTGAGAGGACATCAAGGAGCTGTTTATTCCCCCCAGGATCCTGCCTCTGTCTCCAAGGCAGGGAGGTAGGTGGGGACTGTCAAGGGCCTGCTGAAGAGGGAGGCAGGCCTGTGGGCTTGAGTTGTTGGCAGAATGCGGAGGGTGGGAGGCCTGAGACGGATACATCAAACTGTGGGTCATTTATCTGTACTCATTATATCATCAGAAATGCAGGTGAAAAAGGATGCACAAAGCTAGTTTATGTTTATTTATTTTTTAGTTTAAGTTTCAGGATACATCTGCAGAACATGCAGTTTTGTTATATAGGTAAACGTGTGCATGGTGGTTTGCTACACCCATTGACCTGTCCTCGAAGTTCCCTCCCCTTGCCCCCCACCCCCTGGTAGGCCGTGGTGTGTGTTTATAAGGATGATTTCCTTCTCTCTAGCAAGCCTTCCTTGTGACAGGCGGAGGCCTCTTCCCATGGCCAGGTTCCTGCTTGCAGCTCTTCTCATTCCTGGCTCCTGCCTTCTCCAGGGCCCACGCTGGCTGCTGTATCCTCCACCACACTGGCTCCTGCATTCTTCACCACACTGGCTCCTGTATCCTTCACCACACTGGCTGCTGTATCCTCCACCTCGGTCACCCTGGGCCCCTTCCTGTAGGTACGTCATGTGCTTACGTCTCTCCCACGTTAACAGCACGTTAAAAAGTAAGAACAGGGCCACGCGTGGTGGCTCATGCCTGTAATCCCAGCACTTTGGGAGGCCGAGACAGGTGGATACCCTGAGCTCAGGAGTTCGAGACCAGCCTGGGCAACATGGTGAAACCCGTCTCTTCCAAAAAAAATACAAAAAAAGAAACAGTAAAGTAAGAACATTTCTTGGTTCCCTTGCCCACTCCAAATGCTGCTTACTTCTTCTCTTCACATCCTTCCTTCCTGAAAGAATCATCCATCTTCCTCCTCTTCATCTGCTACCTCCCCTCAGATGGAGTCCCTGCCGTCCTCTCTGCCTTCCTCTTCCGTTCCTCCTTCACCACACATTTCCCTGGGCTCAGTGATGCCCTCTTCGATGGTAAAGGAAGCAGGTACAGCCCAGCCTTGGTTTTGCTGGGTCCATCTCTGCACTGGACACAGGAGAGCTTGACCTGCCCTTTTCTCAGACCTCCTGGCTGCTCCTCCGCTTCCTGCCCCTCCTGGCTGCTGCGGCTGTTTCCTTCGCAGGCTTTGGCTCCTCATGTGACCATTTCCTGTGATCTCTCTACATACATCTGCCACAGTTTTTATAACTGTTCTTGTGTAATTAGACAATTCTGTTGTTATAATATAATTTTGCTAATGTAAAACATCAAATCTTTGTTTGCGTCTCGATGATCTCATCAGAATGAACTTGCCTGGATTCTCTGTGCTTTCCAGCCTCTGCTTCTCGCCGCTTTCCCTCTTCTCTGAATCCTCTTTCTAGGAAACCTTCCCTAATCCCCCCAGTAGAGAATGATCCTTTCTTCTCTGAATTTTCTTCACCTTTCTATCAGACTTTCTTACGTCATCTGTCACTTTTAACGTTGTTTTACATATTTTCATCCGTATAAGCTTCTCAGAGGCAGTGGAAGATGTATTCATCTTTGTGGTCCTACGTAAAAATCTAATGACATTTAAAAGGACAGAATATCTGCCCCACAATCTACTCCTAGAGACAGCACCTGCCCACACATTACCCTCTATTTCCTTAGGTGCAAAATGGAAATATAATACCCATTTTTAGGTCTAATGTAATGATGAGATAGCACATGCACAGAATTACTAACATAATGTCTGGTGCATTATAAGAATTCAGTAAACACAGCAACTGCTGTTATTATCGTTAGGAATAGGAGGTAAGAATATTTCTTAAATGAATAATTATATGAAGAAATTCCTTAGGACAGGAAAGAAGCAAAGCAAAGTAGGTAAACAAACAAATCAAAAAGCAGCCATCCACCCAACCAATCCATTTAACTTCCTTCTGTTCTGACATAAGCCACACAATAGCAACTCTTAAACATGTCTTTGTATTGAAAGTAAAAGTGTCTTATATTAACTCATTAGGGATCCCTGCTGCTGTGGTTTGAACAGTGCCTCCAAAACTCAAGCTGAAATTTGATTGCCCTTGTGATGTATTAGAGGTGGGACTATCAAGAGGTGATTAGGCCTCATGAGGGGATCAGTGTCTACACGGCAGGGGTGTGGTCCTGACAGAAGTGAGGTCAGCCCCTCTTCCCCACTTATTCTCCGAGTGCTCTTTTGCCCTTCTGCCTTCCGCCCTGGGATGACACAACAAGAAGACCCACACCAAATGCTGGGACCTTGTCCTTGAACTTTCCAGCCTCCAGAACTGTGAGCAAGCAATTATTTTTATTTATAAATTACCCAGTCTGTAATATCGTGTTACAGCAGCACAAAATGGACGAAGACACCTTCAAAAGCCTTTCTGAAGATCTCTATCATTTCCTCTGCCCTAAAAAAGATGGCAGGGGGAGGGTGTCAAGTCTTCGGGTGGCAGATGTTAGAGATTTGCGAGCTTTAAAATAAAAAGAATTAGAAATTATCCAAATTTTTAAGTTGAGGTTTATTTTTATCCCTATGGATTTAGATTCAAATCTGGACTTGCAAATTAAACTAGTGTTGAATGAAACGATTCACACTCTGCATTTTCTTAGGCCATTCACCTTATGTGCTCTTGATAACATTGTAGGCTTAAAAATACTCGTATAACCATGTTCACAGACCTCGATTGCTTCTCCCCGTGGGATTCATCAATATGTCTATAGATACTGCTGTTCATAATCAATGGAAAACTGCAATCCACCTCTATTCTTGTCGTACGTTCATCTGTGAAAGGTTTGAGCCTGATTTTTTTCATTCCGTATTCCTCTTCCAATTTTAATAGTCTGGGTCTGGGAGAAAAAAACATCAGAATGGAAATTGCCTCTAGAGAAAGTTTCAATGGTTGATTTCAGTGAGGACTTCCTAATCTTTGATTCTTTGAGGTGGCTGATGAGGATGTGAAAAATTCGGCGATATGATCTGTATTTTACATCTCCAAATTTATTACAGAGGTAGCAGCATGTCGATGTGCATGTCTCCGTGTAGATCTCCAGGAATGAATTTCCTGACATTTAGCTCTTAAAGAAAATGTATATGTGTTGCTTGTCAAAAGCAGGGTTATTTATGGGTCCTGAGATTCATAGGTTCTAGCAGCTAATCTTCAGGAATATTACTTGATGGGACATCATAGACAAGATTTACTTGATATTTGTCCTTTTTCTGAATCTGCACATTTATTTAAAATAGTATTCTGGGCTCTCAGTTGAGGAATGGTCTCTAGACCTAGCCGTTCTGTACCTGGGCTATTGCCAAACATTGATTGTTGAAAAGATAATAGCATCCACAGAGGCAACACAGGGAGAGGGAGGAAGAAGACCTCTTGTAAGTTAAAAACGAACAAGAAGGCAGCTAGCTTGCTGCCAAGAAGCATATGGAGTAAACACAGATAAAGCAGATGGAGAATAGAAGACAGTTCAAAAATGTTTGCACCGTACGTATACAAATAAATGAGCCAGGCCTGGTCTCTGACAATTCTCGCCCCTCTGCTAGAGGGTCTGCAGGACTGGTGGCATGGGTCCTATTTGACAAAGAAGAAAACAGATGATGAAGTCGGGGGGCTTAGAAGGCACCAAACTCTTGAGCCAAAGAAATGGTTGGGTCTGAAGTGGTCCCCAGTCTCCCAGGGAACCAGCAGGTGGGATTTTCTTTCAAGAACCCTGCACAGTAGAAAGTGGGAAGTCAGCGTTGAAAACCAAGGGACCATAAATCAGAGCTGTCTGGCTGTGAGGCTGAGGCCAAAGCCGTGACTCAGTGGTCTGGAGCCCCGGCTCTGTGCTGTTAGTGCAGCCAAGTGCCTCTGTCCCTTTTTGGCTCAGTTCTCCTCAGTTATCCAAGGAAGGGGCTGGACCGGTTGTAACTGAGGTCCTTGCAAGCTGTCATGTTGTATGGTTACTCTTGCGTCATGTTTCTGCTCCCCTGCTAAGCACCAAGATGATGCTAGGTTCCTGAACACTAAGATGAATGGAATGTGGAGAGGCAAGTACCCTTGGTCACGAGGAGGGGAATATTCCCGGGTGTAAGGGTCACCGTGATGGGCGCCTGACTGCACGTTCGGGAGGGAACACAGGGCTTCCTGCAGGGTGAATGTGGAACCTTAGAGGAGGACGTGGCCAAGTGAAGGGAAGATTGAAGCACCCAGGAAAGCTGACTCTAGCAAGCACAGAAAGGGCCTCAAGCAGCGGGTTGATTACACATTCTCAAACTTCCGTTACTCCACCCTGTCCCCACCACACACACACTCGGGAAGGAATCCCTGACTTCCCCAGATGTTCTCAATCTTACCAAGAACCACAGGGGCTTGTTGTCAGGGGACTTGGGAGCAAACTGCACCTCCTGGAGGCCACCCAGGGTGTCCCTCCCAGCCCTGGTGTTCGCAGCCTCCCACCACTCTCTGCCTGCTATCCCCAGAACGCCTTGCGGGGCCTCCCTCCTCGTCCATGCTGTTCTCTCTACACGGCTTTGACATCTACCGGGGCCCTCTGAAATTCGCAGTCCAACTCCCTCTGCTTCTCCCTGAATGTTCCCTTCACCTTCCCGTGTTAGCAGAAACCTGGTTCTCCCCCCAGACCTGCTGTACCTGCAACTTTCCCTGGGGGCGGTGGGTTTTCCTGTGTGTCTCTGCCTGACGTCCTTGGTGCCTCCTCACCACCAGGCCTGAGCTTGGGAGCAGAATAGATGACTCTGTTTCTCATTGCCGTGTCCGGCATGCATTTCAGGACTTCTTCCTAAATTCCCCAGTGTGGCCTCTTCTGTCCCCAGGTGTGACCCTGGGTCCCCAACTGTGGCTGCTCCTTGTTTCTGGAGGTTCCTGGCTCCTGATTCACAGCCCGTCTGCCCTGCACCCCTGCCACCTTGATTCCTGGGGATTCGGTGCTGGTGTCGATGGCATCACTAATAATCTGGACTGGACTCCTTGAACACACCGCCTCCAATGGCTGTGTCCTCCATCCTGTGTTGGCCACAGACTCTATTTTCATTCCTCTGTAGACTCAGTGTCGTGAGTCCCAGCTTTCGCATTGCTGTCTCCTGTCCTTCTAGCTGAATACCTCCCTCCCTCCCTCCCTCCCTCCCTGCCTCTCTCCCTATAGCATTTAACTCCAGGACCACTTGTCTTTACCACAGCTCCAAACCGCGCTGCGGCCTATACTTCCCTCTGTCTTCTCTGCTCTGACCTGACCCCTTCCCTCATCAGGGGCTCTCATCCCTCTCACACCTGCTCCGTTTCCTCATGGTTCTGTCGCTTCCTACAACTGTCTTGGCAGAGCCACAACCCTGGGCAAACCCAATTTTCTATCGACACTTTGCCTGCATCTGTTCAACTGATTGTGTCTGAATAAAAAACAAAGTGCCCTCACTGGCTCCGTTTGAATTCATGGCCGTGAGCCTGCGGGGAACTTTATATGACACCTGCAGCTTCCTCCATCTAGTGCCTCCCCCTCTCACGTCTCCTACCCACCGCACGCCATTATCTCCTCCACGATGCTCATCTCAGCTGATGACCTTGCTTCCTGCCTCACTGAGAAGATTAAAATAGGGAACCTGCCAGGCCTTTCCACTGCACTTCCGCCCCAGCCTCTGCACCCTGCCCTCCGCCTTCCTGCTTGTGGCTGACTTCGACTAGAGATGTGCCGTCCGCGGGTCCATCCAGAGCCAGTGACTCCAACTGTCACTGGACACGTCCCCTCGCAGTCTGGGAAAACTGTCACCGAAGTACGCGTCTCTTCCTTCTCAGTTATTAATTGTGCCCTTGCTAAGTCATCCCCATCGGTGAGTGGACATGCCGACATTTCCACTGTGCATGCCGCATATGTGGATGTGCGTGTGCATTTGTGTGTATGCTGGGAAATAAGTAACCAAGGCTAAGGCTTTCTCACGTGGAGTATGAGGTTGCAGAGCGATTCCATTCACACCTGCTGAAGGTCGAACTCCAGGATGCTCCAAGGGATGTGGATAAACAACGCAAGGATGGATCTGCTACCCGCTCTTCAGTGCCTCTCAGCTAGCAGTACCCTAATGAGTTAACCAATCAGAACAGGTTTGCAATTTAGGATTGCTGTCCAGACAGTGAACTGCCTCCAAAAACAACGTTTTGTGAAAATCCCCTACAAAAACCCTCCGCTGCCCTTGCCTTCCAGGACACTGCGCGGCAGCCCCATTCAGTGTATTCAAATGGCAATTCTTTGTTCTCCAGACAAATGTATTTCTTTCATCTTGATGTAAATCTTTTTTGTTTTTTCCAACATAACTGATGTCAGAAGTAGGGCACAAAGTGACCTTCCCTTGCGGGGCCTCGTGTTCTCTGGAGTCGAGTGAGGTCGCCTCTACTCACCTTCCCAGACTGCTGGCACCCGGGCTCTGAAGGCCTCCGGGGCCCTGACCTCTATCCCTCTGGTTGAGGTTCATATCTCTATTTGGGAATTTAAAGCAGATTGTTCCATTTGTGCCAACAAAGGCTTCTAATTGTGAGGAAGTTTTCCTAATTTACTAGAAATTTTCCTCTTGGTGAGTATTATTAGGATTATAATAATTATTATGAGTATCGGATTTCCCCCCCCACCTTTTTTTTTTTTTTTTTTTTTTTTTTTGTAATACGGAGTTTTTCTATTTTTGCCCAGGCTGGAGTACAATGGCTTGATCTCGGCTCATTGCAACCTCCGCCTCCTGGGTCCAAGCAATTCTCCTGCCTCAGCCTCCTGAGTAGCTGGGCTTACAGGTACCCGCTACCAAGTCCGGCTGATTTTGTATTTTTAGTAGAAATGAGATTTTACCATGTTAGCCAAGCTGGTCTTGAACTCTTGACCTCAAGTGATCCGCCCACCTCAGCCTCCCGAAGTGCTGGGATTACAGGTGTGAGCCACTGTGCCCGGCCCTGAGTATGGGATTCTTTAATTCCAAACCAAGTAATGTTGGTCCTCCTTCTGGGACTCAAACTAGTTAGATGTAAAAAAAATTATGGGGTCTTCACCCGTACTTATCTGAAACTCTGGATGCTTTTACAATGGCCAAACTGAGGTTCCTTTGTCATATCAAAGCTAGGTTTTCTCCAAACTGAATCATTCATAGAATACCTTGATTTGAAAACAAAACAACCTGAATGGGGTGTGGGTTTCAATTGGCATTTAGAGTCATCCAAACATATTCAGGGCTCTAAAATTGTCTCTCTTCAAAATATACCCTCTGAATTCACAGAGACTATTAAATAATTGAAGGAGAAAGAAAAAGTCTTTGAGGTTCAGGTTTCTCCCCTCACCCTCCTTCCCCCACTCCTGCTGCTCGCTGCCTCGATATCCCCACACATGCTCAACTTCCCTTCTAATCTTCTGACCCCAAAGCTTCTCTTGATCTCCCTGTTTCTGCCAAACCTGTTCAAATTCTCCCTTTCCAGCTTCATCCAAATAAGAAGGGCCCTCTCTCAAACATTTGCTATACATCCTGAACCGAAGCTGAGCTTATGGCTATAACCCGACTTCCCCAAGGTTCTTGAACACCCTCATAAATTTCCTGAAGAATTTCAAATTGTTGCCCAAATTGATGAACCTTGTTCCCCTGATCTTTATCAATTAATACATAGGCTCATTGGAGAAGGCTGGGTAAAACGTTGGATGGCAAAAGCAGGCAGGGGCAATCTTCTAGCAGACCTCCGATGCTATATGCTTCCCAGGAGAAGAAAAGCTCAAGAAGGAGCTAAAACGTTATGCCGAGCCGTTCCCTTAGCATCCCCAAATGAGTAGCTTGGGACAAGATTCACGCCTGCTCTCAAAAGGAAGATGAGGCAGTGATTATTACAACAGACTTGAAATCACTTTCAAGAAAAACTCGGGACTCCTTTCAGAATGCTGAATCTACCAAAGTGGCTTTTAACCCTCTCTTCAGAAATGACTGAGATGAAAATCTTACAATTCCAGTTAAATAGGCTCAACTTAACAATTTGTTAAGGTAAACAATTGCATTAGTCAGGGTTCTTTTAGGGGGACAGAACTAATAGGAGATATATATATATGTGTGTGTGTGTGTATATATATGTATGTGTGTGTATATATATACACAAGTAATATATATATATATACACACACACACACACACATATATACACACACACATATATATATGAGTTTATTAAGCATTAACTTACACAAATCACAAGGTCCCACTATAGGCTGTCTGCAAGCAGCTGAGGAGTAAGGAGAACCAGTCCGAGTCCCAACACTGAAGAACTTGGAGTCCAATGTTCAAGGGCAGAAAGCATCCAGCACAGGAGAGCACAGGAGAAAGATGGAGGCTGGCAGGCTAGGCCCGACTCACCCTTTTCATATTTTTCTGCCTGCTTTATATTTGCTGAAAGCTGATTAGATTGTGCCCACCAGGTTAAGGGTGGATCTGCTGTCCCCAGCCCATTGAGTCAAATGTTAATCTCTTTTGGCAACACCCACACAGACACACCCAGGATTAACACTTTGTGTCCCTCAATCCAATCAAGTTGACACTCAGTATTAACCACCACGAGTCCACCGCTTGTCAACTTGAACTCATACACATCTCCTGAGATCATACATTATCTTCACATAAGACAATAATGAGGTTATAATTACACCCAACATAATACAACTATCCTTCGTACAAATGGAAACACACCAATCCCCAGTCCAAATACTATTACGTAAAGTTAACAATACTTAAATGCTGGTATGAAGTCAATAAATCTTATGTCACATAATAAAGGAAAATGAAATAAAATCAAGATATTTTCTTAGTTCAAGTGCATACATGAACAAGCATGTTTTTTAAAAAAGGAGGAAATACTCATGACAATTACAGTCTTCATTTCTACAGCTGGTCCCATGGTTGTAGCTGGTATTGATGACCTCTTTCTTCTACTACCCATTCTGTATTCCCTTTGCCTTCAGCAAGCACCTCAGCAGGTTGTGGTTTTTTTTTTTTTTTTTTTTTTTTTTTTTCCTGGTGGAGTGACCCAAGCCTTCATCGCTGAAGGGTCTGGCCCATTTGTAGTCTTGCCTGGATTGGGCTGTTGTAGTTTCCTATTGACCTTAATCACAGGGCGTGGTAATACTAAGAGATGCCCTAATGGAGCTCCTGTAATCCTTGCATACTCTTCCTTACTTCCATTGTGGAGCAGTAGACTGATTTCATCTTAGTCTGGGTCAATCATCCCAGCCAACACTGTAATTCCCTTCTTAGCCTGTTGACTTAAAGGTAGGAGGAGCCCAAAGTGTCCAGGTGGCAATCTTAACTTCCAGTTTAATGGAATTGCCCTTGTGTCTCCTGGTGGCAGCATTCCTCCCCCTGGAACTAAGACCTCCAGGCCAGCAGAACATAAAGTCATGGGAACAGAAAGCAAAACTTTTGCTAGTGGATCACTAGGGGTGATGGTGAGTGGTGCCACTTCCACTTCCATCCCTTGATTCCTGGACCCATGAATCCTGGCTATGGGAGAAACAGGACCATATATTGGACGCTGATTCAGAGCATACATGGCCTTCTGGAGAACTTTGCCCCAGCCCTGCAAAGTGTTGTTACCTGGTTGTGTTGTAATTGTGACTTCGAAAGGCCATTCCAACATTCTGTCAATCCAGCTGCTTCAGGATGATGGGGAACATGGTAAGACCAGTGAATTCCATGAGCATGATCCCTCTGCTGCACTTTGTCAGCCATAAAGTGAGTGCCTTGGTCAGAGGCAATGCTGTGTGGAATACTTGACGGTGGATAAGACATTCTGCGAGTTCACGGATGGTAGTCTTGGCAGAAGCACTGCAAGCAGGGTAGGCAAACCCATATCTGAGGTAAGTGTCTATTCCAGTGAGGACAAACCTCTGCCCTTTCCACGATGGAAGAGGTTCAATATAATTAACCTGCCACCAGGGAGTTGGCTGATCACCCCTAGGAATGGTGCCATATTGAGGGCTCAGTGTTGGTCTCTGATGCTGGCAAATTGGGCACTCAGCAGTGGCCATAGCCAGGTCAGCCATGGTAAGTGGAAGTCCATGTTGCTAAGTCCATGTGTACCCTCCATCCTGGCCACCAGGGCCACTTTGTTCATGGGCCCATTGGGTGATGACAGGGGTGGCTGGGGAAAGAGGCTGAGTGGTGTCCACAGAACAGGTCATCCTATCCACTTGATTATGAAACTCCTCCTCTGCTGAGGTCACCTGTTGGTGCACACTCCCATGGACACAAATATCTTCAGTTTTTGACCACTCAGAGAGGTCCATCTACAAAACTCTTCCCCAAATTTCTTTGTCACCAATTTTCCGATCATGCTTCTTCTAATCCCTGACGATCCAGCCAAACCATTGGCTACAGCCCATGAATCAGTAATCGCACATCTGGCCATTTCTCCTTCCATGCAAAGTGCACAACCAAGTGCACTGCTTCAAGTTCTGCCCACTGGGAAGATTTCCCTTCACCACTGTCCTTCAGGGCTGTCCTAGAAATGGGCTGCAGTGCTTCAACCCTCTACTTTTGGGTGGTGCCTGCATATTGTGCAAAACCATCTGTGAACCAGGCCTAGTCTTCTCTTTCTCTGTCAACTGATCATAGTAAACTCCCCATGAGGCCACTGGCACAGGCTGCAGGGAGAGAAGGCAGGTGGCAGGAGTGGAGACCATGGGCATTTGACCCACTTGCTCATGTAACTTACTTGTGCCTTCAGGACCTACTTGAGCCCGATCACATATATTCTACTTCCATTTGGTGATGGAATGCTGCTGTGCATGACCCACTTTATGGATAGATGAGTCAGAAAGCACTCAGTTCATGATAGGCAGTTCAGGTCACCTGGTGACTTGATGACCCATAGTCTAACGTTCAGCTTCCACCAAAGCCCAGTAACAGGCCAAGTGCTGTCTCTCAAAAGAAGATTAGTTATCTGCAGAAGATGGCACAGGGCCTTGCCCCAAAATACTAGAAACTCCCACTGTTATTCACCTATGGAAGCCTGCCAAGGCTCCAAACAGCATCCCGGTCTGCCACTGACACCTCAAGCACCATTGGATCTGCTGGATCATATGGCCCAAGTGGCAGAGCAGCTTGCACAGCAGCCTGGACCAGTTGCAGAGCCTTCTCCTGTTCTGGACCCACTCAAAACTGGGAGCCTTTTGGGTCACTTAATGAAAGGGCAGGATTAACATACACAAATGAGGAATGTGTTACCTCCAAAATCCAAATGGGCCCACTAGGCATTGTGCCTCTTTTGTGGTTGTAGGAGAGACCAAATGCAACAACTTATCCTTCACCTTAGAAGGAATATCTCAGCAGCCCCACACCACTGAACCCCTAGAAATTTTACTGAGGTAGAAGGTCCTTGAATTTTAGTTGGATTTATTTCCCATCCTCTGGTATGCAAATGTCTCACCAATAAGTCCAGTGTGTTTGCTACTGCTTGTTCACTGGGTCCAATCAGCGTAATGTCATCAATATAATGGACGAGTGTGGTATCTTACAAAAGTGAAAAGCGATCAAGGTCTCTCTGAATAAGATTCTGACACAAAGCCGGGGAGTTGATACACCCCTGAGGTAGGACAGTAAAGGTATGTTGCTTGCCTTGCCAGCTGAAGGAAAATTGCTTCTGGTGGGCCTTATGGATAGGAATGGAGAGAAAGGCATTTGCCAAGTCAGTGGCTGCACACCAGGTACCAGGAGATGAGTTAATTTGCTCAAGCAATGAAACCACATCTGGTGCAGCAGCTGCAGTTGGAGTCACCACTTTGTTAAACTTACAGTAATCTACTGTCCTTTTCCAAGATCCATCTGTCTTCTGCACAGGCCAAATGGGAGAGTTGAACAGGGATGTGGTGGGAATTACCACTCCTGCATCTTTCAAGTCCTTGATGGTGGCACTAATCTCCACATACCCTCCAGGGATGTGATCTTGTTTTTGATTTACTGTTTTTCTAGATAGATCCAGCTCTAAAGGCTTCCATTTGGCCTTTTCTACTATAACAGCCATCCCCATGCCAGTCAGGGAGCCAATGTAGGGGTTCTGCCAGCTGCTAAGTGTGTCTATACCAATTATACATTCTGGTGCTGGGGAAATGACCACAGAATGAGTCCGTGGACCCACTGGACCCACTGTACATCAGACCTGAGCTAACTCCATTAATTCCCTGACCTCCATAAGACCATACTTTAGCTGGAGGACCACAATGACATTCTGGGTCCCCTGGAATCAACATCAGCTCAGAGCCAGGGTCCAGTAGTCCCCAAAATGTCTGATCATTTCCCTTTCCCCAATGCACAATTACCCTGGTAAAAAGCTGGAGGTGTCCTTGGGGATGGATGGATGGAAGAAAGATTCACTGCATAAAATTTCAGTAACGTAGTGCATCCTTCCTCAAGGGGACCCAGCCTCCCCTTCATTCAAGGGATTCTGGGTCTGTAAAGTGGCTGAAGTCTGGAAATTGATTGAGATGCTGTGATTCTCTGTTTTTATAATTCAAATTAGTCTTTTGTCCATTCAACCTAGAAGTTTTCTGTATGTATAATTTAAGTAGGAATGCAGTAGGCTTCCTATCAATCTTACTTCTAGGATAGGAGCACAGTGATTAATTAGCCAATGACAGAACTCTACTCGAGTCAGGCTATTATGATTGCCACTTTGTCTCTGCTGTCCATTACAGTAGCTATGCCCATCTTGACGGTTGAGTGAGGCCACTTGGCCCTTGCAACCTCAGGATCTAATTATTCCCATTGTATTTAAATTTTGTAGTTGAGTGACTGCTGTTCCCAACATTGGATCTGGCATACAGAGAAGAGCAATTACAGAGCTCTTCAAAGATGCAGGTGCTGCCCTCACAAATCTATTTTGTAAGGCACTGGTCAAGGGTATAACTTCTGGACCCTCCTAGCTGGGACAAGTAGGTCTCAAGTGGCTAATCCACTTCACCATCCCAGTCTCCCTAAGCCTTTGCACCCCTTCCTCTACATTAAACCAAGGGAGATCAGGCATTTCCAGCTTATTCACAGTGGGCCATCTTTTAATCCATAGTTCAGCTAACCAAGCAAATAAACTATTAGAACCTTTTTTAACTGCCTGAGCTGAAACATTAAATGCAGAGTCCCTACTTAGTGGACCCAGATCAATAAATTCAGCTGGATCCAACTCTATGTTCCTTCCACCATTATCATACACCCTTAATATCCATTTCCATGTCTGTTCTCCAGATTGCCATTTATATAAATTAGAAAACTCAAACTTTTCTTTTCTTTTTTAGTGTAGCACACCTCATGGGTCACACTCTCAACTTCAGTGCTAGGGGCCCGCTGGGACTTTAGTCCAGTTATAGGTCTAGAAGTAAACAGAGGTGTTAGGGGTGGCTTCTGAAGAGAATTAACATTATCTTGCCTGGGAACTGCCCCAGGGGAGGTCATCACTGTTGCCTCAGTCAGTGCAGGGTTTGTCTCCTCAGACAAAGGTAGAAAGGCTGATGGCAGCATGGGTCGGAGAGGGGATGTTGCCACTACTGGGGATAAGGAAGCCATTCCTTCTGGCAAAAAGGTTCATCAGAGTTTGCAAACTAAGTGTCCTCAGCTTCATCAGGCTCCTCCCTCATGTCCCCATTCCAAGTTGCAGGGTCCCATGCTCTTCCAATCAATGCCTTCACTTTAACAGTAGACACCTGGCGAGACTGTCCATGCACCTTTTGTTGCAGGTCAGCCACTCACATGATAAGAGCTTGTGTCTGTTTTTCCACAATTTCAGCTCCTTCTCTACAGGAGATAAGACTCTCACCCAGGGCAACCTTAGCAGATTTGAGGCTCAGTATCTGCTTTTGAAGCCGGGAGACAGAATCCATGAGTTCATCATTTTCTTTCATCACTTTGTCCACTGGACTTAGGAGCAACCAACCAGTTTCATTATGTTCCTTGGTTCTCCACATATGGTCAAAGGTATTATGTATAGAGTCACTAAACTCCTTGCCCCTTACAAGCAGTGAGTCAGGAGTGTCAAACGCATTTATTTTGCATAACTCTCTAAACAATTTCTGCCAAGGACGGTCAGTGCTCTCCATATTATTAGAAGTAGAGTCCTTAGCATTTTGGGGTCTAATCATATTAAGCAGCCAACTTCAGAAACCCCAAAACCAACAAAATAACTCCATCCTTAATATTCTGTTCTTTAGAACCACTCCTGGTACCAAAATCTACATATAGTAGTTTATTAAGTATTAACTTACACAATCATAAGGTCCCACAATAGGCTGTCTGCAAGCTAAGGAGCAAGGAGAGCCAGACCAAGTCCCAAAACAGAAGAACTTAGAGTCTGGTGTTCTAGGGCAGGAAGCATCCAGCACCAGAGAAAGATGTAGGCTGGGAGGCCGGGCCCATCTCTTCTTTTCATGTTTTTCTTCCTGCTTTATATTCACTGGAAGCTGATTAGATCATGCCCATCAGATTAAGGGTGGATCTGCCTTCCCCAGCCCACTGACTCAAATGTTCATCTCTTTTGGCAACACCCACACAGACACACCCAGGATTAATACTTTGTATCCCTCAAGCCAATCAAGTTAACATTCAGTATTAACCATCACAACAGTGTTCATCTCTGATTTGTTAGGCCAACAAATTAGCCTGCTCAGTTTTTAAGACCAATAAAGTGAGGGCAAAGAAAATAATGAATCTACAGCTTCAGCAGCTTCTATTCCTCATAATAGAACATGGTGATCAAATACCACAAAACTAAATCTTAAAGAGACCTACTGCTACTGCAAAAAGCCTGGAAATTAAAAAATATATATATACACACACACACATATACACACATATATATTAATATGTATTCGTAATACACATATACACAATACACATATATATGTGAATATTACATAATATACACATATTACATAATATACAATATTACATAATATACACATATATTATATATATACATATATATTAATGAACACACACATATATATTATATTTACACACAGCTAAAGTGTGCTAAAAGACCCCTTAATAAACTGCCCTCTATAACCCTTAGGGACTGCAGGTGCTCTGAGGAAACAGGTCTTGCCTCTTAATCATTTGGACAAGACCACCCTCCTGACTGGACAGGAAGTTCTCACTGTCGTCGTAGACGGGAAGCAGGCCTTTCTGGGACTGACGTCACTGGCCTCAAGTAGCCTTTTCCTTGGCGCACTGAACAAATTCAAATGTTGGGAGTTTCTAATGCACCTTTAACAATTTGCAAATCCTTACCCCGCTTTTCCAACGAGGTCATCTCCAGGGCAGTCATTCACTTTTATGAGTGATCTTGACCCTGGTTCACTTCCTTGGAAAGGACTTCTTAGTAAAACACCTGTGGCTGTTTCCTTTTCCCGAAAGCTTCCTTTCCCATAGTTTTAAAAATTGAGTCAACCCCTGCGTTAACTGACAGCAGTAAGAATTCTTCAATACTCTTGCCCATTTTCACCCTTAACCTAAATAACAAAAATGCAGAGAGATTAACTCTTTTTAAAAAGGTTCCTGAGGAACTTTGGGCTAAATCCACAACAGACATTGGATGAATCCATTCAGCTCCCCCCAGAAAATTTCAAATGAACTCAAACAAGCCCCCTTCTAAAATCAGATAATACCCCCTAAACCTGAAGCTCTGGCAGCAATTAAACCAATTACAGCAGAACATAAAGCCAATAATGTAATGGTGTCTTGCACTAACCCCTGTAATAATACCACCTGCCTGCAAAGAAGCCTCACGGATGAGGGAAGAGCTTTGTCTTTGATAGCTCAACCCTTCTGAAAGTTAACAGACCAGTTCCCTTAAACTGGAAAGGAATGCCCACACAGCCTTCCATCAGTTAAAAGAAGGACTTCTCCTGGCTTAGGGTACCTCAATTATTATCTCTCCTTCTTCCTTTTTGTGCACGAAAGAGAAGTGAATATGTTAGGGATCCTTACCCGAAGAAATGGAGACTGACAGACCCCTTGGCTATTATAGCAGCAATTAGAATCAGGAGTAAAGAGATTCCCTCCCTGCGTGAGAGCTGTGCTAGCCACTATGGCTTTAGAGGTATGAAGAAGCTGGTTGTGGGCTCTCCTCTCTCATCTATACTCCTCATGCCCTGAAAGCTTTCCTCCACTCTCATGATACCCAACATCTTTCTGCAAGTAGACTAACTGCTTATTAGGCTTCGCCATTGGCCTCTCCGCGTATTATTCTTTCCTGCTGCAGTAATCCGAATCCAGAAGCCCTCCTTTCCTACTTGATGATGAGAAACCTCATCATCGTGTAACTGACCAACGACTAAAACCTAGAGTCAATTTATAGGAAACCCCAATGCCAGACAGAATTTCATGGTTTACTAATCAATCATCTAGAACAGATAATGCAGGAAAAGAGTGTGCTGCATATGCTATTTCCACACTCTGTGAAGTAGTGGAAGCACCCACTGCTAACGGCCACTTCAGCCCAACATGCAGAACTTTATGCCTTGATCACAGGACTTGTCTTCTGGTGAATGGTCAAACTGCAAATATTTACACCATCAGTCTGTATGACTCTGTGGTTGTGCTTTTTGTCTGCTGTGGAAACAAGGAGAATTTTTAACCTCTAGAGGAAACCAAATTACAAATGGAACTTTTGCCATAATTCATTCAATTTAATTCAACCTCTTTTTGCCTCAGCTGTAATCAAAATTCCTGGCCATTCAAAACTGGAGTCTGATGAGGGGAAAGGAGACCACGTGTCAGATCACGCAGTGAGGGCTGCTGCCTCCAGCTCCACAAAGACTGAAAACCCTGTAGTTCGTGTTGGTTATTCTCCAAAAAAGATTTAAATGGTGTTCTTTTTAAAGGGTTTAAAAGATGCTCAGTCTTGGGCACATAGAGAAAAATCTTGTTGGACTACTGGTTGCATTTTTGGCCCCAAGACAGACCTACGGTATGGTCCCACTAATAAACCAATATCACCACGATCTATGAAGATCCCCTATGGAAAGTGATACTTGAGATCGTTCGCTGGGAAACTGGTAAACTTATATTCTATGAGAAAGTGTTGTTAGAGAAACATTTCGGGGGCCACTGAAGAGGCACAGCTGTCTCATACTGTTTGTCCAGAATTCAACCCAGCAGAGATTATTTAGACAATTCCAGGGCCCTTTGATCAGCCTAATGGACCCTTTGAGATTTGGCCAGTGAGTTTCATCCAGCTACCTCCCTCTCAAGGTTATAAACCATGGTTTGTGTGTTTTCCCTTTGGGTAGATGCACACTCTTGCTGACAGGCTACTACCTCAGCAGCTACAAAGCTGTTGTTAGCAAAGGGCAAACCCTCAGACTTATATGGTGACTGAGGAATACACCTAACTGGTCATGAGAAAGAGTAAATTTGCCAAGCTTGGCCCATATTACAACCCTTTCCTTGTGCCTATCTCCAATCTTCCATATTGGCAGAAAGAACAAATGGCACTATCAAAACTCAACTGGTGAAATTTGAGGAGGCATTAAAGTTGCCCTGGACAAAGACACTTGCTCTGGTCCTTTTGAGTCTAAGGTCTGCAACTTTTGGAAAACATAACTCGTCGCCTTTTGAAATTATTACTGGGTGGCCAATGCATTTAGCCCACTCTGCTTTTAAAATCCAACTCATCAAAGGAGACAGTTTCCAACATTGTAAAGGAATAATGAAGGCTTTAGACACAAGTTATACCCTGGTAGAACCATCTTTCCATAGCGTGCTTCCAGGAGATGAAGACACCGAACAGAACAACCTGCCTCCTGGTGATTTTGCCTATTGGGAGAAAAATTTACAAAATCATTGCTTCAACCTCAATAGAAAGGTCCATGTCAGGTGCTCCTTGACCATCTCTGTGCTGCCAAACTAAAAGGTTCACTCTTGGATTCACACTTCTTATTTAAAGGAGGCTCCTACCCCTGCTGGAATTCAGAAACAGTCAGAGGTCTGAAGCTAAAATTGACCTAGGAGGGGAGCAGAGAATAACTAAAGTTGACTGCGCACCCAAGACCCCCAGACCAGGCCTAGATATCATTAAGCTCCAGGAAATATTTGGTTTTGTGTCTGTTGCTTTCCCTATACTCCAGCTTTCTGTCTTTCACTCCCTTACACAACAGAATTCCTTTAAATTATATCTTGCCCAAACACTGTAGTGAATTCCTCATGTTATACTGGATAAATACATCTAGCAAAGCAGAAACTGAGTTGGAAATATTCGGGCACTCACTAATTAGCTAAACAGAGCATTCACCATGGAAATATTCAGCCATTTGATCTCTTCAGAAGGTGGCTAAAATCCAGTCTTCAGCTTTTGTTACTTACTATTGTGACTATTGTTGTTATTGTTGCAAAACTTAAGTCACTTCTCCTTATCCATGCGTGTTTAGAAATCGGTTTAACCAAAGTAACAGTCCTTAGAAGCATGATATGAGTAATCAAGGCTACGATGTAGAAAACACATCTGATCTGACAATTCTAGGGATGTAAGCAGGCTTGAGAGCTTTCCTTTCAAAACCCCCTGTTACTCAAATGTAACACAGTCTAGTCTTATATTCCCATAGGCCTAGAGACCCTTCAATAAGGAACGTGACTCCCTGGGACAGGTGTATCCCAGCGACAAAGAACAAAATCAGACTCACCAGTTAATCTGAGATGCCTCTGGATAAAGATCTTGATCAAAAGGGCAACATGTGGAAGTTGAGGTAACTAAGGCTTTCTAAAGAGGGGTTGGAAGATGGTGACAGCTTCGCTCCCACACCTGCTAGCTGCTCCGATAGACTTGAGGAAGCAATTGAAGTCACCGTCCCCTAGCCTTCAACAACTCTTCACTAGGACCACACTAATTAACTCACCAACCAGAACAGGTTTGCAATTTAGGATCGCTGCCCAGACAGCAAATGGCCATGTTGGAGACGTGCACAGTCCTCAGAACTGACCGTCATCTCTTCCGGAGGATACATGAGTATCCATGTCCAGTCCCAGCTGCAGGACTCATAGAGTGACCCTAAGGTAATATGAACCTGGCTCCCTTAAAGGTTTTGCTTTTTCAACTTCCCTGAGATTTTTGGCATTGCCATGGAGCGGCTGACATGGGCAGTGCTGGCACAGTTGCTCAACTCTCTGGCTATGCAGCTTCTTGTCCACCACATGGTGATGGGCCATGTGATTACCAGGCCATGGCCAGGACCTGGGGACAGTGGGGCTGAGTAGGACTCAGGGCCTCATCAAGGAGTGGCCTCCAAAACCAGCTCTTTGTGAAAATTCCCTACAAAAACCCTCTCATGCACTTGCCTCGCAAGATGCTCTTCATGGCTGTCCCGATGCAGTATATTCAAATGGCAACTCTTTTTTCCTCATATCAATGCTGTTTCTTTTGGCCTCTGTATCCATCTTTTTTTTTTTTTTTTTTTTTTTTTTTTTTTTTTTAAGTTAGCAATGTGTTTCACCCAATTCGCCCTTCCAGCTGCTGCTCCAGAGATCTGTGCCCCTTTGCAGTAAAACCCTTGGGTCATCCTGTGAATTCCCATTTCTCCCCTTCTTTTCCGTCTTAAACTCATTCCAGCTGGACTTCTGCCTCCTCCAGGCCCCATGATGGTGACAGTCCTGTGCGGCTGCCCTGCTGGAACTCTCCCAACGTGGTCATGGTCTTTGCTCCCTGGAAAGCAGGACTTACTGGCTTGAAGGACACGATGCCATCTCGATCTTCCCTCGAACCCACTGCTCATTCTCGGACTCCCTGCTGGTCCTTACACATCCTGAAGACCTTTTAACTGTGGCCCTTTTGACTCAGGGCTCAATGTTTGGTCTTCGTAGCGTTTCCCTCTATTTTAAACGATGTCTCTCTGATGAGGATTCACCAGTGGGTAGGTATCTCCAGCTCACACCCATTCCTGCTCTGTCTACCTCACATCCCAGCTGGAATATCAAACAGGCTTTTCCAGCTTCACCCATCCCAAACTGAAAGTCTGATCTTCCCCCTGTGAAGTGCTTCTTCCAGAGCCCCCAACTCAGTGGATGGCTGCTTTTATTTATCCTTATGTTTGTTCAGGTAAAAAAAAACTGTGAGGTCATTTTTGACCCTTCTCTTTACCTCACGTTGCAGACCCAGACAATGAGGGAATCTGTTGGCCCCATGGCCAAACATGACCCAAATCTGATTACTCCCCATCTCCTTTCCAGGTTCAGCCTGGTCCAGCGCTGTCCTCTCTGGGCTGTGTCAGGGCGGCAGCCTGACCACTCCTCCGCCTCTGCTGCACCCACAGCCCTGGCCAGCCTGCAGTGTGTCCTGGACACAGCATCCAAAGCTCTCTTGGATCATTTCACTCCTCTGTTTGGAATCCTCAGGAGGCCACTGCCTTACTGAGGGAGGCCCAAATTTCCAGTAACGGCCCCCGGTGCCCGCCAATGTTCTGGTTCCCACCACTCTTCCGACCTCAGCTCCTGTGCTCCCCCTGGCCGCGCTGGCCTCCCCCGTTCCCCTCGTGTGTCCAGTGCACCTCCACCGTAAGGTCCTTCTCGTGGCTCCTCTGTCTGCCTCGAATCTTTCCTCCAGAGCCTGTTGGATTTCCCCCCCCCTACTCTTGCAAGCTTTCCCTCAAACACCACCGCCTTCTCAGTAGGGGTGACATGGCCACCCTGGCTGACTCTGCTCGTCCCCCACGCTCGCCTTTCTGGGCCTCCCGGACCCCTCTGCTTCCTCTTTCTTTTGCAGCACATTTAACCTGTAACAAACTCTATGCTTTCTCATTCGTTCGGTTCGCTCTTCTTTGTCTGTCTCCCCCAGGACACTGCAGACTCCACCAGGCAGGAATTCCTGTTGCATTTACGTCAGTATCATCAGCAAACAAGATCGTGCTGACTCTGGGGTTGGGTTGTGAAGTTGGATTTGGGGTGATGGGGCGAAGGAGTAAACTCAGGTAGAGGTCAGGCGATAAATAGCCCTGAAAATACAGAAATAGACTGGAGGTCGATTCTGGGAAACCCTTAAAGACAGTGAAGTGAGGACCAGCATTGTCGGACTTGACTCTAGAGAGGTGCCTGGCTGCAGTGGTGAGGGGACAGGAGCTGGGAGCCTGGGCTGAACCAAGGTGGAGAGCGGGAGACGAACTGAGCAAGAACTTTTCAAAAGGCAGCCCAGCAAAGGCATTTTGCCTCGCACACCTGGCTTCGCGGCAAGGTAATTAAGTAAGAATTAGAGAAGGAGAGACTGGCTCAGTGTCAGGGTGCCCTGCTCCATTTGGGCATCTCCATCTTGGTGGGACAGTGCAGGGCACTGGGTGTCTCCTCTTGCATGGGCCAGGCAGTCTCTGCGGCCTTCTGGTCCTGCTGTCTCATGCACACCATCCGTTTTCTCTCTGTCTCACATTTTTGTTTTCTGATTTTAAAATGTGTATCATGGGGACAAGATTAAGTAGTACTCTCATGGTAGGCAAGATATGAATCTTCCTTGAAGTGGCACATAGAATGAATGGGGGGTAACTGGCCCATGGAGAACACTCGATAAAGCTCAGGGATGAACACGATCTCGGCAATCATGGAGTCAGAACGTGCTGCCATTAGCTCAGGAACATGAAGCTGAGATCACTGAAGGACGCAGTCTCAGGGTCTCCAGGGGTCAGGGGACTCAGTCCCAGCTCAGGGGCTGCAGGGGTCGGGGATGTGGTCCTAGCTCAGGGTCTCCAGGGGTCGGGGGATGCGGTCCCAGCTCAGGGTCTCCAGGGGTCGGGGGACTCGGTCCCAGCTCAGGGTCTCCAGGGGTCGGGAGACTCAGTCCCAGCTCAGAGGCTCCAGGGGTCGGGGACTCAGTCCCAGCTCAGGGTCTCCAGGGGTCGGGGGACTCAGTCCCAGCTCAGGGTCTCCAGGGGTCGGGGGATGCGGTCCCAGCTCAGGGGCTCCAGGGGTGGGAGCAGCCCAAAACCCCTCTCAGGCTGGGATGAGGGGCCGGGCTATGGGGCTTCAGGGGTCCTGCTCTCCCTCTGTGACTCTGTTCCTCTTCTCGGACTCCCACCTTCCACTGCTGCCTCTCTGCTCTGTCCTGTTCTCTCATTTTTGTAGCTCAAAAATGCCCCACCCTCTCCAGGTCCCTTCTGACTTCTAACTTTTCTCAGTTCAAGCATCCAGAGAAGCCAGCCCACACCTCTGTGTTCCTGGTGACCAGGAAAGAAACTCGATGTCCAGCTCCTGGTGACCAGGAAAGAAACTCGATGGGCTGGCCCTCCCAGGCTGCGTTCTAGTTTCTGGTGACTAGGAAAGAAACTCGATGTCTAGTTTCTGATGACTAGGAAAGAGACTCAATGGGCCGGCTCCCCCAGGCCACTTGGCCAGGCGGGGTCCACCTGGACACCATCACCAGTCATGCTGATGAGGGGCTATGAGGCTCCGGGCATGGAGGCCACTGCCAACGTTGGCCCACGGGTGCTTGGAGCAGTAAGAACTGGCCCTCGGCTCCAGGTCCTCACCTGCGAATTCACGGGTGGGGAAGCCCACGGCTCCAGGTCCTCACCTGGGTCTCCCTCCCACCTCGCAGGGCAGCCCTGGGCCCTGGTGTGTGAGGCTGAGGCACGTGCCAGGGACGCTGTGGCACTCGGTGCTCCTGGGAAGGGATGTCATTGAGTCCCTCAATTCCAACACCATGGAGGAAATCCCCTAGGATGTGTCCTCCCAGACATTCGGGGGCACCAACTCCTCGCTGGGTGAAGGGGCCTGAGCCCACCCGAGCCAGGGGCAGGCACATTGTGTTTGCTCATCCCTGCCCTGCAGCAGCCGCCTGACACCTGTGTCCCACCACTGGGCCATGTGTGTGCCGGGGCTTGACTGGAGCCCGAGAAGGCGGGTAGGGAGAACAGAACCTGAGCTGTGGACGCTCCGCACAGAGACACAGCAAACCCGCTGTGGCTGCACCTGGACCAGCCTTCGCCTCGAGTGAGCTCCTGCCGCTTCCCTGGGTTCCGTGAATGCAGCTTCACCCTTTGAGCTTCGGCTGGCAGCAGCCCCTCGGACACCTCCCTGATCCTCGGGGCCCTTCTGTGAATCATCCTGACCCCTCCCATGCCGCCGGAACCACAAGCATCACCCTGGGTGAGACCATCGGCGGTTTGCAGGCCTGTCCTGGAGTCCCACACCAAGGGAGTGCTCAGGGCTTCCTGGCCAGAGACACTGCCGAGACCTCGGGAAGCAGGCTTTCCTGCAGGAGAGTGAAGGACAGAGGGTTTGCATTTCCCACGTAAAAAAACCAAGGCAGGAATGAGCCGGGAGTGTGTGGTGTGGGGGAAGAGGGAGCACAGCCCACAGGCAGGCAGGCTCTGCACTGGAGGCCATGGGCGTGGGGCCCCTGGCTACCAAGGGCGGAGGGGTTGGCTGAGTTCCTCTGGGCCTGTTGGGACCACTGGGCATTGGCCAAGAGTTCTTTTGCAGTCACAGAGGCAAGGGTGCCATTCTTTTGAACAAATCCAGATTCCTCTGAGTGAACGGCAGGTGTGGTCCACTATGGCCAGCAGTCTGCAGGGCTGGTCCTCTGCACGAGGGAGGCCGTTCTTGTGGAGGCTGAGGTGCACAATGACTCCAGGCAGCCCTACTCGGCTGCTTCTCTGGCCTCCACAATCATGTGGCATCTCTCCAGGTGACAGTTTTAATCAGGAACAGACAGAGTTCAAAGGGTGCTTCAGCTGCATTGTGAGGATGACCTGGAATCAGGGGCACTCATCCAAGTCTTCAGATGCACTGAAGAGACAGGGATCAATCGCGACTGTAGTTTCCATTTCAGTGACATGCACAGCGCTCAGAACTGACCGTCCTCTCTTCCAGAGGATACTCC
Organism: Theropithecus gelada; assembly: GCF_003255815.1. Lineage (NCBI taxonomy): Eukaryota > Metazoa > Chordata > Mammalia > Primates > Cercopithecidae > Theropithecus > Theropithecus gelada. The sequence continues at coordinate 23,118,183 of NC_037681.1, read as the reverse complement.
AGTACCAGCTTCCAGCCACAGTTATGGGACTCACAAAGTGACCCCAAGGTAACATGAACCTTGCACCCTGTTTTGTTTTCTTAACTTCACTGAAGCTTTCAGCATTGCCAGGGAGAGGTTGACTTAGGCGGTGTGGACACACACCCTCGATGTACTGGATGTCCAGCCTCTTGTGCACCACAGAGCGGTGGACCATGTGATCACCAGACCACAGCCAGGTGGCCTGACCAGGGCTCACAGCTGGGCCATGTGGGGAGAAATTAGAGGGAGCTGTCTGGTGGCAAGTGGCCAAGTGGGAGGGGAAGGAACTTGGGAGATGCCTGAGCTCTGAGACTGAGGCTGGCCTCCAGCCTGGAAGAGCCGAGACTGATGTCCTTCACCAGGTCAATGTGCACATGAGCTCTCTGTGCAGGGGAAGAATTGGGCGCTGACAGGAATTCGGCTGTGTAGCACCTCGCGGTTAATCTTGACAGCAACCCTGCGAGGCGCTTGTCTTCACTACTTACAGATAGGACATCTGAGGTTCAGAGAGATTAAGCTGTATCACCTGGGAGATGTCAACCACATTTCAAACCCAAGTCCTCCTCCAGGGCTGCTGTTTCCCATGGAACAGTTATCTCCCTACACATAGGCTGCAATGTTACAAAATGGGGGTGATGTTTCTTGAGCAGCTACTGCTGGCCGGGAATGTGTATCGGAGATCTCTGCGGTTCCACAACACGTCTGCTGCATTCAATCATCACCTCCATTTGACAGGTGGTCACTGTGACTGGTGCTCTCCATATCACCTGGGGGACCTGTATACTGACCCTCCCTTGCATTTGATAATAAACCTCAGCATGGGCCTGCAGAATACACGTCTGGGCTCCTGTCCCATCTGGAGGTTCTGAATGGAGAGCTTCGGGGTCCTCATCTCCTAGCCTGGTCGTGAACTCGAGTCTCAAGGCAACCCACTGCCGTACTGGAACAGTACCCTTGCTGGAAGGTGTGGGGGTTTATGGGCAAAGACCCCTCAAAGCTTTGCACCTGTTCCCAGGTAGCCTTCAGATAGTAGTAACTGCTCAACACAGGGCATAGTGTACATTCAGCTTTCACTGCAGCAGGCGGGGGTCAGTGAAGAATAAGGGCTATTACAGAAGTCAAAGAGTGAGCTGAAGGGCCCAAGTTCAGAACAGTGGCTGTGGCTCTCTAGGTCTGGCATGGGACTGAAGCTCTCTCCACAAAGACAGCAGCATGGCCAGACACGGTGGCTCACACCTGTCATTCCAGCACTTTGGGAGGCCGAGGCAGGCAGATCACTTGAGGCCAGGAGTTCCAGACCAGCCTGGCCAACATGGCGAAACCCTGTCTCTATTAAAAAATACAAAAATTAGCTGGGTGTGGTGTTACATGCCTGTAATCCCAGCTACTTGGGTGGCTGAGGCATAAGAATTGCTCGAACCCTAGAGGCGGAGGTTGCAGTGAGCTGAGATCGCACTACTGCACTCCAGCCTGGGAGACAGAGTGAGACTGTCTCAAAACAAACAAACAAACAAACCAACAAACCAACAAACAGCATCGCCCCAGGCCCAGGAAGAGGAATGACTTTGCATGATTGCTCCGTCCATGTGTTACCATTTGAAATTCAAACAGTTAAATGTGCTGTAAATATATCCTACACCTGGCTTTGGGGAGCGCTTGGAGCTAATTTCTTATAAGTAATAGGAACCTCTTTGAGGCTTTGCTGTGTCTAAAATTTGCAGCGATGTTTTCACCATTGGAGGCCAATCAATGCAGGGAAAAACGGAGAAGGTAAGTGAAATGTAGCACATACACTTTAAAGTATGAAAAAATATAAAACTCTAACACCTCTATACTGCTATGCGTGATATCTACATGCTGTTAAACTGGGCGCTTCACCATTTCCAGTTTCAGTGGACGGGCACGTCTGAGGCCCGTGCTTTATCCCAGGCACTGCTACATTCTGGGAATGCAGAGAGTGACCTGCTTCGTAAGGATCTAGAGGGCCTTCCGCACGCAGGCACCCAGGGGCCTGCCTCGGCCTTCACGGAGATGGGACAGGACACCAGCATTTCGCAACAAGCACTTGTAACTTATCAAACGCACGTGTGAGATCCCGGAAAGGAGAGCATGGTGTGGAGAGGAAGGGGGCAACGGGAAGACTGACGAAAAGGGCCAACTTCAGCGCGGTAGCCGTGAGCCCAGGAAAATGAATGCATTCAGTAGCGAGGTGAGGGGAGTGGTAGCCAGCGGTCGGGATGCAGGGGGAGGCTGGCACCTACTGGGAGTCGAGGAGGACTCGAGGAGAAGGCCTCACTGGGCCTGGATAGAGAAAGAAGGGTTGGGTGTAGCCAAGCTGACCTGGTGCAGAGGGCACATGTCCCTGAGAGCAGAGCACCCTCGAGGGCCTCCGTGTGCTGGGTGTGGGGCTGGGCACAGTGAGGCCTTGGGGAAGGAGGTGAGCTGGGGCAGGGGTCCGTGAGGCAGGGCTGTGTCTAGTCCTTCCTGCTGTGGAGGGGTGCCTGACTCCCCTTCCCATGAAGGTGAGGCCTGCTTTGGTCGCTCCAGCTGTTGACAGGAGGGGAAACCCGGAGCCCTGTGTCCTCTGTGTGGTGAGCCCAGGACCTCCATCCGTGTGAGTGAGCCAGGGCCTCTGCCTGTATGAGTCGGTGGCCTCTGTCTGTGTGAGTGAGCTGGTGGTCTCTGTCTGTGTGTGAGTGAGCTGGTGGCCTCCATCCATGTGAGTGAGCCGGGGCCTCCGTCCGTGTGAGTGAGCTGGCAGTCTCTGTCTGTGTATGAGTGAGCTGGCGGTCTCTGTGTGTGAGTGAGCCGGGGCCTCAGTCCGTGTGAGTGAGCTGGCGGTCTCTGTGTGTGAGTGAGTGAGCCGGGGCCTCAGTCCATGTGAGTGAGCTGGTGGTCTCTGTCTGTGTGTGAGTGAGCCGGGGCCTCAGTCTGTGTGAGTGAGCTGGTGGCCTGTGCACAGCCCGAGTCACTCAGAGGCCTTGGAACCTGTGAGTCTGAGCCGAGGAGCTCCCTGGTGGGTGGGCGGGTGGTCAGGCCAGATTTCTACCTTGCTGTTCTCATGATAGTGAGTTCTCATGAGATCTGGTTGTTTAAAAGTATGTAACACTTCCCCTGTCCTTCTCTTTCTCTCTCTGACCATGTGAAGACCTGCCTGCTTCCCTTTCACCTTCCATCATGATTGTAAGTTTCCTGAGGCCTCCCCAGAAGAAGAAGCTTGCACAGCCCACAGAACCGTGAGCCTATTAAACCTCTTTTATTTATAAATTACCCAGTCTCAGATATATCTTGATAGCAGTGTGAGAACAAACTAATACAGGAAATTGGTACAAGAGAACTGGGGCATTGCTGTAAAGATACCTGAAAACATGGAAGTGACTTTGGAAATGGGTAATGGGTAGAGGTTGGAACAGTTTAGAGGGCTCAGAAGACAGGAAGATGTGGGAAAGGTTGAAACTTCCTGGAGACTTGTTGAATGGTTGTGACCGAAATGCTGATAATGATATGGACAGTGAAGTCCAGACTGAGGTGGTCTCAGATGGAGATTAGGAAATTATTGGGAATTGGAGGAAAGGTCACTCTTGCTATGCTTTAGCGAAGAGCCTGGCAGCATTGTGCCCCTGCTTGAGGGATCTGTGGAACTCTGAACTTGAGAGAGATGATTTAGGGTATCTGGCGAATGAAATTTCTAAGCAGCAATGTGTTCAAGATTTGGCCTGGCTGCTTCTAACAGGGTGTGCTTATATTCATAAGCAAAAAAAAATTTCCTGAAACTGGAATTTATATTTAAAAGGAAAGTGGAGCATAAAAGTTTGAAAAATTTTCAGCCTGGTCATGTGATAGAAAAGAAAAACCCATTTTCAGAGGGGGGAGTCCCAGCCAGCTTCAGAAATTCACATAAGTAAAAAAGATCCAAATATTAATAGCCAAGATGATGGGGAAAATACTTCCAAGACATTTCAGAGACCTTCACAGCAGCCCCTCCCATCACAGGAGGCCTCCCTGGAGGCCTAAGAGGGAAAAATGGTTTTGTGGGCCAGGCCAGGCCCAGGGCCCCACTGCTCTGTGCAGCTTTTGGACATGACACCCTGCTTCCCAGTCACTACAGCTCCAGCTATGGTTAAAAGGGCCCTAGATATGTCCCAGGCCACTGCTTCAGAGGTTGCAAGCCATAAGAAACCTTGGTGGCTTCCACATGGTATTAAGCCATTGGGTGTACAGAGGGCAAGAGTTGAGGCTTGGGAGCCCCCACCTAGATTTCAGAGAATGTAGGGAAATGCCAGGATGTCCAGGGGGAAGTCTGCTTCAGGGGTGGAGCCCTCATAGAGAACCTCTACTAGAGCAGTGTGGAGTTCTCTACTAGGGGAATGTAGGGGGTCTCCACTGGGGCACTGCCTAGTGGAACTGTGAGAAGAGGGCCACCATCCTCCAGCCCCCAGAATGGTAGATTCACAGACAGCTTGCACTGTGCCCCTGTAAAAGCTGCAGACACTCAATGCCAAACCTTGAGAGAAGCTGTGGGAGTTGAGCTCTACACAGACACAGGACAGAGGTGTCCAAGGCCTTGGGAGACCACCCCTTGTATCAATGTGGCCTGAATGTAAGACATGGAGTCAAAGGAGATTACTTTGAGCTTTAACATCTAATTACTTCCCTGTTGGGTTTTGAACATGTATGGGGCACGCAGACCCTTTGTTTTGGCCAATTTATCCCATTTGGAATAGGAGCATTTATCCAGTGCCTGTATCTTGGAAGTAACTAACCTGTTTTTGATTTTACAGACTTATAGGTTGAAGGGACTTGCCTTATTTCCAGATGAGACATTGGACTTGGACTTTTGAGTTAATGCTGGGATGAGTTAAGACTTTGAGGGACTATTGGGAAGGCATGATTGTGTTTTGAAATATGAGCAGGACATGAGATTTTGGTGGGGCCAGAGGTAGAATGATATGGTTTGATGGTGCCCCCACCCAAATCTCATGTTGAATTGCATTCCCCATGAAATAAAATGAAGGTGATTGGATCATGGAGGTGAACATCCCCTTTGTTGTTGTTATGATAAGTGAATGAGCTCTCATGAGATCTGGTTGTTTGAAAGTATGTAGCACTTACCCTTTCACTCTCTCTCCTGCTGGCTACATGAACATGTGCTTGCTTCCCCTTCACCTTCTGCCATGATTGTAAGTTTCCTGAGGTCTTCTCAGCCATGCTTCCTGTAAAGCCTGTGGAACTGAATTAATTAAACCTGTTTTCTTCCTAAACTACCCAGTCTCAGGTAGCTCTTTATAGCAGTGTGAGATTTGACTACTACAGTGGTCATCTCTTGCCTACTCTATTTTAAAGACACCAGATGATGTTAATCTGGCCTGCTTTATTTATCCCCACCATCTTTGTATTTTTGGTTTTGCTTTTTGTTCTGGTGCAAGCCTGTTTACTTGCAGATTGTTAATTCTATCTATTTTCGAGTGACCAATCTCATAATGATTCTACAAGGAATTCAATAATATTATCCCCACTTTAGAAAATTTTGTTTAAAACCCTTGCCATTCCACAGTCTACACAAGGAGTTAGTTCAATCACTACGCCAACTGCACAGATGAGGAAACTGATTTTGAACAACTGTGACTGGGAGATCAGATGACATTCCTGCAGCCTGACTCTAGAGCTTGAGTTGTGTTTCTCTATCTTGCAATGTTGACAAAAATCACCTCCCCCAGAGGGTTCTCCCCAGGCCTTAGGTCTCACCTAGCAGATGGCGGAATTTTTATGGACAGGTCACTGGACATTTCCGGGAAGCAAGAGAGGCATCCTCAGGAATGTTTTAACCGTGAGGGAACAGAGAATTTGCAATGATGGGCAGGAGAGGAAGAGCATGAAGGAGGGTAGAGACCACCTGGGTATAGGTGTTTATTTTGACAATAGAGTAACTGTGAATATCACCAAATGAGTTTCCTAGCGTGTGACCACAGTCACCTCTAAATGACCCTCTAGGGCACGGGCAATTGTTATTTTCATCTGAGATGAGGCAGAGCAGTTCAGCAAATGGGAACCATTAGCTAGCTGTGGGTGTGTCTGGCCTGAAGTCAGGTCTGTCTGTCCTCAAACTGCACTCATAGATTTACCTTGGTGTGGGTCTGCCCTGCTGAGTGCAGGCGGGGGCTCCTCTGGCAGAAAACATCAAAGAGGTCCTTAGTTCTGAACAGCACTGGATGGAGCCCGCCACCGACGGGAGGTGGGGCTGGTGTGCACAGCCTGGGGCGAGGAGGCTGCATGATCCTTTGTGAAGTGAACATGCAGAAGAACATGTGGGTACCTCTCAACAGAGGTGCTGGTGGGGTTTGCTGGTGCGTGGGGGCCAAGCATGTACAAGGAGCAGCAATGGAGCCATGGGGAGCATGAGAAGCTGCACCAAATGCAGACCTTGCCTCTGATGCGCTCTAATAGCTGGGTCCAGTGTCTGCCTCTCTGAGCTACACTTCCTTCCTCAGTGGGGTTGCTATGAGGACCAAAAGACAGCTCCACGGGTGCTGCGATTGCTCGAGGGAAACACAGTTGAGTTGGAGTCTGGGTGATGGGCTGACACATGGAGTGCAGCAGCAACTGGGAAAGAGGGCTGGGAAGAAAAAAATAGACTACACCTGGCTCAGGTGTGCTGCGTTTGAAGGAATCCAGGTGAAGGTGTTCCATGCACAGAGCCCAGGTGGCAGGGAAGTCAGGCCTGCCTTCAAAGGTCCAGGTACCGTCTCACTGGACTTTCCATAGACATCCAATAGTGAATGAGCTCCTCCAGTAGTTTATGCAGAAATAAAGCAGTAAGAAGCTAAGGCATGAGTCTGAACGGCAAACACAGACAGAACTGACAGAACCAACAACTCAGGGAGGGGTCAGAGACTACTGCAGTCTGAGAGAAAGCTGCCAGCAATGTGGGGAAGAGCCGGACAGAGCAGTTGAACTGTGCTGCTCAGGGTATTATGCATACCCTCAAAATGAACCTTTCCTTGCCAGTAACACCAAATGCATATTGCATTTCCCCTGCCGGCTTTGCAAGTCTATCGATCCTTTCTTTTCTTCCAAAGTGTCTGCAGCCAGTGTGGGAGTGACTTCCCACAAAGTGTTAAGTGACAGTGAGACGCTGGCGGTTTTCCAAGACACAGAGGCCGTGGGCAGGCAGGCTGGCCCCACCAGGGGAAGCGTTCGCAGTCCTGGTCGATGGACACACAGGGTAAGAGGCGAGCCCTTCCGGATGGGTTCCTCCCAGGCACAGGCTGCCCTGCTTCACATCCATTTTCTCATAAACCTCAGACCGAGCACCTGAGAGGCTATCATCTGAAGGTTTAAAAATGCCAAATCCAACCCTTTGGGACACAAAGCACAAGACAAACAGCTCTCTGTTCTGGAATCTGAGCAGCCCGCCACCGTCTTCATTGTCTGCCCTGGCTGTTAACCCAGCGCCGACAGCCACGTGTGAGGGCTCTGTGCTGACCCGCTTATGGCTGCTCCGAGGCAGAAGTCAGGATTCCCGTGGGGGTTGTCTCTCCGTGGGTCACTTTCCTTCTCTGTCAAGGGCAGATAAGAGCCCCTCTACTCAACACAGTACAATCTGGAAAACAAACACAATGGTGAATGGGAGTATGTTTGGTAAATTTAAGCAATCGGAGCAGTGGAGGCATTATGAACGCTGCACATTTGGGTACAGAATCTCCCCCTAGAACAAGATGGTTGCTGCACATTGTGTTTCTTTCGAAGCTAGCCTTGTCTCCATCAACATATTTTCATGGTTTTATTTTTTCATAGCCTGGAAATGTTTCTCCTATGTGCTGGTGCAGTCTGGCTATTTTTGAAGAATGCTTGCTCTTGTTAACCAAAGCCTGTGTGCTGTTGGGATGAGGCTGTTTTGAGCTGAGACAGAGCTAGAAAGACAAGGGTGAAACACTAGGGAGAACCCTCGTGGATCCTCTAATTTGTGCATGATCTTGGAGGCCACACTTACACTGACTGCTACCCCCACACTGCTGGGCACCCGTGGCTCAAACGTTTCTCACCGTCTGCCACCTGCAGCCCTCGGTCTTGCCCTTGACACTGCAGGGAGAGGCTGAACCCCTGGGCTGTGAGCACTCTTCACATAGATGAGGACGCAGCAGCGGCATCCCCCAAGCTTCTCATCACCTCTGGCCTTGTCGCACACTCCTGTTAAGCCCATGTCAAATCATTGCACGCATAAAACAAGTTGCTGAGGAGAAAGACTTATTGCTATATATTTTTTAAAAAGGCCCGAACCCTTCTGTATTTCTATTTTTGTAAAAGTACACAATTGAGTAGAAGTTTTGGAAAATAGAAGAAATAGCTTTAAAAATAATCATATATAATCTCGTAGGCCAGAGAAAACTACTGGGAACATTTCGGGGCACATATCCATTTCTTCCAGTGCATGTAATTAGTTTCTACATGATATTAATAGTATTGTATTGTACTTATTGGTTTATAATATCCTTTTGTTTTTTAAAACATCCTAGACTTTTTCACAATTTATCAAGTATTCTCTATGACATTGTTTTCGTGGCTTTAAGCGTTTCTGCTGGTCTTCCAGCAGCCCTTGATCACTCTCCATTTCTTTGCTTTTCAAATTTTCTTTCACGGCATGCATTGCCACCTGCCATTTTATGATGTATTTAGTGGTTTCTTGTCTGTGTCCTCAGCTAAAATAGAAGCTTTAGCAGGATAGGGTCTTTGCTGGTTTTGTCCACTGCCGTATTAAAAGAACATAGAATAATAAGCGACACATGGCAGACGGTCCACAAATATTTGCTGGATACATGAATGGTTTTAACCAGTTGTCCACTGGTAGACACTTGAAGTGACTACGCAACAAATTGCATTGTATGTAAATCTTTTTGCTGTTAAGGCAAATCTTCAACGTGACCTTTCCAGGTCAAAAAGTATGGACATTTAGTTGGCTTTTAATAAAAATCAACAAATTATCATCCAGAAATTCTTCTCTAACTCGTATTCTTACCAACATATCAGATAACTCTATTTTTCCACTTATTCCAAAATACTCATTGGCATTTATGAATATTTTCATCTCTACCAATTTGATAGGTATGAACGGTAGACAGATTTTATCTTGATTTGAATTCTAATGAATTAGAATATTTTCACATATTTATTCTTGATTTATATTTTCAATTGCCTGTTCATTTTCTTTGACAGTGTTATATTTTATTTTTGGTTAGGTTTCTTTATATTTTAAGGATATTGATCTGTCACATGTAGCAACTATTTTTCATTTGCCGTTTGTCATTTAACGTGGGTATAGTGTTTTGATACATAAAATATTACTCTTGCATATAGTCAAACACATTTATGTCTTTAGGACTTCTAGTATTTTGTGCACAGAAACCTTGTGGTAATTTTAAATTAGAGCCCGGCTGTAGTACAGGATCTCCTGTTGAAAGAGAGTTCCTTCCTGAGTTTAGGCTCTTTGGCATCCCTGCAGAGGGAGAATGAGCCATACATCTCTCAGAGTGGATTAAATTTCAGCCTCGTAGCAGAGACAAGACGTACAGCCCTTTTGTAAGGGCATATTGCAATGGGCACCTAATGCGGGCTGTGCCTTGGGATCCAACCAGCAATGAAATATTAAAGAGGGAAGAGCATTTCAGAGCAGAAAAGGCCATTCTGTCCTGCACACCTGTCCTCTTAAAATTTATCTTAATCCTGCATTCCTGATGTTTTCCCATCTGTCGACATGCCTTCCCTCCCTTGAAATAAGTCAGGGGCTTGAATTAATTTTTTGCTACATTTGCCTTGTCTCCTCATTTATTCCATATGTTCATTACCTTCAGTGTGCAGTCACTCCTGCCCAGATCTCTCAGCTTTCATTGCAACTCTTTTATTTCTTCGCTCTGGTCTACAAAATATGCTTTATTGTCCTTATTAATCCCTCTACTGATATCACCTCAAACTCTATTATTTGTCAAGAAAATTAGAGCAATTTTTAAAACCCTCATTATTTTATGCAGGCGAAATAAAAAGAGATATCTTCCAATGGACTGTGTCTTCACCAAATTTATATCTTAGCCAAGTCTCACTCTGACAAGACTTGGAAATTTTCAAAAATCTGAACTTGTGATTTGACTCAGTAGGAAATGGAACTCTGGGAGAGAACACAGAAAGGCCATAAAGGCAGAGGACTCCAGAGGGTCTCGAATAAGAACAGGCTATTTAGAGCTGAGATTGCAATCACCCGCTCTCAGTGTTCCGTGCACAGGGTAAGTCCCATTAACTCTAATGGGAGATCACTCACGGGCATCGAAAGGGAGACCTTTCCGTGCGACTTACTGAGCTTCTCGCAGAGGGGAGGAGAAATGCAGCTTCCCTGCTCCTCGTCGGCCATTCACGTCTCACCTAGCTCTTGTCAGGTTTCTCCAAAGCTGCCTTCAGTGTCTTGGAGTCTTTTATTTAAACCAAATGGCCCGATGCCCTGATCAGAAGAGGGCAGCACGTGCTGGGCTGAGCCAAGACTCGTGGGCAGATGGGTTTCATGGCACTGAGGCTCTGTCGATGGTTCTTCTGTTTCAGGAGACAGAGACTTGAGTTTTCTAATTTGGTATCAGAGGAAGTAAGCATCATCCGTACTGTCAGGAGCTGGGAAGTCACAATCAGGGAGCCCATCACCTACCTGTCTCTCTAAAATTTAAGTTATGAAGTGTCATTGAATTATCTTGCTTCGTTTGTTTTTTTAAACTGCTTTTGGAATGAGTTTAGGTGTCAAAGCTGCTGGTTTATCACTTCAATGAGCAATGCGGGGCCAAGGCCGTCACTTCGCCAATGTCGTCAGTATTTATTGGACAGTATTTATTGGACAACAGTGAGGCATTTGTCTGTAGACACTGATACCAGGTGTGTAATCTATCTGGGGCAGCGGTTTAAAGTTAGGTAGGCACTTTGCAGTGGAAGCTAAGGTTCAGGCTGTGGAGACAGACAGTGAGTTGCAATCTGGCAAAGTCCCTGGTGTCCTCAGCATGTGGGGAGAGAAGCTGGTTCTGCTTGGCTTGTATCTGGAGGGAGGGAGGCAGACATGCCACAGACCTGGGCTCCCTGGCTTGTATGTGTGGCCCTGTGGAGAACTGTGTGTCTTGTACACTGAACAGAAGGCAGTGCATGTGCACACCCACAGTATAAATACATACACACAAAGTATACACACACACACACGCCTACACACATAGCATTCAACCATACACACAAATTTAACATACATACACTCATGCCCACACACAACATACACACAAATACATGTATAGAGTACACACATGTGCATACACAGCACACACACAAATATGCATGCAGCATACACATATGCACACACAGCACACCCAAACACATATAGCACACATATATAGCATACACGCATGCACATAGAGTCCACGCACACTATGCACACACATCTAGTATGTAGGCACACACACTAGCACACACATAGCACACACATACATATAGCATAAATTCACACAAACACACATGTACACACAAGCACATTGCAACATATACACACACCTCATGCACATATGCATTCACACACATTGTGCATGCACATATGTAGACACAGGCACACATACAGCATACACACACATAACATACATAAACGTACACACACACAACACCTGCAGAACACATGTGCACACACCCAAATATACACATAATCTACAAGTACATTCACAAACATAGCATATCCCCATATGCTTATTTATATTAATAATTTACATGATTATTTTCTGTCTACCCACATTATTTGGGAGAATTTCAGCTGTGTGAGTAATAGGACCCTGAAAATAACTTGGTCTTAAATAAGACAGAGGTTTATTTTTACCTCAAATAAAATAAGTTCAGAGATAAGCAGTCTGGGGCTGGTGTGACAGCTCCACAAACAACAGAGACTCTGGTTCCCTCAATTCCGCTCCTCAGCCATCCCCACACATGACATGACCCGTGCTCCAAGAAGGCTGCTTGAGCTCCTGCCCTCGCATTCCTATTCCAGCCAGCAGGAAGTGGAAGGGACTAAAACAGAGACGCCTTCTCCCTTGTATAGGCACCTTCTGGAATTTTAACCCTACTCTTCTGCTCCTGCCTTTTGGAGCAGAGTCCATTCACAACACTGTACATTGCACAACAGAGTACACTGCATAAGTGCAAATGTAGTATACACACACATACACAACACAAAACATGCACACACACATAACATGCACACACATGCATACCCATAGCATATACACAGAAACACGTGGCGTGCACACACACAGTATTTAGGTACACACGCAAATGCACATATAGCACACACACACACAGTGTGTATAATCGACAGTCTGGTTTTGTTTAAGAATCAGGATTCATCCAAATGGATGAGGAAAACTCCTTTGAATTCCTTCTAGGGACTGTAAAAATTGTTTTTCTTCCCAGCCTGCCTCCCTGCTTTCCCGCTGTGACTCTCCTAACTGGCCCCACCCTCCAGCCAGGTCTGTGTCCCCCACTCCTGTTTGCCCAGCACAGGGCGCTTTTCCCTCCCTGCTATTCTCTGTGTCTGAGTCTTTCTCTGGCCTCATGGCACCTGCTGCTGCAAATTTTTGCACCTGCCTCATTTCCTATAGGGGTCTGTGTGCAGGAAATCATGTCTAGACAGCAATAAAATGACTAGTATATCAGCATAGGCCAATTCTTCCTAACAGTGAAAACACAAGCAACAGATTGAGGACCTGATGAAGACCCGTGAAACATTCTGTAACATCACCGGTACCCGAGGGCCCTCTGAGAACTTGTCCCTGTGCGAGCACCGTGCTGGGCACCGTGCGAGATGTGGATGGAGCACGCCTGCTGCTTGGACCTGATAGAGATCTGTGCTGGGCAAAGGGCTGTTTCTCCTGAAGACCATGGGGACCCCTGGAGAACTTCAGAAGTGTGAGACAGGGTGTGCAGTGCAGCTCAGGTGGGTTACCCCAAGACTGTGTTGCAAAGGGGTTCAGAACCTGGGAAGCCACCTGACCCCTCAGAGATGCGGGGAGCCCAGGGAAGCCTGGCTGAGGCACTGGAGAGGCACCAGACTCACCTCTTGGGACCCATGCTATGTTATGCCCTGGCCTCCCAGGATCCTCCCTTTGGCATTGGAATTTTAAAAACTCAAATAGGACCCACATCTTTCCCCAAACAACCTGTTAATAAAAAGTATGCACATTTTGTCCAAGTAGGAATAACATTTCTCTGATGGCTATGTGGAACCTGCCTAACTGTGCAGAAATGCTGTGTATCAAATAGAGTGTCCAAGCCTGAGCAACAGGAATGCCCCATCATTTACTCCATAGAATACATGTTGAATCCCCTCCGCTGGGCTCTCCAGCTTGGGACAGAGGATCTGATGATTCCAGGCCCTGGTGCTGACATCCTGCATCTGAGGAGGAGACAGGCAGGAGGCAAATGTGCCCATAATGCCTGAAACTGTCCTGTGTGCAGGGCCCTGGGTGTGTCTCAGGGACGCAGCAGTGAACAAATTAGATGTGGCCTCTGACCCCCGTTCTGCTCACAGGGCCTGGAGCCCTGTGGTGAGACTGCATCCCATTTCTACACAAGTAATTCGGTGCAGTTACAACGAGCACCAAGATGAACAGGTGACAAAAGCCTCTTGGAGATGTCGGAGCTGAGCGGGGAGATGAAAGTGATTAGCCGAGCCATAAGCAGGTCGGGGAAGGAGCTCACAGGCAGGGGAGGGCGTGGGGGAGGGCACCGTGTTTCAGGGAGTCCAGGGGACTCAGACGGCCACAGGAGGTACGTGTTGGATACCCTGGGGTGCTGGACTAGACAGGTATCAGGAACATCACCATCAGCACCCACGGCTGGGTCTGGGGTAACAGGGGAGGCTTCCGCTCGGACAGGGCACGTGTGTCACCAGGGTTCTGTGGGAAATGTTCCTGGGCCCACCTCGGGTGGAAGTGTGGAGCCCGTGCAGATGTTCGGGGAGAGCCTGGGGAGGCCATGGGGAGAGGGTTAGGTCAGCGCCCATGGGGGGCAGAGGCCGAGGCCGAGGCCGATACAGGAAGCGCCTGAGAGGGAAACCAACAGCACTTAGTGCTAAGTGGGATGTGAGGGGATGGAAGAGGAAACCGGGGCTGCCCTGGACAACCAGAGCCCGGATCCAGAGAGAGAGAGAGAGGCATGGCTGGGAACTCTTGAGGAACTTGAGCTTTGGGTTCAGATGAGGCCCCTAAGGGTAACTCCGTGGGGAGCTGTGTCTCCATCCACACTGGCGGCGTGACGTGGCGAGTGCCATGGATGGGCAGTGACAGCCGCCAGCTGGGACGAGGCTTTCCTGGGAGTGAGAACTGAAGGACCATAGCAGCCTGGGAACATCACTGCACGTGGGGCAGGAGGACACAGGGACTGCGAAGGAGATGCTGGGAGGTGGCTGCAGAGGCGGGAAGCTCAGGAAAGAGGCTGCCTGGAAACCAGATGAGGTGAGTGGGGAGGAGCAGAGTCCCACGTCCCGCCACCCAGGAGGGAGGCAGCCGGAGTGCAGGTCCACGTCGTCGGAGTCTGGGTGTCTGGACAGAGGTGTTATCTCAGCAGCCCGCGGGGGCTGGATCCCGGCCACAGAAGTGAGGGAGGAAAACGCTGTCTGTTCAGAGACGAGACGGGGCTGCAGAAGGACCGGGAGAAGCACAGCCTGAAGCAGGAGAAGGACGTGTGGCCAGAAGAGGTCCTGACTTTGTGTTCTGCCATTAACCAAGTGGGGTCCGGGTGCAAGGCACTGAACATGCTCCAGCCCTAAGGAAAAGGAAGGACGCGGAGGCCAAAGGTGAAGCAGCAGAGGGAACACGGGAGCAGATGACCAGAGGGCCGGGTACATTCCCCATTCCCTTTGGACAGGAGCAGAAGACAGGAAGGGGAAGGTGTGGGAATGCAAACCACCAGATGAGCGGGCTTGGGCACAGAGTGAGAGAAATTATTAGCATCATTTTTCTTGTTTTTCTTGCCTAGTGATTTGCTAATTCACTGTATAATAATACATGGGAAAGAAGAGTTCTTCTTCTTTGTTTGTTTGTTTGTTTGTTTGTTTGTTTGTTTTGAGACAGAGTCTCACTCTGTTGCCCAGGCTGGAGTGCAGTAGCATGATCTCAGCTCACTGCAACTTCCGCCTCCCAGGTTCAAGTGAGTCACCTGCTTCAGCTTCTCCAGTAGCTGGGATTATGGGTGTGCACCACTACACCTGGCTCATTTTTGTATTTTTAGTGGAGATGGGGTTTCACCGTGTTGACCAGGCTGGTCTCAAACTCCTGACCTCAAGTGATCCACCTGCCTTGGCCTCCCACAGTGCTGGGGTTACAGGCATGAGCCACCACACCCAGTTGGAAAGAGCAGCTTTTCAAACACTCTAGCTGTCATCTGATTCTCTGAATAGTCTAGGTCAGGGCAGGAATTCATTTGTTCTATACATACATTTTTTTCACAACTGTGCCCTGGATGCTGACTGTGCACAATGCTGGGTCCCTGTTGGTCAGCCACAAAGACACGGCACCTTCCTTCCTGTGTGTCACTGCCTGTGAGTGGAGAAGGACAGAGATTCCCCCTGCCCCCAATAATCCTTTATCCCTTCTTAATTATAAAATTTCAAATTCTTAGTGAGGCATGTGGCCATCAAATATGAGATTATACTCCCCCATTTCCTCTGTAGACAAGCGTGGCCATGAGAATGGACTCTGCTCCAAAAGGCAGGAGCAGAAGAGTAGGGTTAAAATTCCAGAAGGTGCCTATACAAGGGAGAAGGCGTCTCTGTCTTAGTCCCTTCCACTTCCTGCTGGCTGGAATAGGAATGCGAGGGCAGGAGCTCAAGCAGCCTTCTTGGAACACGGGTCATGTCATGTGTGGGGATGGCTGAGGAGCGGAATTGAGGGAACCAGAGTCTCTGTTGTTTGTGGAGCTGTCCCACCAGCCCCAGACTGCTTATCTCTGAACTTATTTTATTTGAGGTAAAAATAAACCTCTGTCTTATTTAAGACCAAGTTATTTTCAGGGTCCTATTACTCACACAGCTGAAATTCTCCCAAATAATGTGGGTAGACAGAAAATAATCATATAAACAAGTATGTTATTATAACTTGAAAGAAATGATCTGGTGGCAATGAACATCATGCAGTAATTTGGACGGAATGGGAGGGAGGGAGGGCATCCCTCAGAAAAGCTTGTCAGGGAAGACTTCGTTAAGATGAGAGCTTAGAAGGAAAAGGAGTGAAAGCTACGAGGGTGGAAGGGAGAGAATTCCAGGCAGAGGGGATGGCTTGTTTCCTGCGATTGCACATGAGTCACCGCATGGATTACAGTTGTCAGGATTTCTGTCAGTAAAACATAATAATATGTACCTCTGAGGATAAGCGAACGCTTGCAAGAGGCAAAAGCCAGCTTAAGCTGTGCACCCTCTGAGAGGAACACTTGGCCCACATAACCAGCTTGCAGGAGTGGCACACACCGGGGGTGCAGAGCCCAGGGCAGGTGCCCTCAGCGCTTCCTTCTCATTGGTCTTCTCAGGGTCCAGGCTTCTCTCAAATCAGCTCCTCCAAGAGGCTGGGGCCATGGCCTCTGGCCACTTCCTGCTCTGAAACTGGAATCTTCGTGACCAGCAAGAGAACAGTTTCTCTGTCTAGATTTTAAAATCTCCAGAATGGTGTGCGAATTATACCTCAATTTTTTTAAGTCCCCAAAGAGTTTTCTGAGTGGCATCTCCTCTTGGGGCTACTTGGAGTAGGACAGCTAAGACATGAGGAGTCGGGGACGGCCCAGATGGAAGGGGTGAGGATCCCACCTGCAGGCACTGAGAGGTGCAGGGAGAGGAAGGAGGGCTGGGAGGGAGGCGCCAGCAGTCTGAGAGCTGCCAGATCAAAGGGCCTTGCTTTCCATTTCACCGCAGTGGTCTCCTTTAATCTGAACTCACATTGCGCTCTGGAGGAGGTGCCAGAAACAGGGTAAACACGTGGGCTCTGCAGTCAGAGATGCCCAGACTTCAGTTTCTGTTCTGCCACTCACCAGCCACAGTAGCTTGATGAAATAAGACCATGTCTATACGTGCATAACACAGTTTGTGACACATAGTAAATGATTAATAAATGTTGTTTTTTTATTAACAACCCTAGAAATAGGACTTTTTAACATTGTTTTACAGAAAAGAAAAATGAGTCTTAGAGAAGTCCCACAGAAAGCATGTTGCTGAAAGGGGTTCAAATCCAGCTCTGTATAATTTCAAAACCACTCAGCAACCTCCCCCGCACCCTCCCTGTTACCTCCTGGAGACAAGACGCGGAGGTGTGACGAGCACAAAGCTTTCTGTCACATCCTTCTTCAGTGCGTTAATTAAGCTCTTCGTGCTCATCCTTCCATAACTTTTAAACTCAAGGGTCATTCATAGTCTTCAACAATTGAAATTCAACAATTTTTTCCCAAAGTAAACAATAATTATCCAACTTGAAGTTGAATTAAATAAACTAAACTTACAGAAAACTTGCATTCCACGTTAACCCAGGGATTATCCATTCAACAGTTTCTTGAGCACCATCTATGCCATGTGAGGTTCTGTGCGAGGGTCGTGTGGGGCAAATGATAGAATAACTCCCAGGCTGCACTCACATGTGCCCTGGATGCGAGGGGGTCGGTGCCAGGTGTGTGAAGCAGCAGAATAAACCCACCAGATGCTCTACACTGGCACCTTGTATGCTAACAGGAGTGCTGCTCAGTTTTCTGCTGTGTGACTTCAGTAAATCATAGAGCTTTAAAGCCATGGTTTCCTCACTTTTGAATAAGGAAACACAAAATACCCATCCACTTGCATTAGTTAGCACGGGTATAACTCCTATAGACCTGAATTCCTTTAATTCCTATAGGAAACCTGATTTCAGCAGCTTAGCAACACTGAGGTCTGTTTCTCACCATGGCCAGACCCAACAGAGGTGAGCAGGTGCCGTGGGTGCAGAATGAAGGTGAGGCCACCCGGCCAGCTGTGTGCCCAGGAAGGAGGGGAGGGCATGGATGCTGGCAAGCCCCATGGCCTCTGATCGGTGTCCTTTCTCACAAGGTTGTACAGGAGCCACTTAGACAATGTGTGGAAGAATTCTGTCAACTCCACAGCCTGTGCCGTGCAGGTGCTGCTCCTGTGCTCAGCCCTCGTCCTTTCCGTGTCAGGAGGAACGGCCGAGGGCTGTGTGGGAGCCACAAAGAGATTTGGGAGCACACAGGGTGCAGGCAGCTGAGGAGGCCAGGTTTTCTGAAGGCAGTGGGTGGAAGGGTAGACAGGGTGCCCAGAGGCGGAAGGGAGGTGGTGGCTGGAACGGTGGACAGGGTGCCCAGTGGTTGGGGGGAGTTTGTGGCTGGAATGGTGGACAGGGTGCCCAGTGGTTGGGGGGAGGTTGTGGCTGGAACGGTGGACAGGGTGCCCAGGGGCGGGGGGGAGGTGGTGGCTGGAACGGTGGACAGGGTGCCCATTGGTTGGGGGGAGGTGGTGGCTGGAATGGTGGACAGGGTGCCCAGAGGTGGAGGGGAGGTGGTGGCTGGAACAGTGGACAGGGTGCCCAGTGGTTGGGGGGAGTTGGTGGCTGGAATGGTGGACAGGGTGCCCAGTGGTTGGGGGGAGGTGGTGGCTGGAATGGTGGACAGGGTGCCCAGTGGTTGGGGGGAGGTGGTGGCTGGAATGGTGGACAGGGTGCCCAGAGGTGGGGGGGAGGTGGTGGCAAGAGGTGCTTTCACAGGACCAGTCCCAGGGGCTCTGAGCCAAGAGGGCAGGGTGCAGCCACCAGCTTCTCTCAAGCCACACCTCCTCCTGAGCTCAGCTCAGCCACCTCCCACCCCAGGTTCTCCTCCAGCCTGGCCATCGGTGGCTTTAGCTTGCAGTTCCTGCCTATCTCTGCCTGCTTCTACTTCACCAAGTCTCCGAGGAGAGGCCTGACCAGGAGGGAATCCCTGTGGAAGACTGAGGAGGGGAAGAGCTTGCACGGCCAGGCCACAGCCTCCGGAGCAGGCGGGGAGACTCCAGGACGCTCTGCTGCTGCTGTTGTTGTGGTGGTGTTGTGTTGTGTAGTGTTGTGTTGTTGTGTCATTGTTTTTCTGTTGTACAGTTGTGTTGTGATATTGTGTGGTTCTGTGATTGTGTTTTGTTCTGTCATTGTGTGGTTGTGTTGTGATGTGTTGTGGTGGTGTGTGATAAGGTTGTGTGGTTGTTGTGTGGTTGTGTTGTGTGCTCTGTCACTGGTGGTGGTGTGGTATGGTTGTGTGGTTGTTCTGCTGTGTGGTTGTGTTGTGATGTGTTGTGGTGGTGTGTGGTGTGGCTGTGTGGTTGTTTTGTGGTTGTTGTGTTGTCATGTGCTCTGTCACTGGCGGGAATGTAATGTGGTGGTGTGTGGTGTGTTGTGATGTGTTGTGGTGTGTAGTGTGGTTGTGTAGTTGTTGTATAATGGTTGTGTTGTGTGCTCTGTCACTGACGGAAATGTAATGTGGTGGTGTGTGGTGTGGTTGTGTTGTGATGTTGTGTTGTGGTGGTGGTGTGTAGTGTGGTTGTGTGGTGTGTGGTTGTTGTGTTGTGTGCTCTGTCACTGGCAGGAATGTAATATGGTGATGGTGGTGTATGGTGTGGTTGTGTTGTGATGTTGTGTTGTGGTGTGTGGTGTGGTTGTGTTGTGATGTTGTGTTGTGGTGTGTAGTGTGGTTGTGTGGTTGTGTGGTTGTTGTATAGTGGTTGTGTTGTCATGTGCTCTGTCACTGGCGGGAATGTAATGTGGTGGTGGTGTGTGGTGTGGTTGTGTTGTGATGTTGTGTTGTGGTGGTGTGTAGTGTGGTTGTGTGGTTGTGTGGTTGTTGTATAGTGGTTGTGTTGTCATGTGCTCTGTCACTGGTGGGAATGTAATGTGGTGGTGTGTGGTGTGGTTGTGTTGTGATGTGTTGTGGTGGTGTGTAGTGTGGTTGTGCAGTTGTGTGGTTGTTGTATAGTGGTTGTGTTGTTGTGTGCTCTGTCACTAGTGGGAATAAAATAATGTGGTGGTGTATGGTGTGGTTGTGTTGTGATGTGTTGTTGTGGTGGTGTGTAGTGTGGTTGTGTGGTTGTTGTGTAGTGATTGTATTGTCATGTGCTCTGTCACTGGCGGGAATGTAATGTGGTGGTGGTGTATGGTGCGGTTGTGTTGTGATGTGTTATTGTGGTGTGTAGTGTGGTTGTGTGGTGTGTGGTTGTGTGCTGTCACTGGTGGGAATGTAATATGGTGGTGTGTGGTGTGGTTGTGTTGTGCTGTGTTGTGGTGGTGGTGTGTGGTGTGGTAGTGTTGTCATGTGTTGTGGTGGTGTGTGGTGTGGTTGTGTTGTGATGTGTTGTGGTGGTGGTGTGTGGTGTCGTTATGATGTGTTGTGGTGTGTAGTGTGGTTGTGTGGTGTGTGGTTGTGTGCTGTCACTGGTGGGAATGTAATGTGGTGTGTGGTGTGGTTGTGTTGTGCTGTGTTGTGGTGGTGG